>NC_142053.1:26841882-27148489 GCF_982192425.1 Myodes glareolus | reverse complement strand
TCATTTCCTCCAGTTTTTTGTTTGCTTTTCCCTTAATTTCTTTTAGTGATTTACTCATTTCCTCTTTAAGGGCCTCTATCATCTTCATAAAGTTGTTTTTAAGGTTTTCTTGTGCTTCAGCTGTGTTGGGATATTCAGGACTTGCTGTAGTAGGAAAGCTGGGTTCTTGTGGTGACATAGTGCCCTGGCTGTTGTTGTGTTCTTACACTGGTATCTAAGCATCTGGGTGGGTTAGGGTAATTACAGGTCTAGGTGCCGATTTCTGAATTTGTCTTTATTGGATGGGTGTTTTTACTCTTGGTTTCTGTTTCCTCTCTGGTATTCTGGCTGGAGTGGCTCCATTCTGTCAATTCATTCAGCTAATATATATGAAGTATATGTAATACATCCCAGGCTTTACTCTAACCCAGTGGTTTTCAGCATGTGGGTTATATATCATATCAGATATCCTGCATATCAGATATTTATATTGCAATTCATAACAGTAGCAAAGTTACAGTTAAAAATTGCAACAAAATAATTTTATAGTTGGGAGTCGCAGTAACATGAGAAGCTGTATTAAAGGGTTGAAGCATTAGGAAGCCTAAGAACCTCTGTAGTCTAACCCAGACTAACGAAATCGCTATCCATTTCTCCTTCCGCTACTCCAGCATCCCTCAGATCCCTCAGATCCCTCAGACCAGAGTGGATGTACTGAGTAATCAGCCTGGTAATGTGATGATGTGCCCTCAAGACAGGAGATCAGTCACTTTGTATTTTAAATTTCTTTTGAGACTTTATCTTTTATTTTATGTGTATGGGTATGGGTGTTTTGCCTGCATATATGTTTATGCATGGTTCCTATAGAGGCCAGAAGAGGGCACTGGGGAGACAAGAAGGGAACTTGGGGAGGCCCAAAAGAAGTCACTGAATCATCTCTAATTCCAGTTACAGGTGATTGTGAGCTGCCATGTGGGTGCTGCGAATTGAATCTGGGCCCTCTAGCCCTTGACCACTGAGCCATCTCTCTAGCCACAGTTTAGATTTCATGAAGCATCTATTTTATGTAAAGAGTCAGAACATTAACTATTTTTTAATTTGCATTTTTTCATAGTCTCCCCATGGACAGTTGTAAGTCTGAGATGACCCCTCAACGGTTATTGAGGCTATGTTGTATTGCTAGACTCCTTTATTTAAACATTCATGTATTTCCTTAAATTTTCATTATGACCTGTGGGAAAGGTCACTGGTGTTTTTCTCTGTTGCCCAAGTTCTTTAATTTAGTGGTACACACTGTTTGCTCAGGAATGGTCAAAATGTCAAAATGTTTCAAATTCCTAGCATTGGTGGGTAAGAGCTAGACTCACAGTGAGGGCTTTGCCAAGGAACCGGCATCTTCAGAAGAAAGATTCTTAGAACATAGTGATCATGAACTTGAACCTCACAGTGGATGGGTCAGGGCTTTGCCCTATTATCTGAACACTCGCTGATTGGAGGTTGTCTTTCCAAGTTTAAATTGTCGTTTCTTTACAGCACATTAAGTATACAGTGTGTTAATTGCTGACTCCTGGAAGAGTTGAAGCTAGAGCAAAGTTAAGGCAATCTTTAACTTTTTAAGAAAAGTTTTCTATAATTTCAGATGGTATTGGAAATAGGACAACAGTGCCCGTAACAGCACAATAGTTTGATTTGCTACAAATGAGAAAGATTAAAAAAAAAGGCAAGTGAAGAAAGGGGGTTGTAAGTAAATGGGACAAGTCAAACACTAAATCTTTCAACTGTTTTTCATCATTGCTGTCCCACTTTCAGTGTTTGCTCCTGCCAGATGCAGTTCCTGGGACCTGCCATTGCTGCGCTGTTGTTAGTGCTGAAAGATTGTAAGAACATGGGCATGGGGGAGGGGGATGTGCAGTGATTCAGGCAAAGCCCTTGCCGTCTACAAGGCAGGTGCTTTATGTTCTATCCAGTAAAAGAAGGTAGGGGAATTGTGCTTTTTGGAACGTGCTTTTAAAAACCAAACATTAGTAAAGAATAGTTCATTTTGAGCGTTTACTGTTCTACTCTTGGGCATTGCTGAATGAGAATTAACAGTACAGCTTAATGGCTTGGACCCTAAAAATCACACATTTGCATTGTGCATTGAGGTAAATTGTTTTATCTCTCTGAACCTTATTTTTCTCATGTGAAGTATCTGAGTTAGTTGAAGTGTTAAATAAGGAATGTAAACCTAGCAGTGGTGGCACACGCCTTTAATCCCAGCAGTCAGGAGGCAAAGGCAGGTGTAGCTCTGTGAGTTCGAGGCCAGCCTGGTCTACAAAGCAAGTTCCAGGACAGCCAGGGCTACATGAAGAAACTCAACCATAAGTGCTTGGCACAGCTCACAGCAGACACTGCATAGAGCTACTCTTTTGTTTGACTTGTTTTTATTTTCTCAAGACAGGTTTTCACTCTGCAGAGTACATGGACCTGAAATTCTTGCTGTAGTCCTTGCTGTCCTTAAACTTGGGGACAGTCCTCTCGCCTCAGCCTCCTGAATGTTGTGGTTTTAGACATGCACCACCCTGCATGGTTGGCTATTTTATTACTGTTAACTCTTTTCCTAGATTAGTGGCTGAATTAGTTGAAAATGTGGCCAGACACAGATGTATGGCTATTCATACATGGAACAGAAATGTGAGAGATTTGTGTGTCTTTTGTGTAAATCCTAACTAAAATACCATTTTAGTATATTTACAATAACATTTTCTCTGACTGATAGGAAGTTTATGGTAAATATATGATACCTTATTTAAGTATGTGTTACTGTTCACTTTTTTATTTTTTATGATTGTCATTACTCTTTGATTTCCTTCAGTTTTGAAGGGTCCATTGTCATTCTTTGTTTCTTAGTCGTTATACTGATATTTTAATTAAGATTTTAAAACAATGGCTTTCTTTATGATATTTTTGTACATGTATGTCACTGTATTGTGATTGTATTGTGTTCCTATTTTATCTTCTATTATCCTCTCTTACCTGTTCTTCCCTTTCTTGCTGGTCTCCTTCCTCTTCGCAAATGGTCCCTACTTTTGATTTAATGATATATTAAGTCTAAGTCTTATATGTGAGACAGAATATGTGACATTTATTTTTTCCCCAATTACTCTTTCTTGTTCACTCTTCCCTTCCTTAGGAACGTTGCTTCCCTTTACAACCATTTTACTTGTGTGTGTGTGTGTGTGTGTGTGTGTGTGTGTGTGTGTGTGTGTGTGTTTTCACGTAAGAGAATAAATGAGACATTCCGGGTTATCTTCCTTTATGTGTATGCTTGTCTCTACATGTAAGTATGTGCGTGTGTAGTGGGCGCCTACAGAGATCAGAAGAGTGTCTAGGTTCCTGGAACGGGAGGTTCAGGAAGTTCTGACTCCTCCAGTTTGGGTGCTAGGAATGGAACTGTCTTTTGGAAAAGTAGCAAATGTTCGTAACCACTAAGCAGCCTTTCCAGCTCCCATGGCATGCTTAAAATGATCACTTCAAGTTCCATCTGTTTTTCTTATTAATCACATAATTCCATCCTTCCTTGTGGTGGAACAAAACTCCATCATGTATATATGCTACCATTTTTTTTCTTACAAAGATTTTAGGTGTGTGTGTGTGTGTGTGTGTGTGTGTGTGTGTGTGTGTGTGGTGTGTTGGAGTTACAGGTGGTAGTGAGCTGCCAAATACGGATTTTGGGAAATGAACTTGGATCCTCTGTGAGAGAGGAATGTGTTTTTAGCTGTTGAGCCATCTTTTTATCTCCCAGTCACCCCCCATTTTGGACTCAATTTTTATTGGCATGTATTCATTGCATATCGTTATGTGTGATGCCCTAGGTTTTTATTTCCACCACTGCAAAATAAAAGTAATTTTGGAAAAATCAGTTTTATTATACTCTTATAGAAGAGTAGTTTAAATGTGACAAAAAGGTAATGCCTTTTATCACAGATCATCTTTTGTTTCTGTTAAGAATAGTTTATTGGCATTGCAAGGGGTCAGAGGGCTGCAAGGTAGACAGAATGCTACCTGTAACAGCATTTTTACTTTGAAACATAGTTAATTATCCTGATTTTATTTATCCCTGCAGAATATATATGGTGAGGTTGATAACTTGCTGTGAGGCCCAGCTAGGAGTTGAGTATCGTTCATTTCTAACCTAGAACTAATGCACTAATGATATAAGAAACTGTCCAGTGTTGTGAGATGAGATATGTGTACCCTGTGTGAAGGTATATTGCTGGAATTGATACAATAAAAAGCTGGGGACCCAATAGCTAGGTAGGAGGTATAGGTGGGATTTCCAGGGAGTGAGAGGAGGAGGAATCAAGGCACACAGGAGGTGCCAGAAGATGCAGAGAAGAAACAAGGTGCGAGATAGAAAGAGAGGTAATGTCCTGTGATAGAACATAGATTAATAAAAATGATTAATTTAAGTTGTAAGAGCTACTTGAGACAAATCTAAGCTAAAGACCAAGCTTTCATAATTAATAAGAAGTCTCTGTGTTGCTATTTGGGGTTGGTGGCAGAAAAGAAAGCATCTGCACTTTATCCCAAAGGATCTTTTATCAATAAAGTGAAAATAAAGAAGCAATAATAGAAATATCAGGCATCACTGTTTTTTGTTTGTTTGATTGATTGTTTTCTTTTGAGACAGGGTTTTTTCTGTAGCTTTGGAGCCTGTCCTGAAACTTGCTCTGTAGCCCAGGGTGGCCTTGAACTCACAGAGATCCACTTGCCTCTGCCTCCTGAGTGCTGGTATTAAAGGTGTGTGCCATCACTGCCTGGCCAGATACCAGCCACCCTTCTATACACGCAAACTTTCTTATACAATTTGTTGTTTATTAAATTGAGTTATGGATAGACTAAGAGGGTTTCCAAGTGCCTCTTGGCTTCATACAGGTACACTATCCATTTAAACATCAATGAACAGGCATTTGTTTAACAATGATTTGTAGAGCCCTAGCGGAGATAAAATGCATCCACTATCTGGAAATAGCTTACAAGCTAACCAGGGACTGAGAATGTGAAATAATTTGAGAATTCGATGCCAACCAATGCTAATGATAATGTAAATCACTGAATTGCTCCAATATACATAATGAGCCTGACCTTATTCCAAGTACTTTCTATATATTTGTACACGCAATTTAAACCATAGCAGTGTAATGCTTTAGGGGCTGTTGTCCTGTTGACGGAGGCTGCTTGCTTGTCTCCCGGCACCCCAGACCAGAAATAATCACACAGAAACTATATTAATTACAACACTGTTTGGCCAATAGTGTGAGCATATTTCTAGCTAACTCTTACGTCTTAGATTAGACCATTTCTATTATTCTGTGTATCACCATGAGGTCATGGCCTGCCGACAAGTTTTCCACAAGCTCCGGTGGGCATTTTTCTCCTTCGATAGCTACAATGGCATCTCTTTGACTCTGCCTACTCTCTCTCTACATCTCTGTTTGGATTTTCTGCCTGTCTTTACTCTATTAAGCCATTGGCCAAAAGAAGCTTCTTCATTAACCAATGGCAATAAAACATATTCACAGCATTCAGAGGGCAATCCCACATCATTGTCCCCTTTAATAGATGAGGAAATTGATGCATTAAAAAGTTGAGATAAATTTTTTCAAAGTATCATTTTTAACAAATAGAATAGTTAGCCATAAAATCCATGCAATCTACTTTTAAGCCCCATTTCCTTTCTATCTGTGAAAGAAGACACATAGGTGAGTGGGATATCTAAGAAAGCATATAAAATTATATTTTGGAAAAATGCAGAAGAGTGATCAGAGGAGAGGCAAGAACATTTATTTATTTATTTATTTTTATTAATTAATTTTTTCTTATTATTTTACATCCTGATCGCAGTTTCTCCTCTTCTCCTGTTCCCTCTCCCTTCTACTCCTCACCCCCATCTACTCCTCCATCTCCATTCAGAAAAGAACAAGCATCTTATGGGAGTCAGCAAATCATGGCACATCAAGTTGAGGTAGGACAGAGTTCCCCTGTATCAGGGCTGGGTAAGGAGTCCCACCATAGGGAATAGGTTTCAAAAAGGCAGCTCAAGTGCCAGAGACAGGTCCTGATCCCACTTGTAGGAGCTCCATAAACAGGTCAAGCTATACAGCTATCACATATATGCAGAGGGCCTATGTAGGTCCCATACAGGTTCCCTAGCTGTTGGTCCAGGATCTGTGAGCTCCTATGAACCCAAGTTAGTAGTTGTTTTTTGTGGGTTACCTTGCGATAACTGGGATCCCCTCCAACACCCCCCCCATCAGCTCGTGCAATTCCTTCTCCCTCTCTTTAACAGGACTCCCAGAGCTTGCCTAATGCTTGGCTGTGGATCTCTGCACCTGGCTCCATCTCTTCAGTTACTGGATGGAGGCTCTCTGATGACAATTAGGGTAGTAACCAATCTGATTACAGGAGATGGCCAATTTAGGCACTATCTCCACTTCTGATAGGAATCTTAGCTGGGGTCATCCTTCTGGATTGCTGAGAGTTTTCTTTTAAACACATACGGATATTTTGCATGGTGGTACACTTAGAAGCCAGAAGAGATTTTCTGCAGATGGTTATGAGCTGCCTTGTAGGGCTGAGATTTGAATCAGGGTCCTTTGGAAGAGCAGCAAGTGCTCTTATCTGCTGAGCCATCCATGTAGTCCTGTGCCAGGATATTGTTAAGATGTTGTTTTTGAACAGGGTCTTATTGAAAAGTGAGTAAACACATATTTTAATACCCAAAGTTTTGAATGTATTTGCATGCGTGTCTGTTCACATGTGTACATATTTTTAATGAGGGAAAATTGAGATGGCAAGTTTTTCATAAAGAGTCAGAAATCTGTTTTGTGGTGTCTGACTTTATGGACTTATGTTCCTTTTTTAAGATTTATTTTTATTATTTATTTAAGCATTTGTACACATGTGTGGAGGTGCCTGCAGGGGCCAGAAGAAGGTGTTGGATCTCTTGGAGCTGGAGTTACTGATGGTTATGAGTCATGTGATGTGGGTGCTGAGAAAGAACTTGGGTCCTTTGCACGAACAACAAGTGTTCCTAACTACTGAGCAATCTTTCCCAGCCCCAAATCCTGTTCTTAAAAGTAACACAATCAACCGGGTGTGTGGTAGTGCATGCCTTTAGTCCCAGCTCTGGAGAGACAGAGGTAGGTGGATCTCTGTGAGCTTGAGGCCAACCTTATCTACAGAGTGAGTTCTAGGACAACCAGGGATGTGTAGAGAAACCTCGTGTACAAAAAAACAAAACAAAAAGACATAATTGATACCCCACATAAAGTTAATCTATTTGAATTATACAATTCTATGGTTTGAGCTGGCCTCAAACTCACAAAGGTCTGCCTGTTTCTTCCTCTGCCTACTAAGTGCTGGGATTCAAGGCATGAGGCACCATGCCCAGCTATTCACTTTACAACAATCAATTTTGGAATGTTTCACCTCCCCGCAAATAGAGAAACAAGTGTTTTGAAACAAAGGAGGCATGGGCAGGATGGAAGTAGATTGCCTGTTTGCTCTGCTGCTTTACCTATGAAAATACCCAGACTTGCCCTCTCAGTGTAGCTAAGATCTTCATTGGGACCCTTTCCCCTCCACAGTCTGGTTCCAAGCTGCTGCCAAAACACTTTAAATTTCATTTTGGACACTGATTAGTCATTCAATTGATTATTTGATGTTGTTGATGTTCAATTTGATTCTATAATTGTTTGCCATTGAATTGTGATACTAGTACTAAAGAGATGTAACTCAGACTTGTGTTTAAAGACAAAAGTGCTAATCCCACTAGTGTGAATGGCCGTCTTCTGCTGTGTGCATTCTTTATAATAAAAAATAATTAGAAATAGCTGAGAAATGTTACGGGTAAACACTGATATTTTAAAATATTTTAAATGTTATGCCTGATATAGTTTAATTGTAGAGAGTTTGTTAATATAAAAGAACACTATACATAATTTTGGCTGGTGGATAGTATTGGGGTCATGTGCCACGAAAAATGTCTAATACAGTGGTTACTGTGGTGGTGTTGTATACAGCTACTATGAAAGAATTGCAAATTTTGAAATTTTTGGTCGCTTGCTTTTTAGTCACTCAGCCTTCAGATGAACTCTAGTTAGCATTAGAATCAAGTGCTGCCTTTAGTGTAGTGTTCAGTACAGTTACCACCCAGACATCTGCGAGAGTGTTGGAGGAGGGGGTCCACTCCCAGGATTTTGTTAAGTGAATAATAGTCAATGTACTTTCCAGGGAGGGGATTGCTAGCTGTCCTATGTAAGTTTGGAGTTAATTTTTAGCTTGGTCTCTTTTGCTTTGTTTTATTGCACCTGTTTTTTATTTTATCAACTTTGACTTTCAAAATAATTTTTGAAATGTTACTGTCCTTGCTTAGTTTATGCTCACTGTATACTTGGGTGGAATTTCTACTCAAGGGACAGTTGATGTTAAACTCACCAGATTCTCAAAAGAATTCGCTGTGCATGTCAAGTACAGCTTTCGCTTGCTTTCGTGGCTTGTCTGCTTTGCCCTGTGCAGCAGAGGCATGTGCTCAGAGTTGGGGAGAGAATAGGATCCCACACGATGACACTGCTTTTGCCAGGAGAAGGAAGCCAACTGCAGCGTTCTTTAAATAGATCAGAGATTTGCAGCTTGCCACGACCCCGTTGGGGGTCGCATGACCCTTTCATAGGGATCACCTATGACCACCAGAAAACGCAGGTATTTATATTATGATTCAGAACAGTAGTAAATTGCAGTTATGAAGGAGCAATGAACTCATTTTTGGTGGGGTTCACCACAGCATGAGGGACTGTGTTAACGGGTTGCAACATTAGGGAGGTTGAGAACCACTGAACTCGATGGGAACCCAGCCTTATTACCTAGGTGTTTGGTATCACATGGGGTGAAGGAATAAAGAGGTATTGTTGGGTAGATTCTGGGGGGGGTGATTCTTGGTTTATAATGGTTGGTGTGTGTGTGTGTGTGCGCGTGCACGTGCACACACACACATATTGCTGCCTTTATTATGGCTAGCATTTGTTCATTAAGCCTTTATGCTATCGGGGTATATGGAAATAGGTTAGACATCGTTCATTTAAAACAAGCCAAAATTGGGCTTTCTGAATGAGAGAGTATCATACATATTGTTTAGCAACAACGATTTAGAGTAATGTGAATGTTGAATTTTCTATAACTTTAAATGTTTATTGGTTTTAAAAAGTGCCCATTCCAGTATTTTCATTAACTCATGCTTCAAATAGCCTGATTTTCTGCTTAAAGTGGTACTTACCAGTTTGGAGTGTTAAGTGGTTGAGAAGGACCCCTCGTGTGGCTTCAATCCATCCACTGTTTTACAGATAGATGTGCTTTCTCTTCAGATAATGACTCTCTGGTTTTAATTAGCCTGAATATACAGTGCAGGCAGCACTTTATTTCTCTGGAAGGAAATGAGGTATTTTATATAAATTCATTAGTGAGTTCTCTGACTTAAGTGCTGGGATACAGAAGTCACTAAGATCAACTCCTGTGTTTATCTTCCGAACCAGTGACAATATTCGTGTTTGCTTGCTCTTTCTTCTGTCGGGGCATTCTATCCAACGGAATGGGGCAAGGCAGAAGCATCCGCATTCCTTGTAAGGATATTGCTTACACACAATGCTTTCACAGCTGTCTCACTGGCCGTTTTAGACCTGCGGTGGCATCTAGCTTCAAGGGAAGCCGAAACACTGCTGCCCTTTCCCACTGGGAGAACATATAGTGGAGGGTGACCTGCAGTGTCTGTTTACACTTTCCTAACCTAACCCCGGAATCATTGGTCAATTTTGTAACTTATTTGAAGATGCCATCTCTCTTAACATTGGCCGCCTGTTTGCTTGTTTCTGTGGCATTCGTTTGTTGGAGGTATCTCCATTGCTTTGAACGGGAAACGGGGCAGCTTACCTTATGGCGGCCAGGAAGTAAAAAGAGAGAGGTGGGTAAGATGTAGCCCCCCCCGCAGCATACCAGAAGAACCCCTTTTTTCCACCTCTTCTGATTTCTAAGTTTCCATCACTTCCCAGTAGCCCACCTGATTATGAGCTCGTCAGTGGGTTAGCCCAGGTATAAATCAGAGTTCTCACGATTCAGTTAATTCTTAAAAGCCAAACATCTGGATGTTGCTGCATTCCAAAGCAAGCATTGGCCTGTGAGCTTTGGGGGGACACCTCAGACTCAAACTATAATAGGCTTTCTGATTTCTCTTCTGGTTGTCCCTTTAACTTCTACCTCACCGCCACTAATGTTGCAGTCTAACTTGGAACCTTACTCGGCTTCCTTGTACTTCCTCAAACTGGCCATGCTCTCTTAGCCTGGCAAATTTGCCCTTGTTTCTTTTCTGGAATGCTGACCATTTCCTGTCACTCAGAGTTCAGTTTAGATGACATCTCTTCTGGGAAGATTTCCTTAAATTTCTTCTGCTTCACAATTCCAGCCTGGGGTTTTTTCACATATTCATATAGCATCATTTGCTATCCTCTATAGCAATTTTTATTATTGTTTTTGCTTCTCTGTGGTTGCCGCTGGCTTGTGAATGCATTGAGGTGAAAAAGCCAGTCAGTTGATCTGTTGACTGCTATGGTACCTGCCTTTGATTTAAGTTTAATGTTTGCTAACTGAAAAAAAAATGAATACTTTGCTTACTTTGTTGAGTCCCAACTGACAGTTTATCCCTTTTCCTCTTGAAATTTTAAGTAACACCAATGTTAAAGTAGCCAGGACTGGATAATTTTATGTTAGGTATGGTTAAAATCAGATACTTTAGAGTAAGTGCCATGTTATAAGAGATAGAAGAGATGGATGGATAAAATTATAGAATTAAGAGCTTTTCCAGGGATCCCTTAGTATCATCCCTCTAATTTTAGAAAGATGAATAATACATGGAAAAGAGAACAAGAGAGTTCAAATGGTTCTTTATCTTTAAGGAATTTGCAGTGTCATAGAATAAATCATATTTATAGACATGAAAAAGACAATTAAGAATTAGGTGTCAAAGGAGTAGAAAAGGTTTCTATGAAAGGTTGATTTAACCAAAGAATTAAGTTGTGAAATGAGCCTTGATAGGAGTTCGAATTTTGAAATGAATGTTCCAGATGTGGGGAGTGTCTAAAGGTAGGACGACGGAAATGTACGGGAGCGTCAGGGAAACATGTCTATTTGACAGGTTTTGAGTAGTTAGAGGGAAAGCAGAAAATTGGAACCAGAAAGTAGAGGCGCTTGGCTCGGAAGCTACTGGGGAAAGCCATGGGCAGTTTCTAATTAGATAATTGATTTAGTGAAAATAAATTTTATGTTTTAGTTGACTGATATGTGGGCAGAGTTTAGACTGAATGGGTCATGAAACTGGCACAATGTCTAATAGGCCAATTGAAAGATTAGGGACTTAATTGGTTTTTTGTTGTTTTGCTTAGAGGCAAAACATGATATACCACCAATTCCCAAGATAATTAACATAAGAGTGTCAGAATTTTTCTTAATGGAAAAAATAAGCTCAAGCCTCAGATTTGTAATATTAGTAATGTGCATGCATTAGTCATGACATGCCATAGATAATTGCGTAAACTCTCACGTTATGCCAATCAAGTGTAAACATCCCTGAAGTAACTGAGAACTTGGTAGCAGCTGCAGCGTTAGTCTGAGCTATTTTACCAGTCATCTTGAGTAGACAAAGGAGCATGAAGCATGAACCTCTTTATGCATTTGGAGGCCGTTTTAAGAATGGTTTTAGAGCAAACTAATATAATGTATTATTATAAGAGCCGAGTTCTGCAATATATTATAGTTCCTCTGAAATTGAAAAACATGTGGGGGAACCTTGAATCCTGACCTTGTACAGACAAACAAAAATGCAGACATACTGTGAAATATATAACTATTATACAGAATTTGCCTTGTTAGTGATGAGTACATTTTTTTGTATAGGGTCTCATGTATCATACTGGCCTTGAACTTGCTGTGTAGTGAAGGATGACAAAACTTGATTTTTCTGCTTTTGCCTCTACAGTGCTAGAAGGAAAAGTTAGCCTATTCCCTGCATGATACATATTATTTTTAAAAAAAGATTTATTGATTATGTATAGTGTTCTGTCTGCATGTATGACTGCCGGCCAGAAGAGGGCGCCAGATCTCATTACAAATGGCTGTGAGCCATCATGTGGTCGATGGGAATTGAACTCAGGACCTCTGGAAGAACAGCCAGTGCTCTCAGCCACTAAGCCATCTCTCAACCCCTACATGGTGTATTTCTTTAAGGGAACAAATATATGTTTCTGGAGGAGAAACTTGGATGATTTTAGCTTTGATTTGTGAAAATCCAAGTTTACAGCACATTTTTATCCCCCCTCTTTTTTAAAGTTTTCAGAAAAAAATGATACTAGCTTTTTAAAAAAATCTATATGTGAACAGTTTGTATCATTTCTTTTTCACCTAAGAATTGCAAAGAACATTTGCTTTAAGTGAATGTTCACTTTGGCTTCAGTCTGTCATATTTTTAAAAGATTATTTATTGTGTTTTTGTGTGTGCCTGAGTTATGAACGTGTACCCAGTAGTTGCATGTGTCCGCAGAGCCAGAAAAAGAAGTTGGATCATCTGGAGCTGGAGTTGCCAGTCACTGAGAGCTACCGTGAGGATGCTGGGAATCAAAGCTGGGTCCTTATGAAAGAAGCAAGTGCTCTTAATTGCTGAGCCGGCTCTCCAAACCAGAGATTGGCATATTTTAAAAATCTCTTTGGAAACCTATATCAAATGAGTTTAGATGACACATAGATAAATCTATTCTATACTGTCTTTATACTAACACTATTTAATCAACTTTGTGTATGCTTCTGAAAATTAAATGTGTTTTACTTTCAAAGTAAAATTTCCCTCTTTGATTCTCTTTTTTTCCTACCCTAAGATTTAGTAAGCTTTACCCCATAATATACTTCTTATTTTTGCACACCAACATGAAAATCTTTAACAAACATTTTTATTTTTGGTGTGTATGTATGCAACGTATGTTCATGTTTGGGGGGGTTCATGTGCATTGCATGTGTGTGCAGGTGTGAAGGCCAGAGGTCAGCATTAGTATCTTCTTTCTTTTGCATTTGTTTATGTGTGTGTTATATGTCTATGTGTGTTTTGCCCACATGTACATGTGAGCACCATGTGTGAGCAGCACCCACAGAGGCTAGAAGAGAGCATTGGATCCCTTGGAACTGGAGTTAGAGGCAGCTGTGTGCTTCTATATAAGTCTCAGAATCAAACCTGTATAACCAAGGATGAACTTGAACATCTGACCTTCCTGCCTCCACCTCTCAAGTGCTTGAGGGAGATTGATTCCCATCTTTCTGAGGAATGGCCATACTTGTTTCCATACTGTCTGTCCAAGTTTGCACTCTCACCAGCAGTGGAGGGATGTTCCCCTTGCTCTACATCCTCTCCAACATGAGTCATGACTTGTATTATTGATCTTAGCCATTCTGACAGGTATGAGATGGAACCTCAAAGTAGTTTTGATTTGCATTTCCTTGATGGCTAAGGATGTTGAACATTTCCTTATGTATCTTTTAGTCATTTGGGTTTCTTCTTTTGAGAATTCTCTGTTTAGATCTGTACCCCATTTTTAAATTGGGCTAGATTTTCTGATATCTTTTTTGAGTTCTTTATGTATTTTGGATATTAGTCCTCTACCAAATGTGTAGTTAGTAAAAAGATTTCCTCATTCTGCAGGCTGTCGTTTTGTCCTTCTGACAGTGCCCTTTGCCTTACAAAAGCATTTCAGTTTCATGTGGTTCCATTTATTAATTGTTGACCTTAGTGTCTGAACTATTGGTGTTCTGTTCAGGAAGTTGTCTTCTGAGCCAATGCCTTTACAGCTATTCCTCACTTGCTCTTCTTTCAGGTTCAGTGTCTGGTTTTGTGTTGAGGCCTTTGATCCATTTGAACTTGAGTTTTGTGTAGAACAATGGATATGGATTTATTTTCATTCTTCTACATGCAGACATGCAATTTGACCAGCCCCATTTGTTGAACATGCTGTCTTTTTTTTGTTTCCAATTTGTATATCTGGCTTCTTTCTAAATTATTGGGTGTCCATAGGTGTGTGGATTTGTGGCTGGACCTTCAATTTGATTCTGTTGACCAATGTGTCTGTTTTTGTGTCAATACTATGCTGTTCTTTTTCCTGCAGCGCTGTAGTACAACTTGAAATTGGAGATGGTGATATCTTCAGCAGTTATTATTCAGGATTGTTTTAGCTATCTTGTGTGTGTGTGTGTTTCCATATGAAGATGAAAATTGTCCTTTCAAGATTTCTGAAGAATTGTTGGAATTTTGATGGGGATTGCATTGAATTTGTATATTGCTTCGGCAGGATAGCAATTTTTACTATATTAATCCTACCACTCGATGAGTATGGGAAATCTTTTGGTCTTCTGATATCTTCTTCAGTTTCTTTCTTTGGAGACTTGATTTTTCATCATATAAGTCTATCATTTGCTTGATTAAAGTTATTTCAAGATATTTATATTATTTGAGGCTACTATGAAAGGTGTTGTTTCCCTTATTTTTTTTCTCAGTCTGTTTATCATTTGTATATAGGAGGGGTACTTATTTTTGCCCCATTACTAAAGGTGTTTATCAGTTGTAGTAGTTCCCTGGTAGAATTTTGGGGGTATGATATATACTATTATATTATCTGCAAATAAAGATACTTTGATTTCTTCCTTTCCAATTTGTATCCCTTTGATATCTTTTTGTTGTCTTATTGCTCTAGCTAAGGCTTCAAGTTCTATATTGAATAGATATGGAGAGAGTGGACTGCCTTGTATTGTTCCTGATTTCAGTGGGATTGGTTTGTGTTTCTCTCCATTTAATTTGATGTTGACTATAGGTTTACTGTAAATTGCCTTTATTATGTTTAGGTAGTCCTTTGTATTCCCAATCTCTCCAGGACTTTTATTATGAAGGAGTGTTGGAGTTTGTCAAAGGCCTTTTATGCATTTAATGGTATAATCATGTGGTTTTTGTCTTCTAGTTTGTTTATATGGTGAATTATCTTTATTGATTTATGTATGTTGAACTGTCCCTGAATCTCTGGGATGAAGCCTGCTTGATTATGGTCGATGATCATTTTGATGTGTTCTTGGATTTGGATTGCAAGTATTTTATTGAGAATTTTTGCATCTATGTCCACAAGGGAAATTGGTCTGTAATTTTCTTTTTTATTGGGTCTTTATGTGGTTTGGGTATCAGGGTAACTGTGGCTTCATAAAATGAACTGGGCAATGTTACTTCCATTTTCTATTTTGTAGAATAATTTGAGGACTATGGGCATTAGCTCTTCTTTGAAAGTCTGGTAGAATTCTGTGCCAAAACCATCTGGCCCTGGGATATTTTTGGTTGGGAAGCTTTTAATGACTGCTTCTATTTCACTAGGGCTTATAGGTCTGTTTAAGTTACTTATCTGATCTTGATTTCACTTTGGTAAGTTAAATGTACAGAGCAAATTCTTTTAGATTTTCTTTTCTCGTAGATTTCTTTGAGATTTTCATTTTTTGATCATTCATTTCTTTTAGATTTTTCAATTTGGAGGAGTACAGGTTTTTAAAGTATGGCCTTATGATTCTCTGGATTTCCTTAGTGTCTGTTGTTATGCCCCCCTTTCATTTCTAATTTTGTTGATTTTGATATTCTCTCTGCCTTTTAGTTAATTTTGAAAATGGTTTACCAATTTTACTGATGTCTTTCAAAGAACTAACACTTTGTTTCATTGATTCTTTGTATTTTTTCCTATTTTATCAATTTCAACCCTGAGTTTGATTATTTCTTGATGTGTACTCCCTTTGAGTGTGATTTTTCTCTTTTTTCTTCTTTCCTTTATTTTTCTTCCTTCCTTCCTTCCTCTTTCCTTCCTCCTTCCTTCTTCCTTCCTTCCTTTGTTGTTGTTCTAGAGCTTTCAGGTGTGCTGTTAAGTTACTAGTATGAAGACTCTAGAGTTATTTATGTAGGCACTTAGTGGTCATTGTGCCCCGTAAGTTTGTGCATATTGTGTCTTTGTTTTCGTTCATTTCTAGAAAGTCCTCCATTTCTTTCTTAATTTCTGTCTTATCCCTTTCTTCCTTCAGGAGAAAGTTGTTCTGTTTCCGTGAGTTTATAAGCTTTCTGTTGTTTCTTTTGTTGTTGGTATACAGCTTTAATTTGTGTTGGTCAAATTGGATGCAGGGTGTTATTTTAATCTCTTATATTTCAATCTCTTGTATCTGTTGAGACTTACTTTGTGTCTGAGTATGTGGTTAATTTTAGAACTTTCCATGAGAGATATGGCATATGAGAAGAAGGTTTATTCTTTTGTGTTTGAGAGAAATGTCCTGTAAATATATGTTAGGTACATTTGGTTCATGTCACCAGTTAGCTCTAGCATGTCTCTATTTTTTTCTTGGTTTGGATGACCTGTGTATTGGTAAGAGTGGGACACTAAAATTCCCTATTATCATTGTGTGAGAATTGATATGTAAGTAGCCTGTGCCTTCTCAGGGAGTGCCTTCTGGAGATGGGGGCTGGGATAAAGCAAGGAGGGGAAGGATGTTAGGAGGGGAAGATCTGTGTGCGCCACTGAAGATGGAGGCAGAGGTGGGATAGGAAGTCTCAGTAGGTGTTCTGTTTCAGAGCTGGGCATGAGATGAGGCAGTGGATGTGTAGGAACGGAGGGAGGCGTGAAGGTCAGCAGTTGGCCTACCTGCTTCTCTGCTCAGAGACTAGTTTCATTAAAAAAACAAAAAAAACTTGAGAAAGCACATGAGAAAAGCTGACTATAAAACTAAGAATGGCTGTCTTTTATTTTGTTTTAACACAGTCTTTCTGTGCATCCCAGTGTTACTATGCAGGCCTTAAACGTGAGGCCCAAGGTGGCTTCCAACCTGAAATTCTCCTAACTAAGCTTTCTGAATGCTGGGATTGTAGCACAATACCACAATGCCTGGCACTTCTAATGTGTATTAATAGAATTTGTTTTACACTTACCTTGTTTTTTTTTAACTAGGAAATAGCCTTATTTGTAGCAGACAATTTTAAAGATTTTGTTATATATATATATATATATATATTTGAGATAAATTCATCTTATACTAGCCTCTAATTTACTTCATAAGCAATGATGAACTTGAATTTATGATCCTCCTGCCTCTCCCTCTCAAGTGCTGGGATTGTAGGCATGCCTCCAGGGCTTTATGCATGATAGACAGGCACTTTACTAATTGAGCTATATCTCTAGACCTACAAAAGTTACTTAACATTCGACTTTGGAGAAGAGAGCATGTATATCCTTCAATCTGTTTTTTTTTTTTACAATGGCTATAGTTTATATAAATATAGTGCATTATCGAAGCCCAGGAATGGAATTGGTACTGTGGGGAGGGGTCTAGAGGGGTGAACATGTGCATGTGGGTGCATGCACCTGTGCGTATGTGTGTGTGTGTTTGTATGTAGTTTTGTTTAACTTACCATGTGGCAGATTCACGTAGCTGCCTCCACAATGAAAATGCAGAGTTAGTTAATTACTATAAGCGTAATTTTAAGAACTCAAGAGAAGGAAAGCAAGCGTTGTATTTTCTCACTGCTGTTCTTTTCCTTTGCGCTCCAGGATTCTTTTATCATTTCCTTTCAGACCAGACAACTTCCTTTACTTGCTCCTGCAGGGTATATGTGTTCATGAGAGACTCTTGGTTTCCCTCCTGCAAGAATGCCTTCTCGCCCCCATTTATTTCTGAAGGGCACTTTAGTTGGATTCCAGGTTCTTGGTTGGCAATTCTTTTTTTTTTTAAATACTTAAAGTAAAACCTTCTGTTCCTTTCCTTATGGCCTTAACCCTTTCTGAGGAGAGTGTTTCTGCAGTCATGTGGATTGTTTTTCCCACATAAGTTGGGTACTATTTCCCATTTGCTCAGCTTCATGACTGTGGATTTCTTATTTCCTTAAATCGAAGAGTCTCCCTTATGTGCACATTCACTTGTCTTTGTTTTAGTAACTTGTGGTTAAATTCAACCTGAAAATGTTCCATGACAAGGTTGAGACATAAACAATCCATGTTTTAAAATGCAGCCTGTGTTGAGCAATGTGCTCTTCTATCTAGGGTGTTAACCATTCCTGCTTGTACTCGTGTTATCCTTTGTAGTGGGAGAGGACACACATGCAACCTACTACAGTAGATTGTTCTCATTGCTCTGATAGCTATTGGTTCCTTTCTCTTAAAGATTCATTTATGTGTATTTCTTTATGTGTATGTGTGTGGACCTGCATGTGTGTATGTGAACTACATGTGCTCGGATGCCCACAGAGAACAGGAGGGAGTCTTCAATGCCCTAGAAGCTGTAGTTACATCCACTTGTGAGCTGCCCTGTGGATGATGGGAACTGAACTTGGGTCCTTGGCAAGAGCAGTAAATACTGTTAAACTGTTGAGCCTTAAACTGCTGAGCCATCTTCCTAGCTCCTAATTAGTTCCTTTCTATACTTCGTTTATAAACTGTATTTTTGTGTATTTAAAACAGGCATAGGATATATAGCATTTGATGCTCTGGAGGTTGCCAGTTTGAGGGACCCTCTGGAGTGTGGCTCTTGCTGTAAAGGGAGGAGACTGTGGCCAGCTTGCTGCTGCTACTCTCCTGCTGTAGCTTTTTTTTGCCATGGATGTTTGAACTTTTGTTCTACTTTTTCAGAAGTTTCTGATAGTAGATTTTTAAAACTTCAGCATATGTTTTCTTTATTGTTCAATGGCCACGAGTAAGGTTCTATGTCTTCCAGTTCACTTGTTTCTTTCTCTCTTGCTGCCATTGTGGCTCTGAACCTATCTTTTTCAGCGAGTATTTTCATTTGATGATTATGTTTTTTGACTTAAAATTTTTATGTTGTTTTTCTTTATGTCTTAAATTTCTGTTCTTTCTTTTTAAGGCGGGATATCACTATGCAGTTCAGGCTGACCTTGAATTTGTACAGTGCTGGGATTACAGGCTTGAGTCATAATATATGATTGTGTCTTCTATTTCATTACTTAGACATTCTGGTTTTTTATGAGCCTTATTTGACGTTTGCTCATCGTTGCTTTTTCAAGTACTTTTAGGTCGGCTGCTTCGGAACTTTGTCAGCTTGAACATCTCTGTCATCATGCCATCAGCAACTGTTGATTTCTTTTTTGTGTGTAGCTTGATCTCCTAGTTCTTGGTATGGTAAATGATTTTGTTTTGCTTTGTCGTTGGTGTGGGAACCCAGACATTTTGCACATCAGGCCATGCGATGCTGGATCTGAATTGTTTTGTTTGCACTGGCATCCCCTGATATTTCTCTGCTACCAAAGGACAGATGCTGCCTCAATACCAAATGGGTCCGGAGCCTCAGGTTCCTCAGTTGACTTCTGCTGATAACTAAATTGGTGGCTCCTCCTTACTAATAAGGTGGCACCACAGGGATACCTCCTTGTCTGTGAGGCCAGGCAAAACCATATCATCATCCTTGACATGGTCTCTTCTGACACCATGAGAAAGGTAAGCTCTATGTAACCTGTAAGGCAGTGCTGAAAGTTCCAAATCGTGACTGTGTCCCATATGCCACTATCCCAGTGCACTCTATGCTTTTTCATTGTCACCTTAGTAATCATGTGGAGTCCAGGCTCCCTTATAGCCCTTTGGTGATACAGTTGACACACCATAGTTTGTTTTCTACTGGGTTTAGCTGGGTATAAAGTTGTTATTGTCTCAGAGTTTCTTAGAGTTTATTTTCCCGCTTTTCTGTCTTTTTCTTTATTACTTGTCTAGATAGGACAGGGAAAACCTGTCCCTCCCTCCCTCCCTCCCTCATCTTTTCATTTCTTGTTCTATTCTGGCTTTAGTCTCTGCTAACTGTCTTTTATAGATTATCTTCTTTGACTTTATGTTTAGAATAGATGAGAAAGAAACATCCGCAGAGCAGCCACCACTGTGTTCTTTCTTAGGTCCCCGGGTCTCAGCCAATCTACCCTTTTTTGCTGACTTTCAGAACTGTGTTATTTTTTTCTTACAGTTTACGTGATTAGCTGTACTCTGTAGGAGGAATAGAGAAAAACTCCACCTACTTCATCTTCCCAGAAGCAGAAGTTTGAATTATTTTTGGCCTTGCCTGCCTTTTGTCATGATTTAATTACATTTCAGCTTGAAATGGGAGACTAATCCTTGTCTTAACCGTGAACTGCAGAGACAGTTTGCTATTTTCACAGTATTATTTAAGTTTACCTTTAGACAGGCATTTCCTCCCATTTGTGAAGAAAACAAAACGAAACGAAAAGCCCCTCCCCTAAACATGTACCACCTAGATAAGAGTCTGTCTTGAAGAAAGAACTTATTCCTTTTAAAAGAAAGCTTTTTGAAATAAAAATAACAAGAATGTCTTGCTAGAATTGATGGCATAGTTTGCCTAATACATGCCATAGATTACCTAAAGAGAAAAAGGTTCAAGCCGTAACGGGACTAGTGTGAAATGGAGACTTCTTTCGTTCCCAGCTGCTGGACCCAAATAATCACACAGAAACTATATTCATTACAACAGTGTTTGGCCGATCGCTTAGACATATTCCTAGCTAGCTCTTATATCTTAAATTAACCGATTTCTATTAATCTATGTATTGCCACGAGGCTGTGGCTTAGCAGAAAGGTTCTGGCATCCTTCTCCTTCAGCAGCTACATGGTGTTCCCCCCCCTCACCTCCTCTCTCTATAGATCTCCTGCCTGGCTTTATTATGCTCTGCCATAGGCTGAAGCAGCTTCTTTACTAATAAAACACATTCACAGCATACAGAGGGGAAGCCCACATCAGACTATTGTTACACTTAATGTGATGGTATATGTACTGCTTAAGCAATCACAGATGTACACATTAGTGCAGCACCAGTTCTTGGGTAGCAGTTTGCCCATAGATGAAAACCTTCCTTCCATCTTGGAGGGGAAATTCCAAAGACAAGATGTTTACAGGTAGGTGAAATAAAGGTTGTTCTAGGGGCAGCGGATAGTTCAGGGGACCTCTTTAAGACAGGAAGTTAAGAACACAAAATGGCTTCAGAAAATCCCTGAAACTGATCAGATTTCCTAGGATCCTGTTGATACACTAAGAGTAAAGACTAGTCACTCTTAGATGAGTCAAGTTGCAAAGAAGAAACAGAGAACTTCCAAATAGCCTGAAAGTAGCAGAGACCAGGCAAACTCTCAACCTTCCTAATGCTGTGATGCTTTAATATAGTTCCTCATGTTGTGCTGACTTGCAGTCATAAAATTCCTCTCTTTTTTTAGTTTAAACCTTTTTTTTCTGTTAAAATGATTTAAATAATCTATGGGTGGTGGTAAGATTTTGTGTTACGCCACATATCAAAAAGTATAGTATCAAAAATAGTTCTACCAAATTTATTAAACTTTCCCATTAAATATATTTTTCAGGTTTATTTATTTATTTATTAAAAATTTTCACCTCCTCCCATTTCCCTCCCCCTCCCCCCATTCCCTCTCTCCCTCCCTCTCCAGTCTCAAGAGCAGTCAGGGTTTCCTGCCCTGTGGGAAGTCCAAGGTGCTCCTGTGATCTTGCTACTGTTATGAATTTTAGTGTAAATATCTGATATTCAGGATATCTGATATGTGATCCCTGTGAAAGGGTCATTTGCACCCCAAAGGGCTGTGACCCACAGGTTGAGAAACACTGGCCTAGATGAACCAAAGACCAGCTGAGCTGTCTAAAAAAAGGCTCAGGCAAACTGAACTACCTGGAAAGGACACTCCACCTTGTTGAGCTGCTTGCAGGCTATGGGCCATGTGTTCCAGGTCCTCGGCTTTTGTGAACTGTCATCCATGCTGTGATGGGCTTTTGTGATGCTACTTTCCTTGAATCATGTCTATTCCTGCAAGTATCCCCTCCCCCATATTCCTGTAAGTAACCTCAATATAATTCATTGCTTCAGAAAGTCAACATTTGGTGGTGTTTGGCACTTTATTCATGACACTTTGTCATGAACTCCCTATCTGAGATGAGTAGATGTATTCCATCTCTGCAGGAAAAGTCTGTCTCATAGCACCAGTTAACCAGCAAGCACATAGCACATCTTCAAGTCCTCCAAAGACATACTATATTGGTCTATAGTTTTGCTTACTGGACTGGTTGAAAGTGTGTCTGCTGTACATTTCCCAAGTCCTTAAATGACATACTATGACTATGCTTCGTCCTTCCTGTTGCAGTACTGGTGAGGCACTTAGGAGCGTGTGCCTTACTACTTAGGCAATGCTAGGATTCAGAAGAGGTCTCCGATAAAGTGTGTGTGTGTGTGTGTGTGTGTGTGTGTGTGTGTGTGTGTGTGTGTGTGTGAGAGAGAGAGAGAGAGAGAGAGAGAGAGAGAGAGAGATGTAACATGAAGGGGCCGGCTTGTTGGGGTTTCTATCC
Source organism: Myodes glareolus (assembly GCF_982192425.1). Taxonomy (NCBI): domain Eukaryota; kingdom Metazoa; phylum Chordata; class Mammalia; order Rodentia; family Cricetidae; genus Myodes; species Myodes glareolus. Next base: position 27,126,025 of record NC_142053.1, on the reverse strand, counting down.
CACCCAGTACCCCACAGCCGGCAAATGCCAAAGAGAAAATCACACACAGGACTCCATAAGATTATAAACTGATTGGCCCATTAGGTCAGGCTTCTTGTTAACTCTTATAACTTATATTAACCCATTATTCTCATCTATGTTAGCCGTAATAGCTCCGTACCTTTCTCAGCTGGGCATGTTACATGCTGCCTCTTCGGTGGTCTGTGCAGGAGCAGTGGAGGGAGTTTCCTGTTTTTCCAGAATACTCTCAGTCTCTTTGCTTCACCCCTACTTCCTGTCTGGCTTTCCCGCCTATACTGCCTGCCTGGCCAATCGGCGTTTTATTAAAATATGATTGACAGAATACAGACAATTCTCCCACACCAGAGAGAGAGAGAGCACGCGCGCGCGAGAGAGCGCGTGTGAGCGCACACACGTGTGTATGTGTATGGGTGTATTGATTCCGTACATAAAACTTAATAAAGAATGAGGGGACAGAGTTAAATGTAGTCCTGCTAGTTCGTTAGGATTGCATACAGAGCAGATGAGGAAATGGAGCCCAGAGGTGTGAAGGTACCTGAGAGAGGTTTTCAACCTAAGTTTCAAGCCTACTTAGAACAACTGGGGTTTATATTCCCTGAATCCAGGGAGCCTGTGGTTTTTACTAGTTTGCACAGTGAGTTGAAACTCAGGCCTAGAGTCTGTACTCGGGCATGCGTTACAGCATGTGGAAGCCATTAAGATACCTGAAAGTAGTCTTTTCTATGAAATGGGCTCAGATAAAGTTTTTAAATTTAATTATTCAACCATTTAAAAATATTCTTCAGTGCTGAACTGGAAAGGAAATAATTCAGCAATCTTAGTTCTATATTCATAGAGAAAAAGATCTGAAATTAATTTTTATTATTTTTGAGATTAAGATATGATCATTCTCCTTTCCCTTTTCTTCTTCCAAACCCTTCTGTATAGCTCTCCCCATTCTCCTTCAGTAATTGTTATTGTATGCATATATGTATATCCATATATATTCCTAACTATAGCTTGTATAGTTTATATAATGTTCCTTGTATGTTTATTTTCAGGGCTGACTTTGGCACCGGATAACCAATTAGTGTGCTCTTCCCTGGGGAAGACTACTTCTGTTTCCAGCTGAGGAAACTCAGTTACTTGCAGTGCTTCGTGGAGGGTTGAATTTATTAATTTTTATTTTGAAAAATCGTATTCTTGGAACAAAAATTTGGCTAGTGCTTGGTTTAGTGCTGTTCATGACTTCGGTGTGTGCTTGTGTGTCCTCAACATCTGCTATCATTTCTCAAAGTCATTCACTTCTTTTGTTTTTCGAGGCAGGGGCTCTCATTGACCTGGAACTCACCAAGGAGGCTAAGTATGCTAGCCGGTGAGCCAAAGGATCTGCCTGTCTCTGTCTCCCCAGTGCTTTGCCACAGCTACTTCAGCGGCTGACCTACTGCCTGACCCTGTAACTTCTCTAAGTTTTTATAGAAATAGAGTTTAAGCTAATATATGTACATATACTAATTATATATGTAGAAATATATACATATATATTGTGGTTGATTTTTTTTGGTTACAGCAGTCATTCACATATATGTGAAGACATTAAGGAAGAACAAAGAAGTAGCTAAGAAAAATCTTCATCTTTGTAGAAGCCATTTTTGTTTGTTCATTTGCAGATTTTCCCCCCATGGAACTACAAGCAAATGCATATATCCTCTTTTAAACAGTGTATACTGTATACTTTTCATATATATGTGAAATATCTGCCTTATGTTTTATTTCTCATACACATTTTATTCATTCATCAGTAGATGGATGTTTGGATTATTTTCTCTCTTTGCCTAATTATTTAGAACACTTCTAGGAATGTTTGTCTGCAACATTGGTTCTCAACCTGTGGATTGTGACTGCTTTGGGGGTCAAATGACCTTTCTTTCCCAGGGATTTCGTATCAGATACCCTGCATATTGGATACTTACATTGCTATTCTTAACAGTAGCAAAATTAGAGTTATGAAGTAGCAATGATAATATTACGGTTGGGGTCAGCACAACATGAGGAACTGTATTAAAGGGTCGCAGCATACGGAAGCTTGAGAACCGCTGCTCTACAAGTTGTGTGGCAAGTTACCTTACTACTTTTAGTGACTACAAGAAAGCCCACACTGTGTGACGTTAAAGTTCTCATCCTTCGTACAGCATGGACACTGTACTTCTGGTTCTGTAGTGTGCTTCCGCATTCTTAATAAATTCTCCTACTTTGCCGGCTACTAGGAAATGAGTAACAGCTTAGCATACCTGGACAGTCTTTGATTTAGGGATGTTAAGTTTGTCTAGACTTCGCAGTTGCTTCTGCAAGCTGTGATGCAACATAATTTCTATGTATAGTTGTGAAAAAACAGTCCAGAGTTAGAGTTGCTGCAACGTATAGATGGAGAGTTGTGTCCTCATTGACCTGCAAGAAGCATTCCTCAATCTGTGCTTCATGTACCCATTCCCCTACAACCTTAACAAAGATTGTCTTTTTAGTCTCTGTAATATTTAGTCCAAGCTCCTGTTATTTTGTTTTCTAATTCGTTTATTTGTATATTCTCTCTGATGCTAGACATGTAGTGTTTTGCTTATGCTAGGAAAATCCTCTATCGCTGAGCTACAGCTTGATCCCATTTTAAAATGTTAAACTTCTTTTTAATTGTCAGACAGGCTCTTGCTAAGTTGCCATCTGGCACTGATTGTGTGATACACTGCTGTCCTTCTGTAGCTGGGATTACACCGTGTCTAGCATATATTCATACGTGTACTGATCTCCCTGGGCTCCTTGTCTAGCATCTGAAGCAGAAAGCCCAGTGCATCCATTTTCAGCTTTTCTTTTTTAATATTGACATGTTTAAGGCTATAAGTTTTTTTAAAAAAAATTTTTGCTTTCAGTATGCCTCACATTTTTCTGAAATTACATTTGTGTGTTCCTGTGTGTGCATGTAGTCATGTGTGGAGGCATATGTGCCAGGGTGCCTGTGCGGAGGTCAGAGGACAGTTTGCACCACAATGTGGTGCTTCTCAGGCTTGGTGGCAGGTGCCTTTACCTGCTCAGGCATCTTGCCAGTCCCACAAACTTTTCTAGGTATATTATTGTTGAAAATTCTTGAGTATTTTATAATTTCCCTTTTGATTTGTTTGACACAGTGTTATTCACAAGTTTAATATCTAGGCACAGGTATTATAATTTATTATTGATTTTTTTCTTTAGCAAAATTGCTCGATCATAAAATAACACATTCAAGACTGAGTAGATAGCTCAGTTACTAAAGTGCAAGTATATGGAACCTGAATTTGATTATCATGAATAAGGTTTTAAAAACCCACAGGGGAGGTGGTACATAATTGTACTCTCAGTACTGGGTAAGTGGAGATGCGGGGCTGGGGAGATGAGGTTGGGAATTGCTGAGGCTCCCTGTCCAGCTAAATTCCAGGTCAGTGAGAGACCCCGTATATATCTATAGAGAAAAGTAATACCACCCGAGGAATAACACTTGAGGTTTTCAACGTGCATCACACATGTGCACACACGCCCACATCTGGATATCCTAGTACATGAAGATTAACACACACACACTCACATACACGCACTACACAGAATATACTCTAACTCTAGATTCTTTTGCACTTTGTGGAGGGTTTGGAAAGTGTGGTCCTCCTGCCTCTACCTTCCAAGTGCTTGGGTTGCGGGTATGTGTCATCACACCTGGTTTACCTGGTTTCTGGGGATGGAGACCAGGGCTTTGTGCATGTGAAGCAAACACTCTGCTAACTAAGCCACATTCCCCACCCTTGATAAATTGAAATTTTTGTGATGCACACTGACAGGGGGAGCGTTGCCCTTTCTCCTGCAGTAATAGCCACACAGTACAGAATTGGCTGTGGAAATGACAGTAGACTCTCTAGGAGTACAAACCTATTTGGAGACAAAGCTACAATATCTGTGATTCTGTTTTCCCCAAATGTGGTCTCTAATAATAAAAGAGGCAGGAAAAAAGGTAGAAAATAATTCTGAAATGAATTTTGAGAAAACTCAAGTTGGAAAGTAATGACTGATGCTCTCTAGTGTCTAGTCCAGATTTGCTGCTCTGACTTTATCTAACTCAGCTTTTCTGTAAACTCTTTACTCACTTCTGATAGCTTCTGTGTTTTCCAATCTCGATTTCGCCCTCGATATATTGGTCAAGGAGGTCACTGTGGTTCAAACTGTACTCTCTCAAGGCTCTGAAGTACTTGGGGAAGTTTTCAGTGGCCTCTTCCCATCCTTAACATACTTTAGATGAACCACCTTCATAGGAGAACCAAAGTTTTCACTTCTACGTTTTGACAGAGTCGAATTCTCCCCCTTTGGGCTCTCATATCACATTTCTCTAGTGTTTTTCTCCTAGGGGTTCTTCTGACAACTGCAGTGCTCTGTGTGCACAAATGTAGCTGTTAAGCTGTTCCTTCTTAGGAGTCTCCTTGCTATAAAGGGGCACTATGACCTCAGTTGAAATGCTGCTTCTGACTAACGGTTTGTTTGTGGAGTAAGTGCCTGATCATGAATCTGTCATTCCTTGCCGATTGAGGAAAAACTGGTTCTCAGTGGATTCAGAATCTCTTTGAGCTCATATTTATGAGCCTGATTTGGCAGACTAGTTTTAACAACTGTTAACCATACCCAGCTGCAGAGGGTCCACCACCGAGTTTCTTAGTAAATAATCTTCTGTGTACTTACCATGCAAACTTCGAGAACAGTTTATGTGTTAGTTTCAGCTTCTTTGGATTATGCCACTGCTTGGTGTGTGATCTGGGTGGGGACACATTACTGATACGGGAAGTTTCCATCTTTTTCAAGCACTTCAGTGTGTTTCTGAATAGGGCAGGCATTTTCCAGTGGGGATTGTTAAACAGCTTATTGTGAAATTTAAATTCCATAAAATATATAAATATATGTGGTCTATATGTCTGTGTGTGTACTTTTTTCAAAGGTGTGTGTGTGTGTGTGTGTGTGTGTGTGTGTATGCCTGCATACCTGCATGCATGCATGCACTCACATATGCATGCATGTGTGCAGGTCCCCATGGATGTCACCGCCTAGGGCAGTGGATCTCCTGGAACTGGTTGTGAGCCACTGGGCATGGACGCTGGCAACTGAACTCAGGTCCTGTGTAAGAGCACCAGCCCTTGAAGTGATTTGTAAGAGAATAGCAGTATTTATCAGAGTGCAATTTGTAGGACAGATTAGAAGGAGGCAAGTCTTGAGGCCAGGAGGCTAGCCGACTAATGCAAATCAAGTTCTAATAAAGGAAAGAAATAGAAGGGCAAATGAACCGAATGTCAGTCAAAGATTTCACACCTGGACTGGATGAAGGAGCGAGAAAGTAGAGGGGAGCACAGGTCTCTACTAAGCATTCCTTGGTGAGAGAACTGTGCTGTACCACTGCCCAAGGATGCAAGAGGCTGGGACGGGAGATTAAGGCGCTTAGATAATATGAGTAGTTAAAATGTGGTCGTGTTACATTTAAGGGTCCGGGCTTAGGGTGTAACTCAGTGACAGAGCACTTACTTAGTCTGTCAGAGGTCAATTTCATAATGAGGCAAGAAGAAAATTTGTGCGAGTTGTGTGTGCTGCACAATTAACCTAGTAAACAGTTGTAGAGATGGTTCCGGATTATAGAACCGATTTAAAATCAAATTTTGTGGCGCTGGAGTGGTGGCTCAGTGGTTAAATCCTCTTGCTACTGTTGCAGAAGACCCAAGTTTAGTTCCCAGAGCCTTCCATGGCAGCTCACAACTGCCTATATCTACAGTTCCAGGGGATTTGGTGCCCTCTTCTGGCATGATGTAAGTACTGCATGTTTGTGGTGCACTTTCCATATATACAGGCAAAACACTCGTATGTAAAACAAAAATATATCTTTTAAAATAATAAATAAAAATCTAAAATTATGCTTTGTTATCATAATAAATTAATTAAAGTAAATGTTTTTCAACATAATATTTTTATTGATATTTTGGGATTTCTTTTTTAATTTTTAAAAATTTATTCTTCTCATACAATATATTTAGATCGCAGTTTCTCCTCCCTTCACTCCTCCCAATATCCCCCACATCCCCTCTTTCCCAGGTTCACTGATATTCTGTTTTCCTTCAGAAAACAACATGCCTCCCAGAGATATCAACTGATCATGCCATAACATGATACAATAAGACTAGGCACAGGCCCTCATATCAAGGCTGGATGAGGCAACCCAGTAGGAGGAAAGGGGTCCCAAGAGCAGGCAAAAGAGTCAGAGACAACCCTCAATCCCACTGTTAGAAGTCCCACAAGAACACCAAGCTACACAACTGTCACATACATGCAGAGGGACTAGCTCAGACCCATTGAAGCTCCCTGAATGTTGGCTCAGTTTCTGTGAATCCCTACAAGCCCAGGTTAGTTGATTCTGTGGGTTATGTTCTTGTGGTTCCCTAGACCCCTTTGGCATCTACAGTCTTCCGCCCCCCGCAACTTTCTGCGGGGGTCCTCAATTTTGCCTAATGTTTGTCTGTGGATCTCTGCATTTGCTTCCATCAGTTGCTGAATGAAGCCTCTCTGATGACAATTGGACTAGACACAATCTACGACTATAACAGAATATCATTAGTAATTATTTCATTGACTATTTTGGCTAGCCATGTTTGGTTCTACCCTTGGCATCTGGGCTATCCGGCTTCTGGTTCCTAACCCTCCAGTCAGTATCAGGCATGGACTCTCTCTCCTCATATGAGCCTCGAGTTGACCCAATCATTGGTTGGCCACTCCTACAAATCCTTCGCCACTTTTACCCTAGCACATCTTGTAGGTAGGACAAATTGCAGGTCAAAGGTCTTGTGGCTGGGTTGAAGTCCCAGTCCCATCACTGGAAGTCTTGCCTGGGTTTCATAATATGGCTGTTTCAGGCTCCATAGCCCCCATTACTAGGAGGCTTTGCTAGGGCCATGCTCAGATTCCAGGGAGTTTCCATTACACTAGGTTTCCACATCGCCCCAAAAATGCCCCCTCAATCCCAGTTGGCTTTTCCAGTATTCTCTCCCTTCATCCCTCCCTCCCCACTGGACCCCTCTTGTTCCCATGTCTACTTGCTTCCACTCCACCTACAAAATCTATTCTCTCTTCCCTTTCCAGGAAGTATGTCCCCTTTTGATCCCTCCTTGTTAGCTAGCTTCTCTGGGTCTGTGAGTTGCAGCACGGGTTATTCTTTACATAACAGCTAATGTCCTCTTATAAGTGAGTACATACCAAGTTTGTCTTTTTGGGTTTGGGTTACCTCACAATGATCTTTTCTGGTTCCATCCATTTGTCTGCAGATTTCTTGAGGTAATTGTCTTTAACAGCTGAGCAATGCTCCATTGTGTAAAATGAACCACATTTTCTTTACCAAATCTTCTGTTGAGGGGCATCTAGGTTTCCAGTTTCTGGGTAGAGTTACCCAAAGTGTTAGCTCTTCTTTGGAAGGTCTGTTAGAATTCTGCTGTCTGACCCTGGGAGTTTTTTTCACTGGGAGTCTTTTAATGACTGCTTCTATTTCCTTAGGGATCATAGGTTTATTTAACTTGTTTATTTGATCATTATTTAGATTTGGTAAGTGATATCTATCAAGAAATTTTTTATTGGTTATTTGGGAATGTCACACAATGCACCCAGTCACACTCATTCCTCCCATTCCTCCTCACACTACCATTCCTCCCAGGCCCACACTTCTATCCTTGTGTCCCCCTCAAAAAAAGAGAAAGCTACACCAAGTCCACTTTGTATTGCCCATGCACTCACTGGAATATGGTTAAACTCCCAGTGGCCATTCCTGTAAATAATCAGTCAACAGATGTTTGAAACCAAAAGAATGGATGCAATTAATGGCACGAGGTGTGTGCATAAAAAGTGATAAAGGAAGAACTTCAAGACTTGGTAAAAAAAACTCATCCGGATTGTAGATCGAGTTGTACAGAGGAAAGGGAGACCTGAAGCAGTGGTTTGAGGAAGCCAGGAGAGCTGTGGTGAATTAGGGAAGAAGCTGAGGAAGAGATGCTGTCCTGGAGACTAGTCATCGGCATCAAGCTCCAGAGAGGCCACATGAAAAGACACCACACATCCGCATTAGCTTGCATTCAGCTTTGCGGGTTGCTTGATGACCTGGATTGATGATAGCAGTTAATGTAATGCATTGTTTTACACTGTTGGGCATACCAGTCATTTTCATAGGAGACTGTCAGGATAACCCAACAGTAATAATAAGTACTCAGTTGACACTTGCTGCTTTCATTATGTTTCATTATGCTTTCCCTTACTTCCGTAAGGAATCTAACTTACATCTCTTTATGCCTTGCCAAAGTTCATTATTTGTTGGCTACAGCAGTCTGCTAGATTCTGTTTGTATGTATGTTTATGGGGGAAAGGCTATATTAAAATAGTGATGAGCTTCTAATTTTGTTTTTATTTGAGTACTATGAATTTCAGCATCAGTAATTATGGTACTTAGAATTTAATTTTATAACATTTTCCTCTTTCTGTTTGTTCCTTCTTTCTTGATGTGTTGAAATTTCAGTGTCAGTTGCGGTTACTTGTAGCTTGTTTAGACAAGGAGAAAATGCGGCAAACTTGAGAATTCAGTCATAGTTAGAAAGCATCCATTCTAAAGCAGAGGTTTTTTTTGAAAGTAATTTTATTAAATTATAAAAGTTTCCATTTCCGCCCCTCTTCCCAACCCCCTCCCACTCCCCCCACTCCCTCTCCTCCTCCCTCTTCGTCCCTTAGGGCAGTCAGGGTTTCCTGCCCTGTGGGAAGTTCCAGTTCCTTCCCCCTCCCTCCAGGTCCAGGAAGGTGAGAATCCAAACAGACTGGATCCCCAAAATCCAGTATATGCAGAGGAAACAGGTCCCAGTGTAAAGCAGAGTTTTAAAGTATGACTGCACTACTGTAAAAGAACCAAGTGTAACTAACATACATTATCATAGAATATTGGGATTTATCATTTAGCTAGAATCTAGCAGGACTCTTATAATTTGCCTTAAGGAAAACTGCTTCCCTTTGAAGGAGGTGGCTCCCACTGTACTGGGGACAGTGACTGGGATGAAGAGGGATGGAGAATGGTGCGTAGAGAAAATTGAGTGCGCTAACTAACTGCAGTTGCCAACTTGGCTGTTTCATCAAATGCCATTGCAGATAGTCCGTGATGAGGTTAATCTTTTCAGCAGTAGATCGAGTAGATGACTCTTCCTACTGCGAGTGGTCCCTAAGATGCTCTGAAGAGAGAGTCGTGCTACTGCCCTTGTCCATCAGAATATGAAAACAATGCTCCTGAAGGATTTGGAAGTTCCCCAGGTATCATGCTGGAGGAAGGGAAAAACTGAATGAATCCTTGGTGTTAGTCAGTGGAAGAACTTGTCAGATCACCATGCTGAGCAGTGAGCAGCCAGACAATGAAGGGTCAGTGATGGGCAGGACCACACAAGGACCAGGATTTTTTAGTCATACTTCTTGCTTTCTATTTAAATGGTACCTCAATTCAGAACTGAGATGAACTTGTCATAGTGTTTCACCAGAGATTTTTCCTTCTTTTCAGTTTGTTCACAGTGAACAAGTCTTGTTTCGCTGCTGTTTATTACTGCATGTGTGTATGTGCTTGTGATGTGTGGGTAAACATACATTCACACATCTGTCCTATTGACTTGTTTCTCTGCAGATTCCCGATATTGATAAACAGCATGCTTCTATTTTATTATTCTGAGTGTTTTGCTTTCCAGGTCTGCCTTTCTCCTTCCTTTTGGATTGCTGCTCTCTTGAATTGTGCAGCATTCTTGGTATTGCCATAGTTCACTGAAAGTATGGAGAACTTACTGTATGTATAGAGCATGGCATCCTGCCAGCTGTGGTAGTGTCCAGAGGAACAAGACTAAGCGCCTGCTCTTAAAGAGTGTACGACCGGAAGGGAAGAGCCATCTATGGCATAAAGTGGAGTATGCTCAGTTCTCTAAGAGAGACTGAGCAAAAATGAACTAGAAATTCACTAAGAGTAATGACCTCTGCTTGGAAATATGGGTGAGTTTGGGGCTGATCCTACTTTTGTATGGAATTTAAATCACTACCTTGGTGTGGATGGAGTATTTGTGTAAAAGCATGTCAGAATCAGAGGGACTAGTGAACAACGGTGTCGGACTAGGAAGGGGGAAGCTTGTGGGGCTAAGAATGCATAGTTTGTGCCTTTTATTTCAATTAGTATTTTGGTGTACAGTTATCATTGTTTATCATTTGAAGAGTAGTTAGGTTAGTTTGGTCTGGAGGGGTTATAAATAAGGCTACCACAATCACTTATGTGTAGATTTTCACAAATATGACATTCCTTTTGTGTCGGCAATATTTTGGAGTGAAGTTGCCCACTGTGAGTGCTTGACTTCAGAGAAGAATGACAAAGTACGTTTTTGTAACTAAATGGACATTAGATACACCCAGTAAATTAGATTTATAAGTAATAAAAATAAAAATGCCCCTTGTTTTGTGAATCTGGTGTGAAGACTGGGTCTGGTAAAAGTTTATTCATATGTATGCAAGACAAATAAATTTGAATATTTATAGAATATTATTATAACAAGGGGTTATTTGAAAATGTGTATAAAACAAGGAGACTGGATGGAGAATTATCTTATTGTGCTAATTTGCATGTACCTAATAGCTAATAATTTTCAGCTTCTTTTCATGTATTTAGACATTGTATCTTTCAGAATTTCGACTTTTGCCCATTATAAACAATTAGGTTGCCAGTTAAGCCAATGTGTAATTGTTCTTTAGATTCTGGATACAAAATTCTGCAGCAGATGTGTGCTTTGTGCTCCGCTTTTCCATTCTCCTGCTCGTGTCTTTGTCAGACCAAAATATTTTGACTGTTTGTTTTCTTTTTCATGAGTCATGATTTTTGTAGCATTTTGTAATAAAATCTTTGCCTAATTTAGACTGATCAGCTCACTGTCACTGAGAAATACCTGAGCTAAATCAGCCTACACAGAAGAAAGCTATACTTACTTTTCCATTTATTTTTGTTCACATATGCTACTTATACAGAATACTGGATTCCTTATGCCAGTTCCATCCATGTACATAAAATTCTCTTTCGATTATATTAGTATCACGTGTGATATTAGTCTGAGTATGGCTTTTATGTTTAACATAATCATCTACATTTTCATTCAATTCCTTGAAAATGCCATTAGCTCATTCTTGTGGCCGCATAAAATTTGTATACATATACATTTTCTTCTAAATTTATTGATGGGCACCTAGGCATGTTCCAGAAGATGGCTGTTGTGACTTGTGCTACAGTAACCATGGATGTACATATATCTCTGTGGTGTGCTGACTTGGAATTCTTTGAGTGTATACACAGGAGGAGTGTATAGTACTTGCATTGCAGCCGCCATACTGATGTCCATAGAATAATGAGTATGCCGGTTTAAACCTGCTCTCCATCCTAGGTCACGGGTATTGTCCTTTATTGTTGTAACCACCCTGACTAGGGGAAAAAGGAGACTAAGTGCAGTTTTAAGTTGCATCTTGTTGGTGGCTGTGGAAACTGACCAGTTTTTCCTGTATTTATTGGTCATTTGTAATGAATTTGAGAACTCTGTTCAACTTGTTTGTCAGAAACTGATTGGATAACTTACTCTTTTGGAACTTAATTTTTTGAGTTCTTCATATATTCTGAATATTGAATTTGTTAGATGAGTAGACAGAAATATTCTCCCATCCTGTAGGCTGTGTCTTGACTCTAGTAATTGTTCCATGGGTGTTTCGAATTGGACGGAGTCTCATTTGTTGACTCTTAACCGTTAGGGCCCAAGCTACTGTCGTACTATCCAGAATGTTGTTGCCTGTGACTATATCTTGAAGTTTTTTCTTCTGTTTTCCTCTACTTGTTTCAAAGTGTTAGGTGTTACATTAATGTCTTAAATCCACATTGAATTGAGCTTTGTCCAGGAATTTCACTTCATTATTTTATATATGGATAGTTGGTTTTGCCATCATCGTTTGTCGAAGAGAGCTCGTTTCTCCAATGTATGTTTGTGACACTTTTGTCAAGAAGCAGATGATTACACGTTGTGTGTCTGCTTTTGTGACAGTGGCATGTTTTTATCACTGTGACTGTGTAATATAATTTGAATTCAGGAATCGTGATGCCTCCAGGATTACGTTTATCCCCCTCAGGATAGCTTTGGCTATTCAAGGATTTTTGTATTTCCAGATACATTTTAGAATTGATTTCCTCTTTCTGTGAAAAATGTGTTTGGAATGTTAATGGTGGGGGGAGCTCTGAATCTGTAGATTGTTTTTAGTAATATCACCATTTTCACAGTATTAATTCTGCTGATGTATGAGCATGAGAAGTCTTTCCACCTCTTAGGGTCTTCATCAGTATCGGGAGGGATTTCCTTGCTAATGGTTTTAGAAGTTTTAGTCTGTTGAGGGTTGACTCCGCTTCATTTGGTCTGTGAAGGTACAGTGTATGGGTGGGACAAGGTTTGCTTGCCTCAATGTGGCGGGAATGTAAAAGGAAGAGAGCAGCCTCAGGAAGGTCCTTATGTCCCCGTTAGAGGCATGCCTACCATAATCTTGCTTCTACTAAGCCCCACCTCCCCAACATTCTTCCGTCTTCCCAATAGTGCTACAGTGGACTTTGGAAGACTCTTACAATCCAAATCAGAAGATCTCACATACTTTCTCTCATATTTTCCTAAAAGTATTTGGAACTTTTGCCTTTTATATTTGGTTTTTGATCAATTTTAGTTAATTTTTATAGTTTTCATTGACCTGTACATTTTTCTCTGTTCCCCTCCCTTCCTCCCTCCCTCCATTTCTCCCCTCTCCCCTTATACCCTCACCCGTGACCCCCATGCTCCCAGTTTACTCAAGAGACCTTGTATTTTTCTCCTTTCTTTGTAAATCCATGTATGGCTCTCTCAGGGTCCTCTCTGTTGTCTAGGTTCTCTAGGGTTGTGGATTGTAAGCTGGTTTTTCTTTGCGTTATGCCTAAAATCCACTTATGAATGAGTATATATTATATTTGTCTTTTTGGGTCTGGATTACCTCACTCAGTATGTCTTTTTCTAGATCCATCCATTTGCCTACAAATATCAAGATGTCATTTTTTCTACTGTATGGTACTCCATTGTGTAAATGTACCACGTTTTCTTTATCCATTCTTCAGTTGAGGGGCATCTAGGTTGTTTTCAGGTTCTGGTTACTATGAATAATGCTGCTATGAACATAACTGAGCACATGTCCTTGTGGTATGATTGAGTATCCTTTGGGTATATACTCAAAAGTGGTATTACTAGGTCTTGAGGAAGGTTGTTTCCTAATTTTCTGAGAAGTCACCATATTGATATCTGAAGTGGCTGTACCAGATTGCATTCCCACCAGCAATGCAGGAGTGTTCCCTTTACCCTACATCCTCTCCAGCATAAGTTGTCATCAGTGCTCTTGTTCTTGGCCATTTTGGCAAATGTAATATGGAATCTCAGAGTTGTTTTGATTTGCTTTTCTTCTGATGGCTAAGGATGTTGAACATTTTCTAAAGTGTCTTTCAGCCATTTTAGTTTCCACTGTTGAGGGTTCTTGTTTAGGTCTGTACTCCACTTTTTAAATTGGATTATTTGTTCTTTTGATGACAAGTTTCTTGAGTCTTTGTATATTTTGGAGATCAGCCCTCTGTCTGATGTGGGGTTGGTGAAGATCTTTTCCCATTTTGTAGCCTGCCATTTTGTCTTGTTGACCATGTCCTTTGCTTTACAGAAGCTTCTCAGCTTCAGGAGGTCCCATTTGTTTATTGTTGCTCTCAGTATCTCTGCTACTGGGGATATATTTAGGAAGTGGTCTCCTGTGTCAACGCATTCAATTGTATTTCCCACTTTCTCTTCTATGAGGTTCAGTGTGGTTTGTTTTATGTTGAGGTCTTTGATCCATTTGGACTGGAGTTTTGTGCATGGCAATAAATATGAATCTATTTTCATTTTCTACATGTTGATTTATACTTATGCCAGCACCATTTGTTGTATATGCTTTCCTTTTTCTGTTTTATATTTTTGGCTTCTTTGTCAATAATCAGGTGTTCATAGGTGTGTGGATTGATATCCGGGTCTTCAATTTGATTCCATTGACCTTCCTGTCTGTTTTTAATGCCAATACCAGCTGTTTTCGTTAATGTAGCTCTGTAGTAGAGTTTGGCATCAGGCATGGTGATGCCTCCAGAAGTTCCTTTATTGTACAGTATTGTTTTGGCTATCCTGTGTTTTTTTTTCCCTGTATGAAGGTGAGTATTGTTCTAAGATATGTGAAGAATTTTACTGGGATTTTGTTGGGCATTGCCTTGAATCTGTAGATTGCTTTTGGTAAGATTGCCAGTTTTACTGTTTTAATTCTACCTACCCAAGAGCATGAGAGATCTTTCCATTTTCTGGTGCCTTCTTCAATTTCTTTCTTCAAAGATTTTAAGTTATTGTCATACAGGCGTTTCACTTGTTTGGTTAGAGTTACCCCAAGACATTTCATGTTATTTGTGACTATTGTGAAGGGTGATATTTCTCTGATTTCTTTCTCAGCCCACTTATCATCTGTATAAAGGACGGCTACTGATTTTTTTTAAGTACTCTTGTATCCTGCTACATTACTGAAAGTGTTTGTGAGTTGTAGAAGTTTCCTGGTAGAGTTTTTGGGGTCACTTATGTAAACTATCATATCATCTGCAAATAGTGACAGTTTTATTTCTTCTTTTCTGATTTATATCCCCTTTATCTCATTTTGTTGTCTTTTTGCTTTAGCTAGGATTTCAAGTACTATATTGAATAGATATGGAGAGAGTGGACAACCTTATCTTATTCCTGTTTTCAGTGGGATCATATTGAATTTCTTTCCATTTAGTTTGGTGTTGACTGTTGGCTTGTGTATATTGCCTTTATTATGTTTAGGTATGTTCCCTGTCAATTTTAGTTAATTTAAAGCCTTAGTTTCTCAGCATATTTTCATTTTGTTTAAATCATGGAGTGAAGGTGTTGTGGAATTATAGTACCTGGAACCTCCAGTTTGTACTTTGGCAAAAATCACTTTGTCAGTGATTTTTTTAACCTCTTTGACTCTGACCTTCAGTGAGGACCACAGCTGACTTTAGACATATAGAAACATGGATGCTCAAAGCAGAAAGCTTAACCATACTACCTTTATACCATCATTTTGTTTCATCAAAAGTAACTCTGTGCAGCCAACTGAACAAATCTCAGGTCTATATTATTTTGCAACTGCCCCTAGTTCTCAGCTAGGGATGGAACTTAGAACCCTTTTCCTCTCAGTGCTGGGGTGTTGATTGGTGTGATCTTGTACAAGTCTTGTTGATTTCATGCAGGCATCCATAGCTACTGTGAGTTCATAATTGCAATAGCCTGGTCAGGCCATTGAGACATTATTTTACAGTATTATTTCTTGACCTTTGGCTTTTGCAGTCTTTCTGCCTCCTCTTCCTAGATGTTCCCTGAACTTTGGGTGGAGGACTCATAATATAGGTGGCAGGTAATATAGATGACAGGTAATATAGATATCCCATTCAGAGTTGAGGACTTCAAAGTTTACACTCGCTTATCTCTATTTTTTGACTAATTATGCATCTCTATATTAGCTACTGTCCTCAGCATTAAAATCTTCTCTGATGAGGAGAGAGAGCTTCACTAATACAATCGAATGACAAGTATTTAGAAGGCAGTTTGATAGTTTGCACTTTTAGCAAAATAATAGTAGCAGGGCTATGGCTTGCTATACCAAAGGATTCTGGCCAGGTTTCCAGTAAAGAATCTCATGTTCATCCAACAATGGAAGGAGGAGTGGAGATGAAAGCAAATTGATATTTGAAGTAGTAAACATTTATTACAAGCTTATGTCTTAAAGAATTGTAATTTAAATACATTAAAATTCAGTTACCTGTGAATAGGGAAGAGAATGCTGGAGACTCATTACTAAATTTTTGTTTAGGTAGCTGCTTAGCATATGTTATTTCATTCAGCTTTTACATGCACCCTTTAAGAAGTATTGTTATTTCAGAACCAGGGAAGAGAAATTAAACACAGGCAAAACATCCAGCAAACATGTAACAAAGCTAAGGTTTGAAGTCAGGTCTGGAATTTTTGAGTCTTTTCTCCAAGTCTACTGTTAGGAAGTATTATGAGTTTTTTTTTAAAAAGTTTGATTAGTTAATTAATAATTAATTAAATGCACGTATGTATGTATGAGTGCATGAGTACGCATGCACGCATACACAGTGAGCCTCCCCGATGCGGGTGCTGGACCTGAACTGGTGAAAGATCACTATGCGGTGTTAACTCCTGAACTGTCTCTAATGCACAAGCTTATGAATAAACCCTTTTCAGAGGCGCCTAGAGCCAAGACTCCACAGCTTGTTTTCTTGTCTGTGACTTGACACTGTTGGAAATATGTGGCAACAACGTCTCCTTATCTGGAGCAGACTGAGGGAGTTGCAGTAGTGTAATGGTAGCCACTAAGCACCTGGGCTTTTCAGGGCTCATTAAAGTGATGAATCAATACTTAAAAATAGCAGGAGCTTCTGCATTTGGGAAAGAGACTTTTTTGTCCATGTGTTCTAAACATTAATGCAGGCTAAATTGAGAATTGGGGGACTAGGGGAAAAGTGACCTTTCTTTTTTAGGCTAAGCAAACAGAATGAGGAAAGCAAAGACTGGCTAAACTTTGTGGAGCAGTATTTTAAGCTTTTTTGTGTTTATATACTTGAAACTTGGTATTTCCAAAACCATATTTTTAATGTGAAAAATAAGGTGTGCCTTGGAAATTTTTGTTGAAGACCAATATTTGTAGTGTGAATTATTTTTAGCAGTTATATAAAACAAATTTGTCTAGTGTTGCTGTAGAAGCAAATCTATCCTTCACATACATATTTTATCTGCGTTAATGATAGATTGTTTTATAATTTATCAGCATAAATAACCTTGACCAATTCAATGAATCACTTGGCTTGTGTATTTCAGACTTCATCTGAAAATATTAAAATCACTATTATGGTATAAATCATAAAATTGCTGATTTTTTCCTGTGTGGTGAAGAATATGCATGAAAGTTCTAGCAAAATATAAAATTGAGCCTTTAACTTTTTGCGGCTTGTTTGTTTGTTTATAGCATGTTGGGGTACGTTACAGTGCACATGTGGAGGTCAGAGGACATCTTGAGGGGTCAGTTCTTTCCACCATGTGGGTCTTAGGGATTGAACTCACTTTGTTAGACTTGAGAGCAAAGGCCGTTGCTTGTTGAGCTGCCTCACTTGTCCTGATGGAGCTGTTCTTAGTCTGCTCAGGCTGTCTCAAGGAGGCAGCTAGGCAGGGACTGCTGCTAAGGCTCAGGAAGACAACAGCCTCTCCAGGACCTGATTTCCCATTCTGAGGACACAGGTGGCTTGCGGGCAGCTTTGCACAGTGTGGTAAAATGTCTGTCTCCTGAGTTAGCCTTGTTTGATTCGAATTGAATTTCACTAATGTTTTACTAAGAACTGTCAATTTTAAACGGCAGTGACTGGGAGTGGTAGATGAGTTTGATAATCTAGAATTCAGATCGCAGTCCTTTCAAGGTCAGAAAGGAGAAACCCAAATAATTTTTGCTGTGTCTTTACAGGCTGCTTTCCCACAGGATAAGCTAATTATAGTATGACACACTGTATGCATCAGATAGCAGTTTGAGCCAAATAGCTCTCAGTGTTTCTTTTCAAAAAGTACCTAAGCAGAAGTAACCGTAAGTTACTGGTCAAGCAAGATACTGGCTTATGCATAGGGACAGTGACTTCCCACTTCCAGTCAATGGGTTGAGCACCCCGTAGTTCTTCTCAGTAGCTCTCATGCTTTCTCATTGGCACCCCTGGATCAGAGACAGAAGCTTCTTACTGGAGGATTTTCTTCAGGAGTGAAGCCTTTAATATTTAATTCTTTATTAAAGTCTTTAATATTTAATTCTCTCTGACATGTTTACAAGATTTATTTAATTTAGTTTAATTTATTACACACACACACATACACACACACACACACACACACACACACATGTTTATATGAGTGCAGGTGCCACAGAGGCAAGAGAAAGTGTTGGATCATATGCAGCTGAATTATAGGTGGTTATAAGCTGCCCAGCTAGGGTGCCGAGAATCCTCTGCAAGGGTAATACGTGTTGTTAATTGGGAAGCCATCTTTCCAGCCCTTGCAGACTTTTTGAGCAATGTTATGTGGTTCAGAGATTTTATGTAACAAATTGAACTACTAAGTTAAAACTGGCTTGTTAGCAAACTTTGGGATTGAAATTCAAATTAGGCTTTCTTCCCATCATCTATCTTACACCCCATATTCAGATCTGAAGTGGTGGCTGCTTACATTCAGACCTAGAATCATTGCACGAATCAGCTTTACCTATTCACAGGTGATTGTTGGTTTTCTTCCAAACCGCTTCTCCATTTTTCTTACTACTTGACTTCTAATTTCTGGGCTAAAGTTTCTTTTTGCTGTTTAGTCAGAGGATCAGTAATTAAAACCATTTCCTTCTTTTATACTTGACCAGTCTCGTTTTTTTCTCTCTGTATCTTCATGCTTCAGGACTCTGTAAGTCACTATATATGGCTTTTAATCTGTTAGGCCTCAACTTCAATCCTCTAGGCATTTTGTAGTGCTTCATTTAATTAACGAGAAATAAAATTGAGACACATTATAAGTTGCCCATAAGCATACTGAAAGTACAATGATTTGATTAGCCTGGGAAGGAAATGCTAAACTAAGTATGATTAAGGCTCTAACTTTCAGGCTCCACTGCAGCAGAGGATGTGAAGTGCTTGGTGTTCCCACCTGCTTTGTCGAGTAAGTGCCATTTTTTGTGAGTGGGCCCCCAGGAGACCTGGGAATGCAGGTGCCTCCTCTCTAGAATACTGATTTGCCTTCTCTCGGATTCGTACCTAGGTGTGAGGAAGACCCATCTGGTTTTCCATAAGGACTGTCATAATTTACATTTCCTGGGAATCGGTTCTCTTTTCTGCACATTCTTCTTGGCGCTTGTTACCTTCCATCTTTTTTCTTCTTCTTCTGATACTTGTTATCCTGCTGTTGTGATAGCTCACCGTGGTTTTAGGATGTATTTCCCTGCTAATTGTTGACTTTGAGTATTTCTTCATATACTGGTCAGCGATCAGTATTCTTAATGTAGTGGTTAACATGTCACCATGCTAAGTAAGATCTAGAACTACCTAGGAGACAAGCCCTTGGTAGTTCCTGGGAGAAACTATTAGTTTAGATTAGTTGAACAGATAGAGCTGTTTACTAGTATGTAGCACCATTTTGGAGACTTGGGTCCCAGACTGAAGAAAAAGGAGAAAGTAACCTGAATACAAATAACCCTGTTCTGCTTTCTGACCGTGCACACAGTTTGAGTAGAAGTCTCATTATGCTTCCTTTGGGTGTCAGGAAAGACTTCCAATTCTGCTGCCACTGTCCTTGGCATTTTTTTTCAGTTTTTGCGACTCTTCTAGGAGTTGCTGTATCAAATATGGGCTGCCCGGCTTAGCAAATTCAGTCTAGTCTCCTCAGTTAAATTTGGATTTTAGGTAAATAACAATATTCAGGAGCATCCTTCTACTAAAACATATTTTTAAATTGAAGTTTGAAGTTAACTCACTACATGTCCTGAGTAACCCTACTTAAAAGCAGAAAAGCTCTTGGTACCAAAGTTTTCCGTGCCGTTTCCTTACTCACTGTGATGGATATGCACCAATGAAGTGTGCATGTGAAAAGCAAGTAGTGGACCTGACTGATGGCTTTGTGGTTAAGAATTGTTGCTTTTCTGGAGGGCCTGAGTTCAGTTTCCAGCACCTATGTCAGATGGCTCACAACTGCCTGCAATTCGAGCCCCAGGGGACTGGATACCCTGCTTGGTCTCTTAAGATACTCACATACCTGCGGTACACAGACACATGAGTGCATATACATAAAAATCAAAACAAAACTTAAAAAATATTTTTTACAAGGAAACACAACTTCTGTACTTGTCTTAATGGTGACCACTTAACGTGCGCACCTCCTGTGTAACTGCAAGCTTTCTTCCCCCTGACTGACATTGGAACCTGAGGAACTGGCATCAGAACCTGATCTCTGCTAATCCATTACCAGGTTCGGCCACCAGCCCTTGATAGGCTGATTCAGCAAACAACAGTAAAAAGCAGAACCTGCCATGAGGTTTAGGTTTTAATGGAGGTCCAGAAGTATGTATGCATAAGCAAACTTGGTCTGGGTGTAGATCTACCCATTTATCTGTCATCTGGTTCTCTTTGTTTCTGACAGGGTGGTCTGAGAAGGTGTTGAACCTCTGTAAACCTTTTGCCAAAAGACAAGTAGTTTTCTTCCCTCCAGAGGGAGATTCCTGTGGACTGTTGTTTCAGTGGTGTGATAGCTGAAGGGAGACACACAGGTCCAAGTGTTTCTCCAGGCTCTCCTCATTCCTGTTAGGCTGGTTGTCCTCTCTCCCAGGGCCATCCCACCACCATTCTACAAGAGTTACTCATAAGAAAACCAAGATGAATGCATTGGAAATAGTGGGGAAAAAAAAAAAAACCAGCGAAACCAACCAAACAAACAAAAATAACAGTCACTGGGAATTGGAATAAGCTGCAACAGCTGAGCTATACTGAAGCCTAGGACAAGTGAGAAAACCAGCATTATTTTTATTGTTTATTTTAAAGATTGATACTTGGTTCATGGATGCTTTGCATTTTTAACAGCTCGATTGAGGTTTAATTCACCACCATAGAATCCACCCATTTAAAGTGTGTAATTTTGTAATTGCTAGTTTAGTCCCAGACCCAGGCAACAATGGGCAGTGCAGATCTTGGTGTGTTTGTGTCACTAGAAAAATCACCTCTCTGTCCTTTAACCATTGTTACCGCTCTGTCGTTTTCTCGGCCTCTGCTCATTTCTGACAGAATACTTAGCAACACTAATTTCATTCCTATTTTATTAATTGCCCTATTCTAAACTTTTCATATGAATGCAATTGTGCAAGTTGGTTTTTGTCTACTTGTTACAAACTAGAGTCACTTGGAATGAGGGACCTCGATTGAGAAAATATCCCTACCATAATATTGGCCTATGGGCAAGTCTGTAGTTCATTTTCTTAATCAGTAATTGATGTGGAAGGGCCCAGCCCATGGGGGGTGGGGCTATGCCTGGGCTGGTGGTCCTGAGTTCTATAAGAAAGCAGACTGAACAAGCTATGAGAAGCAAGCTAGTAAACAGCACCCTTCCATGGCCTCCATCAGCTCCGGCCTCCAGGTTCCTGCCGTATTTGAGTTCTTGTCCTGACTTCCCCAATGATGAACTTGTAAGTCAAATAAATCCTTTCCTTCCCAAATTGCTTTTGGTCATGTGTTATCACAACAGTAGAAGGCAAACTAAGGCAGTAATCATATGTGATTTTTTTTAATGAAGAACATCTTGAAGTTAATGTTTTTAGAAGTCACCTTTTCAGGCATCTTGAAGTTAAAATAATGTTTTTAGAAGTCACCTTTTCAGGATTTTTTTTTCTTTTTGAGACAGGGTTTCTCTATGTAGCACTGGTTGTCCTGGAACTCACTCTGTAGACCAGACTGGCCTGACTCTACCTTTCGAGTGCTGGGATTAAAGGTATGCACCACCACTGCCTGCCTTAATAATCATTTTTATTGTAGTATATTTCAGTACCTATTTTTAAATTGAATGTTATTCCGTTGTATGGGCATAACAGATTTATTAATTTATTCATCTGCCGATGACAGTGGGTTGTTTCTACTGGAGTTGTGAAATAAATAGTGCTATAAACATTCATGTACAGGGATAATTTGCATAGCTGTTTTCATTCCTTTGGGTATATATCCAGGAACCAGGAGTTGATACGTTTGGTTAGTTGGGAATTCTGTTCAGCTTACTGAGTAGCCACTGAACTCTGTTCCATATCAGCTCTATTATATTCCACTCCCATTATGTGTTCATCGTCAACCTCTTTTCTTTTTAATATAATAGACACTCTAACAGGTATAATGAGAGATCTTGTTGCAGTCTTGATAAGCAGTTCTCTAATGATGAATAACATGTTACAAAATTAATGTGCTTTTTGTTAATTTCTGTGGTAGCTTTATGTCTATTTTATTTTTTTCTATTGTAGATTTATTTTAATTTACTTCTCAGATACATGATTTTCAAATATTTTCTCATTCCATAGTCTTGGTTTTTGTATTTTTGGCAATACCTGTTTTTGTATAAATTTTAAGTTTTATGAAGTCCCGTTCATTTGTTTTCTTTTGGTGTTCATTCTTTCAGTTTTGAGATCATACATTTTTGCATCTTTTTTTACTAAGTAAATTTGCTCTAATATTTAGATTTAAATTCGTTAGATATTTTATTGGCATGTATGAAATATACATAATAGTCTGTTTCCTTATGACATTTCAGATACATCTATGTATACTTGGGTCATATTTGCCTCCAGTTATCATTCCTGTCCACGTTCTGTTCATGCTAGCCTTTTCCTGTTTCCAAATATGTCCTACCTCATTCAGCTTTTAAGTTCCTTTTCCACTTTGATGGAACGTGAATGAGCATTTTTTTTTTAAATAGGAGCATGATCCCTTACTAGTAGCTGAGCATGTCTTTCTCTTCTCCATCAACTGCTAACTGTGTCTAACTTCAGGAAACAGTAGGGACCCATGAGCTGCTTCTCCTTCCACAATAGGAGAGCTTGTGCAGGTAATCACAGTTGCTGTGAGATTGAGTACAACATGTCAGGTTTAAAGGCAGCATTCCACACAGCTCATCTGCTTCCTTCAGCTCCTACATTTTCTGCTACTTCTTCTGCTATTGCTCCTCCAGCCTTGGAAGGGGTAATGTAGACGTCTCATTTTTATAGCTAGGAATTCTACAGTCATGTATTCTCTGTACTTTTACCAGTATGTGTCTCTGAAGTCACTACTGCAAAAGGAGGCTTCTCTGATCAGTGCTGCTCTTACCATTAAACTATGAATATAAATATAGTCTTGTAGAAGTCAGTTTCATAGGTGCATTGTGTCCATTTAGCCAAGCAATAGCAATCAATAGGCACCTCACTCAGGCCCATGACCTCACCAGCATTTTTTGACTGGGTACTCTTGTGACTAGATCATCAAATTCAAACAGAAAGCAGTTGATTTCCTCAAGTATTCTTCCTTTTGCTTTCAAAATTACTCTACCTTCTCCTGTGCCTTTCACCTCAATAAGGAAAAAAGTTTGACCAGGAGGTGGTGGTGCATGCCTTTAATCTCAGCACTTGGAAGGCAGAGACTGCCGAATCTCCCTATGTTTTAGGCCAGCCTGGTCTACAGAGCAAGTTCCGGGACAGTCAAGGCTATTTGACAGAGAAACCCTATT
This sequence comes from Myodes glareolus, assembly GCF_982192425.1. Taxonomy (NCBI): domain Eukaryota; kingdom Metazoa; phylum Chordata; class Mammalia; order Rodentia; family Cricetidae; genus Myodes; species Myodes glareolus. Next base: position 27,102,515 of record NC_142053.1, on the reverse strand, counting down.
TCAAAAACCAATAAAAATATTCCCCTTTTGGGTCCCATTCTAGGTTCTTGTGCTCTACACACACACACACACACATACACACACACACGCACACACACACACTTCTATATAAATGCACATTATAAAACTTAAAAGTTGGGATTTGCATATTAGAGAGTGTGTGCAACATTTGTCTTTCTGGGTCTGGATTATTACACTCATACAATATGTTCCAGATTTCCCAATTTTATTTTTCTTTACAGCTTAATTAAATTCCACTGTGTTGCATACCACATTTTCATTATCCTTCCATCACTTGAAAATCAATTGATTTCTCTGATTATTATGAATTGAATTGCTATAAACATGGATGTGCCGGTATCTCTGTAGTTGAATACAGAGCCTGTTGGGTATGTGCTCAGGCCAGGAATGATATAGCTGGTTATATAGGAGTTCTATTTTTAGTTTTTGAGGAGCCTTCTGATCGATTTTCAAAATGGCTGCACTGGTTTACATCTCCACCAATAGTGACTAAAGATTCCTTCTTTCTCTACATCATTGCCAACATTTGTTGTCATTTGTTTTCTTTAGGAAGCCATGCAACCTGCAGTGAGACTAAGGTTGTTGATTTTTAAAAAGTGTTTAACATCCTTAGCCATCAGGGAAATGCAAATTAACATATAAGTTTCTCTTTTAGTTCAGAGAATTTTGTGTGTAGTATGAATTAGGTTATAAATTTACTTTGTGCATGTACTTACACATGTCTGCCAGGACCCTATGTTGAAAGGTTGACATTTTTCATGAGATGGTTTTTGGAACCTTTGTGGAAAAGATCATAGCTTTTTCCCCCCTGGACTCTCAAGTCTGTTCCGTTGATCTGTATGTCTGTTCTTTGCAAGTTACCATTCTGATTTGATCATCCTTGTTTTGTGGTATGTTTTGAAGCGAAAGTTTAGTATTCACAATAGTATTGGATTGCTAAGATAGCCCAGTCAGCAAAGCACTTTTCCTGCGACCGTGGGGACCTGAGTTCAATACCTAGAACCCATGTTTGAACAACAAATAACAGCAGCACCAAAAAACCAGACCAAACCAACCCACTCACCCATCCCCCCAAAAGCTGTTGTGGTGCGTGACTATAACCCCAGCACTGGAGAGGTGGAAATGGAAGGGTCCCTAAGGTTCACTGGCTACCTAGCATGACTACTTGGCAAGCTTCAGACTGGTGAGAGATCTTTTCTCGAAAACAAAGTGGATGGGTCCTTAGAAACAACACCAAGGTTGACCTCTGGCCTCGACAGGCTTATATATGAACCCACACACACCTACACATACCCGTAAAAGATGAATGAATTGTTGGACACTAAATAAATATGAGCCCTTGCTGAAAATGCTTCAAGGTTAATGGACATAGAGAACATTATTTGGATGGGGAGATGAGGAAGAAATGCTCTGAGACTTGTACTTAAAATAAGTTCGTGAAGGGAGATGACATAAAGGAAACAAGGAACTTGTGTATTTTGAACACTTGTTTTTTTGTTTTTTGTTTTTGTTTTTTTTGTGTGTGTAATCTCATGTACTCTGTTCTTCTGGAAATGTTACTCTCCCTCTTACATAGTAACTTTCTGAAAATTGGAGAGTTTAAGTAATTTCTTTATAAAGTTACTAAGAGACAGTAGAGTTCACACCATCAGGATTCTAAGACTCTGGTTCTCAACCTCCCTAATGCTATCAACCTTTAATACAGTTCCTCATGTTGTAATGACCCCAACCATAAAATTATTTTTGTTGCTACTTTGTAACTGTAATTTTGCTACTATTATGAATCATAATGTAAATATGCGTGTTTACCAATGATCTTAGGGGGCCCCTGTGAAAGGCTTATTCATTCCCAAAGGGTTGTGACCCACAGATTGCGAAACAGTGCTCTAAGATATATTACCATGTTCCCTTGAAAGCGAGGTTAATTAAATAAATCTTTCAAGCCAAATTCTCATGAAGAAATTACACAGGGTGTTTAATCAAAGAGAAGCTGCATATATTGTAACTTTTAAAGGTTAAGAGTTTTCGTTCAGTAGGGTTAATGTTGTGCTGCCTTATAGTTGTATGCATGTTTTCAGTATTTTAATATGAATTTTATAATGATCAGTCTCTATTAAGAATTCATTTGGGATTTTGATCTGTATCATCATGTTAAGACTACAGGTCAGTTTGGGGAGTATTTCCATCTTCCCATTAAATCTCCAGTTCACAAATATGGGGTGCTTTTGCAATGATCATTTTCTTATTTATTTTTGTGGTGATTGAACACAGGCATGACCTAGCACATGCTGGACAAAACACTGTATCTGCACTTATAATCCCAGCATTAGATGATATTCAGGTTTATTTCGTGTTTTTTGTTCTTTTTTGTAATTAGAAGAATTAAGTTTGGGGTAGAGGTGGGGGGATTGGGCTGGAGAGATGGCTAAGTGGTTAAGAACCACTGGCTATTCTTCCAGAAGTTCTGTGTTCCATCCCTGAACCCACTTCGTGCAGCCCACAACAGTCTGTAACTCCAGATCCAGGGGACCTAGCACCCTCTTCTGGCCTCTATGGGTATTAGGCATGTACATGTTGTGTAGACATACATTCAGTCAAAATATCTATATACATAAATTCATAGTAATTAAAAAATTCTAAAGAGAATTAAGTTTTGTAATTCTCAATTCTGTTCCATTGATATGTATGTAAATTCATATAGACAATTGAGTGTGATATATATATATATGTCCTATAAACTATGAGTGTTTATTTCATGTATATATTAATGGAATTAAATATATTGTATATTGAATAGTTGCAATCAGAGGGAATATCAGTCACGTCGTTCCTGATCTTGGGGGACAAGAGCTTTGTCGTTCATTGGTAAAAATAATGTTAATTGGTTTCCTTTTTTCTTTTATATAACACCATCTTTTTAAATTATCTTTGTTATGGAAAATTTTGACAACCCCTTAAAATTTAGAGACTGAGGTAATCTACTCCTTTATTCCACAGGTCATAGTCCTGTGATTCTGAATTCAGATTGTTCTGTGATTGTATTTTTATTCTGTTTATGCTTTATTAAAAAGAACAAATCTGTAGATCACAGCTTGTACCTTTGTCAAGGTGCTAAGGTCAGTTTAGGAAATACAATGTCACTATCTAGCAGGCTTTTGTGCCAAGAAAGCTTCGTGGGTTCTTTTACATTTGGTATAAAAGCAATTATAAAGGATTCCTGTATTAAATTTTTTAATTCAATGGCAAAATTTGGAACTGAATGTATTCTAGAAGATGACCTTTTGAGTGCTTCTAAAAGATTAAGTAAAAGATAGTGCTACATATAGTTCCCTTTCAGGCCTCTTATTTCATTTTGATCAATTCGTCAACATTGTGTTCTCAATTCTGAAGAACTATGATGTTTATTCAGATTGGCATGCTTGAGTCCCCTGCACAGTACAAACACAGTGAGCTATTAGTACCGTGGAGATTTAGGTTAGAGAGCTTTGTATCCGGAGTGTGGCTATCCATGGAGTTCTTATTGATGAACTATTCTGACTAACAGTGCTTTGTGTTTGATAGCCACTTGCCAGAAAGAAGTGAAACAAAGTCCTAGTAAGTTTAAATTGACTTCAGTAATTGTGACTAGAACAGACTTTTCATTTAATTTATTTGAAAACCATTTACATACATGTATGTGTGCTAGGGCGTGGTGAGTAGATACATATATATATTCAGAAGGGCGTATTGGATCCCCAAGAGTTGGAGTTACAGGAGGTTATAAGCCACCTGATGGGGCGAGTGGGAGCTGAACTCAGGTTCTCGGTAAGAACAGCAAGTACCCTTTTTTTAAAAATTGATTTTTATTGAGCTCTACATTTTTCTCTGCTCCCCTCCCTACCCCTCCCCTCCCCTCCAACCCTCTCCCAAGGTCCCCATGCTCCCAATTTACTCAGGAGATCTTGTCTTTTTCTACTTCCCATGTAGATTAGAGCTATGTATGTCTCTCTTAGGGTCCTCATTGTTGTCTAGGTTCTCTGGGATTGTGGTTTGTGAACAGCAAGTACTTTTAACTTAGGAGCCATCTCTTCAGCCCCAACTTCTTTATTCAGGTTGGCATTGAATTTCTGAACTTAAGCAAACGTCCTGCTTCAGCTTCTTGAGTAGCAGGGCCTACCGGCACACACCATAGTGTCCCAGAATGTATCTTAATTGGCATCTTTATTTAGTTAGTTTATTGTAGTATGATTGAAAGGGGCTGTTACTTAACGTTTTGTCTTTTAAAAGGAAAATTCTGTCTTAAAAATTATTTATTTATATTTATATTTATTTATTATTTTATGGGTTTTTTTTTTCGCGTGAATGTGTGTTTTATGGCAGATGTATGCGGGGTCCATGGAGGACATCAGAGCCCCTGGGACTGAAGTTACAAATGGTTGTGACTGGCCTAGTTTGGGTACTGGGAATTGAACCCAGGTCCTCTGGAAGAGCAACTAGTTCTCTTAACTGCTGAAACATCTTCAGGCCTTTCTTTTGCTTTTTAATGTAACATGAAGACTTGATAAGCCTTATGAAGCCTTTTTACTGTCGAATAGATTATTTCCTCAAGATTGATTGTGCAGGGGCTGGAGAGGTGGCTCTGAGGTTAAGAGCACAGACTGCTCTTCCAGAGGTCCTGAGTTCAATTCCCAGCAACCACATGGTGGCTCAAAACCATCTGTAATTCGACCACCTGTAATTTGATCTGGTTCCCTCTTCTGGTATGCAGACAGAACACTGTATACATAAAAAATAAATAAATCTAAAACAAGATTGATTGTGCATATACATATCTGTGTGCTATATGAAGGCTCCTCATTCATATTGGCCTAATTGGGATTGAACAATACTTTTCCCTTTTGTGAAATAATTTTTGAAGTTATAATATAATTATATCATTTTGTCCTTCTCATTCCTTCCTCCAAATCCTTCCATATAACCCTCTTGCTCTATTTCAAATTTCTGACCTCATTTTGTTTTTATATATTTATATGTATCATGTGTATATAAATATTTATATATAAATATATAAATCACATTCATACATCATATATAAATTATAGTTTTAAATATATACTAAACAATATACTATTTCTACAAATGTGCAGGTTATACAATTATAAATATGTGAACAATGTATTTAGGAATATATGAAATAATTGTATAACATATATATTCCTAAATACATAAATATAACATGCTTAGTATATGTAATGTTATTGTATGTTTTCAAGAGTGACCATTTGGTATTGGGTGTTTTTCCTATTCTCTGTATTCCTTAGTTCCCTGTAGTTCCTTGCGTAGGGTTGAGGCCCCCTGAGCTTTCCCCTTTCCACATTAGCATGTCTAATGTTGTCTTGTTCTGTTCATGTGTAGGCAGCCATGCTGGTGACACTTCCTGGGTCTAGCTTCTGACATTCCTAGGAGACAGACTCTCACAGCAGACTCCCAGTTCCTCTGACTCTTACAGTCTTCTGCCTCCTTTTCTTCAATGATCCCTGAACCTTAGGTGTAGTAGTTGTGTTTAGATGTATCAGCTGAGAATGGATTCCAGAACCCTGCGTTTTATTTGGTTGTGTTTTTCTGTAAGGATTGCAAAAATGGCTTAGTGCACCTAAATTTCAAGTGTCTGTTGTAATGCAATCATATTCCATTGCATTAGATATGCATGTTGTGCTTACATAGTTTATATATCTTAATTGGTTTGGATAAGAAGCTTTTCAATAAGGTGATTATATAGCATAAAACCATTTAAGCTTTTACCTTATGGAACAAGGGGACAAACTGAATTACACGTGTTAGCATGAAGATGAGGTGGGAAAACAATCTGAGATTGCCTGCCTAATTACACAAATGTGTGTGTGTGTGTGTGTGTACATTTTATGGTTCAAAATCTCCATTTTATTGAGGAGTTTTGTATCAATGTTCATGAGTGAAATTGGTCTCTATTTCTTTGTCGAGTCTTTGTGTGGTTTGGGTATCAGGGTGACAGTGGCATCATAAAATGAATTTGGCAATGTTCCTTCTGTCTCTTTTTTTGTGAAGTAATACGAAGAATATTGACAGTATCCCTTCTTTGAAAATCTGGTAGAATTCTGCCTTAAAACTGTCTGTCCCTAGGCCATTTTTGGTTGAGAGACTTTTGATGACTGCTTCTATCTCCTTAAGAGTTATAGGTCTATTTACATTGTTTATCTAGTCTTGATTTAACTCTGGTAAGTGGTATCTGTCAAGAAATTTGTCCATTTCTTTTAGATTTTTTTCACTTTTGTGGAGTTCAGGTTTTTGAAATATGACCTAATGATTATCTGGATTTCCTCAGTCTGTTGTTATATCCACTTTTCATTTCTGAATTTGTTGATTTGGATATTTTCTCTGTGCTTTTTAGTTAGCTTAGATAAGGGTTTGTCTAGTTTGTTGTTTTTCTTGAAGAATCAACTCATTGTTTTATTGATTCTTAGGTGTGCCTGCCTGTTTATGTTCTAGATTTTTATTTTAGGTGTGCTCTTAAGTTGCTAGTATGAGATCTCTCCAAATTCTTCATGAAGGCACTTAGTGCTATAAACTTTCCTTTTAGTGGCACTTTGGTTGTGTCCCATAAGTTTGAGTATGTTGTGCGTTAATTTTCATGAATTCTAGGAAGTCTTTAAGTTTTTTCTTTATTTATTCCTTGCCCCAGTTGTAATTCAGTAAAATAAAGGCAGAGGTTTTTTTTTAAACTTCTGGCCCTCCAATAAATGCACAAAGACTTAATATTAATTATAAATAACTCAGGTTTGTTATTAGCTAACTCTTAAATCTTAAATTAACTCATATTTCTTATCTACCCTCTTCCACATGGCAGTACCTTCTTTTAACATGACATACTCATCTTGTTTCTCTCTGCTTCGCTTCGCAACTTCTGAGATTCTGCCCTTATTCTTCCCAGCATCTTTTGTGTCTTTCTGTCCTGCCTATACCTCCTGCCTAGCTACTGACCAGTCAGTTCTTTTATTAAACCAAGCAGAAAGTACCTTGGCAAAGAAACATATTTATAGTATACGAAAAGATTTTTTGATAACAGTAGAGAGTTGTTTAGTTTCCATGATTTTATAGACTTTCTGTTGTTTCTGTTGTTGAAATCAGTCTTTAATCCATGGTGGTCTGGTAAGATACATGAGGTTATTTCAATTTTTTTGTATGTGATGAGACTTTCTCTGTGGCTGAGTATATGGTTAATTTTGGAGCAGATTCCATGTGGTGCTGAGAAGGTGTATTCTTTTGCATTTGGGTGAAATGTTCTGTGGATATCTGTTAGTTCCATTTGAGTCATAACATCTGTTATTTTATTTGTTTAGTTTCTGCCTGAATGACTTGTCCATTTGTGAGAGTGTGGTGTTAAAACTTCCCAATATTATTGTGTGGGATTCTGTGTGTGACTTAAGCTTTAGTAATGTTTCTTTTACAAATGTGGGTGCCCTTCTATTTGGAGCATAGATATTTAGAATTGTGACTTCGTCTTGGTGAATTTGTCCTTTGATGAATATGAAATACCCTTCTTTATCTCTTTTGAATAATTTTGGTTGAAATTCTATTTTGTTAGATTGCTTCTTAGGTCCATTTGATTGGAAAATCTTTTTCTAACCCTATACTTTGAGGTAACGTCTATCTTTGATGTTGAGATGTGTTTCTTACGTGTAGCAGAATGATGGATCTTGATTTTATCTCCATTTTGTTAGCCTGTGCTTTTTCATTGGCAGGTTGAGTCTAATAATATTGAGGGATATTAATGACCAATGATTATTAATTCCTGTTATTTTGGTGGTGGTAGTGGTGCTGGTATGTGTGTGTATGTATGTGTGTGTGTGTTTCAATTCTTTGGGTTTTGCTGGTGTAAGATTATCTATTACTTGTCTGTTTTGTAGGTATAGTTAACTTCCTGGGGTTCAAGATTTCCTTCTAGTACCTTTTGTAGCGCTGGGTTTGTGGATAGATATTGTTAAAATTTGACTTTGTAATAGCATGTTTTCTTCATCTGTTGTGATTGACAGTTTTGCTGGGTATTGTACTCTGGGCTGTCATCCATGGTCTCTTAGAGACTGCAAGATATAAGTCCAGGCCTGTCTGGAGTTTAGGTGTGATTCTAATAGGTCTGCCTTTGTATGTTACTTGCTCTTTTCCTCTTGAAGCTTTTAATACTCTTTTTTTGTTTTGTATGTTTAGTGTTTTGATAATTATGTGACATGAGAATTTTCTTTTCTGTTCCAATCTATTTTGGTGTTCTAAAAGCTTCTTATACATTTATAGACATGTCCTTCTTTAGGTTAGGAAGATTTTCTTCTGTGATTTTGTTAAATGTATTCTCTGAGCTTTTGAGCTAGGTTTCTTTTCCTTCTTCTATTCCTATTATTCTTATGTTTGATCTTTTCATAGTGTCCCAGATTTCCTGGATGTTTTGTGTTAGGAATTTTTTTAGATTTAACATTTTCTTTGACTGATGAATCTTTTTCCTCTATTGTGTCTTCAGTGCCTGAGATTTTCTCTCCCATCTCTTGCATTCTGTAGATGATACTTGCAACCGTAGTTCCTGTTCACTTACCGAGATTTTCCATTTCTAAGATCCCCTTCATTTGGGTTTTTCTTCATTGCTTCCCTTTCCATTTTCAGGTTTTGAACAGTTTCCTTTATCTGTTTGTGACTTGTTGTTGTTTGACTTTCTTTTAGGGATTTGTTTATATCCTCTTTAAAAGCCTCTATCATTTTCATTAAGTCATTTTAAGGCCATTTTCTTGTGCTTTAGCTGTGTTAGATTGTTTTGATCTAGCTGTTGTAGAGCAGCTGAACTCTGGTGATGCCATATTGCCCTTTCTGTTATTGATTTTGTTCCCATACTGGCATTTAGGCATCTGGATTTGGGGTGATTATAGATCTAGGTGTTGATTCCTGCTTTGTCTTTGTTAGATGGTGGTTTTGTTCCACTTCTCTTTGGTCTTCTGGCCTAAATGGCCGAGGGTTCTGGTGACTAGCATGTCTTCAGGTCCAGTAAGGTTTTTTGGGACCTAGGGGTCCCTAGATCTGGCCTGGCCTCTGGTAAAGCTGAAGTCTTCTTCTGATGTTATAGACCAGGATATGGAGACCAGTGGAGGAGGTACAGACTGGGTTCTGTAGATCTGGTCTGGCCTCTGGGATCACTAGGACCATCCTGGCTCTAGTATAGCTGCAGGTACTCTGGGCCCTAGATCTGACCTGTGCTCCAGGTAAGCTGAAGTCTGTTTCTGAGTCATAGACCTGGGCTCCCTAGATCTGGCCTAACCTCTGGGGTCTTTAGATACAGTCTGGTCTCTGGTAAAGAAGTCGTCTCCTGAAGTCATGGACCAGAATATAGCGATGGGGATGAGGGGGTGGTGGGGCAGGGAGTGTGCAGTCTGGGATTGTTGGGCAGGCTTTAAAGGGGTTTTGTGGGCAGTAAGCAATGTCTTACCTGGGGTTCCTAAGACCAGCCTTATGGGACCAGCACCCATAAGGCTGCTGGGGCTGTGGGCCCTAGTATGGAGCTCAGGGTAGGGGATAAGGTCTGGGGTTATTGGGTGGATTTTCAGGCACGTTACTGGCAGTGGGTGGTGTCTTACATGGCATTTCTAGATCCTACCTGGTCTTTGGTAAAGATGAAGACTTCTTCCAAAGTAGTAGACGGGAATGTGGTGCCCAGGAAGTGCAATCTGGAGTTATTGGACAGGCTTAAAGGAGTTTTCAGCAGGTGGTGGGCAATTGTTTTCCCTAGGGTCCCTGTGACTACTCTGACCTCTGGTTCAGTCATCTTCAGATTCTTAATCTATTAATATTTTATGTGTGTAGTGCAGTTAGTATATGAGCTGCCTGTAGCCATTTTCCCAACCATTGTTATTTTGAAGGGGAGTTGCCTGGGGTGGGGTTGAAACAAAGTCTTGTTGAGAAGGTCTCGAACTCACCATTTGTCCTAGGTAGACTTCCAACTAATGATCCCCTTGCCTGCTTTTACCAAGTGTTGGTATTACCCTTACAAGCTGTTTTCTGTTTTGTTCTGTTATTTGAAATATTCAGATATTCAAATCAAATAATATTCAGATCAAATAATCAGATCCTTAACTGATTTCAACTGCCACATTCATGATACAGCTAAGAAATAATCTGTATTTTTTATATTTTATCAAGATTCTTGTTTGATTTCACACTACATGGTACAGATGTTATTTTTGGCGCATTTTAATAACAGTTGGAAAGATTTTCACCTGCTCATTTTCCCCTAATCTAGAGATTCAATTTTTGAAATCCCCATGCATGCCCTCTGTATTTGTGCTTTCTATTGTGATCAAACACCAGGACTAAGGCAACTTATAGAAGAGTTCATTTGGGCTTACGATTTCAGATGGTGAAAGTCCGTGGCAGTGTATTGGAGGCAGCAGATGGCAGCAACTGCATGTTGAGAGCAGATGCTGTGGGCTTGCACCTTGAACTGTAAGCACAAAGCAGAGAAAGCCAGCAAGAAATGGTGTGTGCTTCTGAGCTCTCAAAGCCTGCCTCCAGTGACACACTTCCTTCAACAAAGCCACACTTCCTAATCCTCTACAAACAGTGCCACCCACTGAGGACTTAGCATTCAAATACCAAAAACTATGGGGACATCTCCTTTAATTCTCCCAGTTCTTCTCTCTGAGTAATTTGATTGAAATTATACTGAGAAAAAAACAGCTTCTGTATAAAACTGAGTCTGTGTGTCCCTGACTATGTTGTATATGCATCCAGTACTTATTTTCTCAGATTCTTTATTATTTTATGTACTTCTGTAAAGTTTTTAAACTTACACCTTTCAGCATGCATATATATAAATATTGAGGTTTTCCTCAGGTATTTTTACAAATTTTGATACTTATGAGTGATTTTTTTTCCTTGACATTTAGAATGTGACATTTGTGGAATAAAAGTAGTCCCTTTGTTTATAGGATCCGCATTCTTACATTGATCCTCTTTAACTGTTCCAGATTTCCAGATAATCCGTCTACACAATGCATAAGAACTGTTATATTAGCTGAAATCATTAGGTCTTAGACTGTCTTCTTTGATTGTGCAGCAGCAGCATCCCATGGGGACTTGTTAGAAACACAGGTTCTCTGGACTCATTTCATCCTAAATGAATGAGAAACTGTTTGTAGCAATCTGCGTTTAATATCTCTCTCGGGGCTTCTGATGCTCAAGCTTGTAGACCACTGATACAGAGAAATTTTCCTGTTGTTACTTATATTTTTCCCCTCTTGTATTTTTCTTGTAAGATTTTGTACTAGGAGTCAGTGGAAACAAATTACTAACTTCCAAGAGTAAGAGGGAGGTAGGGATTATGGGATACACACATTCTTTCTCATTTTTCAATTCCTTAATTTGAATAATCAGGAAGAGTTTTGATTTCGGTGATTAGCAGAAGTAAGTGTGATTCAAAGTGAGACATGACAGGTAAGCAAAAGTATCAGTGTAAAATTGCAAGACATCAAGTCAGCTGTGCCTGGCAATTTGACGCTAAAGAAATGTTTGTTAAAGAAAATTTAGCCCTTTTAATAATAGACCAACTATTTGAAAACAATAGAGATTTTAAAAATAGGAGTGCAATATAATCATTAGTAATAACGATTACTTGCAAGAATGGCAAATGATGTCATAAGACCACATAGACTTCAAGGGATTCCTAAATATATTACGAGTGACAAAATTAGAGACCATGAGTGACCTTGTTGAGAAGGAAAAAGTGATGCTCTAAAAAAGCACCGTGATTAAATGTATGTGTCATATACTGGACAGCAAGGTGGTGCACAGTGGAAACGTGAGCATATTACCGCAGCGACTAGAACAGCAACCTGAATTTCTAGAGAAGTTTGTGTCATCTATGTTGTCATTCCTCCAGAAAGAGCAAGAATCAGATGAATCATAGGAATCTCTTTATTCAAGTAGGAGTTTGGATCTAGATATAGTTGTTACTGTAATTTTCTGGACCCAGGAAATTCAGTGAAGTTGACAATCAGCTGACATCATTGAAACATCCGTAAACTTATGGTGAGAGGAAAGAGGATTTGTACTATGTATCCTGAGCACCTCTTTCCAGGTTTAGTGCTCCATAAAAAAGAATGTTATATTAAAAAAAACCAACAAGTCAACTCCATCATGAGAATGGTTATTGACAGCCCTACTTGATGACAGACAGCCACCAGTAGATTTTTCAGACCTAGAGACTTGACTCAACAGAGGTCAGTGGGAAACCAGACAAGCTGATCATTGACTTCAGTGATGCATTATGCATTTAGGGGAAACATTTAGGCTAGTGTGACTGTTCTAGTTTATGTTACTCAGCTTAGAAGGGGTGACTATATGGGAACATACCACTTGAGTATTCAAGTGTAGATTTACTATGAGAAGGAAGTTACTACTTACTGCAATAGTTGGCATATAGGTGTTTGGGTTATGACGTCTTCTATGATGCATGTAGGAGGGAACTATGAGCTTAAAAGATAGTGTATCATTTTGTGACTTTTTTGAGATACTAAAGAGCGAACCCAGTGCTTTGTGTATGATAGTCAGTGATGTACCACTGGAATACGTTAACAGTTCTTCTGTGACATTTTAAAATGTATGCTTTGCAAGTATACATGGCTTCTGGTATTGGGTCTCCAGGGCATTCCTCTGTATTTATAATGTTTCTTTTGCTCTTCTTGGTTTGGTTGTTTTGTCATATTTGCTTTGTTCGTTTTTGAGTAATTTTTAAATTTTATGATTATCCCTTAGAAGCCTGATGTTTTCTAATAGACAGAAAGGGAGTGAATCTGGATGGGAGGGAGGTGTTGAGGAGCTGGGAGGAGTAGAGGGAGGGAAAACTGTAATCTAGGTATATTGTATAAAAATCCATTTTTAATAAAAGAAAAGAGAGAGGGAAAATGTACCCTTTCATTTAATAAACCTCAAAGAACACGTTTCTGATTATTAAACTTCAGATTTCATGATTTCAAGATAATTTCATATTTTCAGTGATGATTCTATATTTAACTTGAGTTAGAGGGATGCAGTTAAATTCGATTTTTCTTGATTTTGTAAATGTTTTGATTTCACGGTGCTGAGCATTTCCCACCAGTCCTGTCAGCATCCTTTCCTTATAGCAGGACTCATCACAATTTTACATGAAGATAGACTGTTGTAGAAACTTCTACAATTTCTTTCAGATAACATCAATTTAATTCCTAAATAAAGGTTACCTTATATGATATGAAATTAACCTGGGATAACTCAAATCTCATTATTTTTAAAGTTATTGGTTCTTTTACAGACATGGATAGAATGATAGGGTGCTATTTAATTAAATGTAAAGTCATAGGAATCAATTTGAAATACTAGCTAACAGTATGATAGGTTCTTCAAACATTGGATTTGTGAGTTACTGAAATGCTTATGGTAAAATCCCTTGACTTATACAAGATATCTCAACCATAAGGAGCAGTCTTGTCAGTTTTATTTCTAGTGAGCTAAATAGAATATTTAAAAGGCAAGCTACAATTAGGTCTTTGTCAGGTGTGTTCTCTGAGTAGTGATTAATTTCCCTTTTTATTTGTCAGGTGTCACAGGCAATGAGAAGTGTGTCTTTTTCTCTTTTCTTATCGAAGGGTTGATGAAGGTTGAGACATGGTTTCATAATGTGGCTCAGATTGACTTCAGTCTTAGGATCCTTTGCATTCTGGGTCCTGGGATTAAAAGCATATACCAACATTACCAGCTGAAGTATGTCTTTTTAGTTACAGTACTTGTCGGGTTAGGTTTTTTAAAGTTTGTTTATTTTATTTTTTGAGATTATAATTTAATTGCAACATTTCTCCCTTCCCTGTTCTCCCTTCAGACTTTTCCACATGCCCTTCTCTGCTCTCCTTCAAATTCATGGCCTCTTTCTTCACTAATTCTTATTGTATGCTTTCGATATATTCTTAAATATAACCTGTTCACTACATATGATGCTGCTTGTGTGTAGAGATGGCCGTTTGGCTCTGGACAACTAACTAATCGACGTGCTTTTCCCTGGGAAAAACTCCTGTCCTGCTCCCAGCTTTACTCGGTTGCTGGTAGTTCTCTGTGTGGGCTTGGGGCCTCATTGACTCTCCACCATCTAGTTTGTCGTGTCCATTGGTGTCCTTGTTCAGCTCACATTTCAGCTGTCACTCCACTGGATCTTACAGTCTCCCCCATACCTTTCTACAGTGTTTCCTGAGCCCGGTGTGGGAGTGTTTGGTGATATATTGTGACTGAGCTCCCCAACTCTGCATTTTGTGTAATGGTGTTTGTCTAATATAAAGAGAAGCTTCCTTGATGATGGGTGGAGACCATACTACCTGTATTTATAGATTTTTAGAGATTGTTGTTAGAGATTATGCTGGTTTAGTAAATTAGTGACTGTTTAATATTTTGAGATTTATATATTTTTATTTAATGTGTATGAGTGTTTTGCCTGCATGTATGTCCACCACATGTATGCAGTACCCACAGAGTTCAGAAGAGGGCATCAGTTCCCCTGCAAATGGCATTAACAGAGGTTGTAAGTCAGCATGTGGGTGCTGGGAATTGAACCAGAGTCCTCTGCAAGAGCAGTTAGTATTCTTAACTGAGACATCTCTTTATTCTTGAACACTTTCTTTTTATAATATGCAAAATCATAGGAGCATGTCTTTTTTTAAGTTTGGAGGCAGAGTCATCATTTCTTACCCGCTCATAAGCATTGCCCGTACTTTAGGGCAGTGATCATGTCTACATTTTTATTTATGTATTTTATAATATTTAGATTTTATTTATTTGTGTTGTTTAAATTATTTATTATTTATAATGTGTGTGATAGGTCTGTATTATTATAGGTACATGTATGCAGATGAGGGGACAATTTTGCAGAGTAGTTCTCTCTTTCTATCTTTTTCAGGCTGGGTTTCTCTTGCTTCCAGATGATCGTCCTGTCTTCAGTTCCCATCTTGCCCTAGGAGTGTTTGGTTTTTTCATCTGACATTTTACATAATCATCAGGCTTATATAGATAATTCTTTCACTTGCTGATCCATCTCCTCCATGCTGCTCCCACTTATTTTTTTAAGTTACTTTAAAAATATTCTTCTTTTATTTTTGAAATTCTAATCCAATTATATCATTTCCCCCTTCTCTCTCTCCAAACTCTCTCATATAACCTTCCTTGTTCTCTTTGAAATTCATATTCCTAAATGTAACCTGCTTGGTCTGTATGATGTTACTTGCATGTATGTTTTCATGGTGACTCTTTGGTATTAGAAAACCAGTCGGTGTACTCTTCCATGGGGAAGACTGTTCCTTCAACTCTCAGTATTCCTTAGTTGCTTGTATCTCTTTATGTAAGGTTGAGGCCTCATACTTGTTCCTGTCCATTTTGGTTGCTTGTTGTTGTCCTTGTTCAGCTTATGGTGAGACTTCATGGGTGTAGCTTCTAACACTCCTAGGATACACAGTCTTACAACAAACTTCCTGTTATCCTGGATCCTACAATTTTTTCTATCCCTATTTCTACAGTGTTCCCTGAACTTTAGGTGCAGGAGTTGCTTTGTAGATGCATTCAGTGGGACTGGGTTCCATGACTGTATTTGTTTGGTTGTGCTTTTCTGTTATGCCTTCTGTTGCAAAGAGTTTTATTGATGAAAGGTGATGACTGCATTTATCTCTGTATAAAGACAAATGTTTAGCGTATTGATGGGGAACCCCCTTCAGCCAGTGACCTTTGAGAGGCTGGACCAGGTTGAAGCGCAGCCTTTTAGTACCCCAAAGCCATGCCTCAACCTTGTCCAGCCTCTCAAAGACCATTGGCTGAAGGAGGTTCCCCACTTCCTCTGCCTTTTGTCTAAATAAGAGAGTTCAGAACCCAATACAAAACTGTATACAATAAGAACAGATATTAAGTATAAAATTAGAATTATAACCATCATAAACAATATTAAGCAAGGAACATATGCTAAATATTTCAATAATTATTCTATCTTAAGGAGTCTAAGTCTTATATTAGAAATCGCTTGGCTAGAACATAAGAGGACAGTAACTGTGACTATCTAATCTTCAACCACATAGAAGGTCTGAGAAGTGAGATAATATTACTTAAATAGGCAGGAAGTGCAATCAAGTTGCTTCCAAAATGTGCAGTAGATGACAGAGATAACTGGCTACCTGAGCAATCACCTAAAGTCTCATTTGCAATGTTGAAACAACCAACTTTGGCTAAGGCCTAAAGTAACTGACAGACCTTTTTCACAGGCAGAAAAGATTTTCAAAGCCATCTTACCCTGTCTTGGCAAAGCTTGGCACTCTTTTTTCTTGTATCCTGCTTGTCCAGTCTGGACACCATGTATTTTGTCAGTGGTCAAGGCAAGGGCAGTTTCTTGCCTAAAGGCCAGTTTTGCCAAGAAGAAAACAAGCTCCAAGTGGAGTGTCTTTGGTGTTCAACATTCTCATGGGAATAGATCAGTGTTGTCAGGAGCAGTCATACCTCACGTCAACAGAACCCTAAGTTATTTAAATGCTATGTTCTACAGTTCCTTGAAGTGTTTGAAGATTACTTATCCTTGCAGAATATAATCTCTATGTATCTAAAGAACCTGATTAGTCTGTGACAAACATGAATGAATACTGACCTATAATATTTAATACCTGTATATCTTAAAGACTAAGACCTCATATTAGAATATTAAACAGTCTTTAAACAACTGTGCAGTAAATGAGAACAATGACCTCAAAGTGTAAACAATGTGTAAGTATCTTGATCCAAGGTAGAAATATATAATGCAATATGATAAATATATCCTAAGATTGTATCAGTATGCAAAATGTCTTAAACAGAGGTAGAAACATACAATCTGACAAGGTAACTTTGCATAGGTATACAAACATTGTAAACAGAAATAGGAATATATTCAATATAACAAATATAATTTGAACTTGTATTAATATACAAAATCTGTACCAATGTAAATGGTCCATAAATAATAGCTCACAAGTATTCACATTATTACTCACTATTATTATTAGTGTGAGTAAGCTCACACTAATCTACCTATTATCCCATTCAATTTTCTGTAACATGAGGGCCGACTTGTTGGGGTTTCTGTCCCGCCTGGTACCCCACAGCCAGCAAGTTCCAAAGAAAATCACACAAAGTCTACATTAGGTTATAAACTGATTGGACCATTAGGTCAGGCTACTTATTAGCTCTTATAACTTATGTTACCCCATTATCCTTATCTACGTTAGCCACATGGCTCAGTACCTTTCTCAGCTGGGCAGGTTACATCCTGCCTCTTCTGTGGTCTGCACAGGAGTGGCGGAGGGAGCTTCCTCCTTCCTAGCCTTTTCCTGTTCTCATTGCCCTGCCTCTACTTCCTGTCTGGTTGACCCACCTATACTTCCTGCCTGACCAATCAGTGTTTTATTAAAATACATGATTGACAGAATACAGATAATTCTCCCACACCAATTTTCCTCTTTTTTTCAGGCTACATAATTTCCATCCCAACCCCCAACCCTAATCCAGTAATAATCAACCCCCAAATGATATCCTTAACCCTGAGGACGAACTTTGTTGGGAGAAGGGATGTTGTCTTCTAAAATTACTCCCAGCTGTCATGGGAGCGATGCTCTTTCTATGGAATCCTGTAAAACTAAAATTATGGTTAAGTTTCAAGATTACTGTCTGGTATAATTACAAATGGTCTCTGAGTAGTCAATAGGGTTTAAGGATTATAATGTTTTAGTAAAGTAGTAGTTGTAATTTTCCTCCACGAATCATGACTTTCACTGGCCCTGGGTAGTTGGCTAGGTTTCCGTATCACAAGATTTCCCTCTTGTTGAGCAGGCTTTAAGTCTAGTTAGAGGACTATTGGTTACCAACAAGCAGTGCATCCCACTACTGCAGTTTGCTGCCATGTTAGTAGTTGTGGTTCATAGATGTCATAGCTGGGTAGTACTTTTGGTTGCTTCCCTCCTTTGAAAACTTTAGGGCACCACTTAATACTATGAAATTTGGTCTTCAGTAAGAAGACATTCAGGTCAGGTTTAGCTCAAGTATTCTAGGCCTTGTGTGTGAAGTGCATAGTATCTTCAGCAAGAAACTTAACTTCCACCTCTGGGTTTGGGCAATAATGAAGGGCAATAGCAATAGCCTGTAATGTTTCAGGAGTCTCTCGGACAACTGCCTAAGAGCTCAAAAGAGGGCTTCTCATGCCAGTCACTGGGGTTTTTGTTAGGTGGATTTGGGCACTTAGAAGGAGCATTGTCAGCCTAGATAAAATTTTTCATTTAAACTCTATAGATATAATACACTGATTTACGTGTATTATAGGTTTGTTTTTTAGTAGATAATAATATGATTTATGACATGGCTTCTCAGCTGTCTTAGCTGTCCTGGAACTAACTCTGTAGACCAGACTGACATTGAACTCACAGAAATTGTCTTGCCTCTGCTTCCTAAGTAGTGGGATTAAAGGCATGCAACACCATTGCCCAGCTAATTATATGATTTTTAAACCTGGCTTTAGTTAAATTCTATGTAAATTTGATTGCATGTGTTTATCCCTTCCTAATCCCATTCAATTATAAAAAGCAAATAAAAAATCAAGTCGGAGAGAATACAGTAGATGCACGGAGCTGGTTAAAACTATTTTGAACAAATTAAGTTACAGCTTAAATGAACTCCCTTTCTCTCCTTATGAGAAAAACGAACTAATTCTTTCTGTGGAAATTCTAATATCTCTGGACTTGGGAGCCCTTGGTCTGTGAGAAGCAAGAACAAATCAAGAGATTTAAAACATGGGCTTATTAAAAGCCTTTATGGTAAGTGGCTAGAGTTCCATATCCTATCATGCAAAGTTCTGCTTTTAAGGAAATGGAAGAGTCTGCTTTTGAATTTTAATGGGCAACCCCAGGCCGAGATCTGTGTGCTAGTGTGAAGCAGGGTATTGGTTGGAGGAGGAGGGCTGCATCACACTGCTGCAAGGACCTAAATGGATGTGACTTACATATATCTTGATTGCAATCTCTATTTAGTGTGCTGAGTGACTCTGGCATGCATACCATGCCCGACAAGGAAAAGTCGCTAAGGCTGTCATCCAAATGAGTTGTACTGATACTGAGTATTTCTTACTTGACTTACAATGGATGTGTCAATTGTTTTTAGGAAAGGGCTGATACGTACTGGTTGGGCCATAACCCACTTTTGTCTAGCTGAGCAAATAAGCCCCCCTCTTTTTCTTTGCTGTGCGGAGATCCGCTTGTCTCGCTGCTGCTCCCGATCGTTTCTGTCTGTAATTCCTTAGTACATTTCACTTTGTGCAACTCTGGAGCTGTCTGCCTCTTTTTTGTATGACATCATATTTAACCTTTGTTGTTTGATCTCATATTGTTTCGTAGATCACACACTTTGAATTGTTCTAACAAAATCCCAAACAGGGTTAATTTATGCAGAAAAGAAAAATACTTCTATTCTGCAGAGTAGACATTCAGAATCAAGGTGCCAGGCTCTTCGTGCTTTATCATCCTGTGGGAGACGATGAATAGGAGAAGAGAACGTAAGAGTGAGTGCACACATATAAAAGGAAGCCAAAAGCTGGTGAGATTGCCCCGCAGATAAAGGCTCTTGCTGCCAAGTTGTATGACGTGAATTCAATCATGGGTAGTACAGGGTAGAAGAGCACTGACTCCCACAAAGTTGACCTCTGACTTCTGTGTGCACACCATCACATGTGCCTCTCCTGAGACCAAATTCAAAAACAAGCAAACAAACAAATGAAGCATATCCTTTTATAGGAACCCACTCTACAAGACGATCACGAATAAGGGTGTTGTCTCCATGATCCAAACATCTAATAAACCTGAACGCCTCCCAGCACTGCCACAGTAGGGGTAAAGTTTTCCAACATAGTGTTCCAGAGTTGGGCACTGCCAAGTGACAGGAAGGATTACAAATAGGTTTGAATGCTTAGCTTCAGGACACTATAGTTTTTGCCTAATTTAATTAGTATAGCAGAGCTTTATTACTCATCTCATCCTTCTAGAGTCCTAGTAGCAATCTAGGTACATTTAGTATTTTACTGCTTTATCATATCTCCTTTAAAACATGCCATTGAGCCTGAACAAAACACAAACCTTAGAATGTAGTAGTAACAAAGAGTTCCACAATAGCCCAGAATGGAGTATAACAAAGGTTTACTTATTTAGGGATGAGCTCACAGTAAGGGTAGCGATCCTCAGTCTCTGTACGCTGGGAACTGGGAGCTGAATCCAGCAGACTAAAAGGGCCATGCGTGCTTTTCACCTGCACTTATAGTACATGAGACCACACCGATCTTAAAGGCTATTAGCTGAAGGAGTTCCCACAATATTAGAACATCTCAAAATCCTCTCAGCATTTAGCCTGTGAACAGTGCCATCCCTGGGCAGGTAGGCCAGGACTCTGCCTAGAAATTAGAAATTTAGCTAAGAAAGCGTGGAAGAGTAAACCAGAGAACAACATTCCTGTATGGTTTCTGCTTCAGTATCCTTTTCTGGGGTCTTGTCTTGAGTTCCTGCCTGGATTTCCCTCTATGAGAGATTATAACCTGTATGCCAAGAAAACCTTTCCTTTCTTGCAGTTAGTTATGTTCAGTGTTTTATCATAGCAGTAACAACAGTATAATAACAGTAACAGCAGGTGGCAAGAGCCTATCCTAGAGCTGGAAACGCGACATATTTTGTTTCTGAATACAGGGCCACTATCATGGAAAGGGCAGGAAGTTTTTCTCAGGACTCGTTTTCATAGTGTCAGAAGATGCTGTGGCAGAAGTTGGGAGAGAAAAAGCTCTCATGGTATTTCCATCCTTTGGACCTTGCATACCAGCTTGTGAGGCAAAGGGTGCTTGGTGGTTCTGAAAACAGGTGATTATTAACTGTCCACTTAAAAGGAACATCCACAACACTGTTTCCAATGATCCAGTATTATTACTGAAGGGCAGAAAGAGTGTAAGAGCCATATGGAAAACCACGAAATGTATGATAGACAAGACATAAGTGCAGCGCTTGAAATCACAAGAGCTGCATCTGACTGTATATAGGGTCTAGGTAAGACTCGGCCTGTAAGCTTTCAGTCACAGATGGGGAAAGTACTACTGGGGGGCAGCTAATGACACTGCAGGGGTACTGGAGGAGTGCGTGTCCTTGTCTTTAGTGAAGTAGGCACCGGTGAATCGTTCATGCTGCAGTGGATAGCTTCACGTCCATAACTGTAGGAGTGGAACTCTTTTAATTCAGTAGGACACACACACAGGCACACACAGTTGCACACACTTAAACATGCAACACATATACATGCACACACACATATGCACACACACATGCATGCACACACACACAGACAGACAGACAGACACACACACACACACACACACACACACACACACACACCAAAGACAGGCCAAGCAATGGAGACTTGGTTGGATGATGATGTATAATGAAGATTTGAGATGGGTAGAAAAAGTATAGTGATAAGAGGAAACATAATATATTATATGCATGTATTAAACTGTCAAAGTATACATAAATTTATAAAAATAAACAGACAATAAAAAGGTTTTATATAAAGGGTAAATACAAAGTCATTTGGCTTTGAGATGCTTTAAATTTGTAGTTTCACTTAAGGTCCTTGATTACATGCAACAATGTGATTATAAGCATAAAGCATGATAGAACATAAATATACATACTATTTAGTCTTTTCATTTGTTTCCCTTTTCAAATTTATATAAAAATGTCTAACAGTATATTTTTCTATCACTCCTATTCCATAAAAAAATAAACTGAAAGAGCACTAGAGATAGATGAAGAGCCCCCTTGCACTCTGTAATCATTTTTTCTGTAAATTTTCATAGCAGACATTTTTTGCAAAGAAAGCTGCTTGTAACACATTGTTATCCTTCTGATGTGATAATTTGACTTTATTAACAAGGAACACTAAAGTAAAATATGCATTTTGCTTTCCAATATGCTCAAAGAAAGTATAATTTATATATACATAATATTGTTATATATACTAATGTATAACATGTTATATATACTATGCTAATATATAACATGTAGGATGTTATATTAATATATGTATAATGTCTTATTAATATGTAAATTATATAGCATTATATATAATTTCTATATTTTTCTTTTTAAATTTTTTAAAAAAGAAGACAAACTATCTTTTAAAATTATACATACCAATCCAAGTTATATATTAATTAATATGTGTATAATGGTATATTTATATTAATATATAAATTATATAGCATTATATATAATATTTATCTTTCTAATTGACATTATTACAAAGAAACAGACTTAGGTGTAATTCAGTTTACTAAAACAAGATAACCATGAAACCAATTCCATTCATTTCAAGAAAAACAAAATTGCTACTTAGTGTTTAACCCCTAAGATTTAAGATGTTCTAAATTTCTGGCCTGTATTTTGTGCAAACCCCTGTGCTTCTCAGACTCTGAGTGTCCACATCACCATGGGAATTGATGCTGTGTTTGTATAGCGAATATTTGCCCCCACCCTTTGCTTTTCATTTCTTTTATCTAACCTAACTTCCCACAGACTTCTCAAGCCTACTGAATCTGTTTTTATGTATCTTCAATTCCTGTATATACATTGACTGTCTATAGACACTTGCTCGCTAATGGCTTTACATGGAATTATCAATACATTTTCAGTAACTATCTAATGATTTGCCATTGGGTTATCAATATATTCTGACTATTGAACTTTGTAATATGATTCAGTTTCATAATTTTCACATGTTGTATTATGGACACCAGATACATGGATTTACATTATAAAACTTTCCTAAATTTTAAAAATAGCACTATTGTGAATTTTGTCTTCTTTTCTTCCTGAATAGGTCTATTGAGCTCTGAGAGGTGATGGATATTCTACACAGAGGAGAATTAGTTGCTGCGATACTCCGCAACCGGTATTTATGGAAACAATTTACTTTATAAGTTGTATGATTTCTCTATTTTATATGCTTAGCATAGAAGGTCCTCAATAAATACTTATTCAGTGCCTAGCTTAAAATAGGAATTAATTTTTAAATAAGTAAATAAGAGAATAGCTAAGTGATCAGATACATAAGGAGTGTTGTTGACACTGTGTTCTGAGCTAATGATAAATAGCGTTCCTAGAAAACACACTGGATACAAAGTGTGAACAGCTGGCATACAGTCACTGGAGATTATGATTTCAAATTTTAGTTTTAAAAGCATTATCTGTGAATAAATACAATCATAGCTTCATAGTAAAAATCCCAATAATATTTTTAAATAGTACTTCCCTGTGATTATACAGATATTTCTGTCACTAAAAATCCAGTTATATGCTTTCCAGGGAATTACTGTGAGCCATTAGAGTGCTCCAAGGCAGGTTAAGAATTTAAATTAATGGTTTAAAGAAAAACAGACTTGTTTATGCATGTGTAAAAGAACGTTTCTCCTTCCTTGTAGTTTGACTGCAGAGTTTGGGTGAAGCTTTGGAAATAGCATGTCCCACAGAGTTCTCTGTGTTCTGGTTATTATGCATGGTAGGAGTCTTGAGGAATGTTCTTATCTGTTCTTAACTTCAATTTCATCCTCTGTGAAGTGGGGCCAGTAATGCCTCCATTGCAAGCTGTAGTATGATATGTGTATGTTTGTAATGTGTGTGAGGGAAAAGAGGGAAGGCACAGTTGGCAGCAGGCTTTACAAGTAGTAAGTGCTCTGGAAGTGCTAGTATTATTGAAATTTCAGTTTGGGACTTTAGTTATTAAAATGTGGCACAGTCATACAGTGGACATCATTTCCATTAATAATAGATGCATATATAACTGGAGTCCTGTAAGTTTATAATGGAGGTGAAAAACCCTGTGTAGTCACCCTAGCAACACAGGACAGTTCATTAGGTGTGTATTTGTGAAGACAGTGATAGAAATGAACCTATTTTTCTGCATGTTGTATACAAGTTCACCTTATAGTTGTGTGGAAGATATAATTAATAATGATAATAAATGACTAAGTTACTGAATTGTGTGTTCTTATGCTAAATACTTTTAATATTTTAGATTGTGATCTTATTCATATAAAAATGTTTGCTATACAATAGTATACTGTGTTACAGTGACATTAACCTCATGTGGAATATTTTTACAATGTCTCTAATATCTGCCATCTAAGTTTGTGTAAATGTGTGGAGTTACTATATGTATGTACACAGTGATAAACTTACCTAATGATTTATTTCACAGAACATATCCCTGTCATTAAGTGAGTCATAATGAATTTGTGATTCTGAATTCTGAGATATTTTAAAATACAGTTGAATTGTAAGACAAAAAATGGGAATGGTTAAGGCAGAAGTGGATCATATATAAAGTCATGGCTATTTGATATATAGTATGTAATGGGTTTTACATAACAATCTTATTAAGTAATCATTTAAAGGATACTGATATATCAGGATGTGCTCTGTTATCATCTTTGGAAGGGTGTGGTACGAATCGGTACTGGGAGACTATAAGATATATTTGCTCAATAATGCAGAAATTAGTAAAATGATAAAAGTAATTTGTGGTCATCTTTGGTGAAAAGTCAGAGAAGACTCCCACCAAAGAAGCAGGTAGGGTAAGTTCAGATGTCACCTTTCCCTTCCCTCCTCCAAATCAATCCCCCCAGCTCCCCCCCAGCCCTATAGCAGACCACCTACTGCGGCCTTCTATCCTCTTCCCCTATTTTCAGTGGATCAAACAGATCTTCCCCTCCAAACTTCCTCCCTGACCCCGCACTCAATTCTTTATCGCAGCCTCCAGCTCCGGCATGTATTCCTGGGAACCAGCAGGCACTGTGGATCATCACTGCTCCTTCCTCACTCCAGATCTCATATGCCACTCTCCCCCCAACTCTGTAGCAGACCACCTGTTGCAGCCTTCCTCTTCCCACTGCCTCCCGCTCCAGTGGATCACACAGATCTGCTCCAAACTTCCTACCAGTTCACCCTGTTAGCTCAGCCCCCACTCCAGCTGGCATTCCCTAGGAACTTACCAGCTAAACCTGCCAAAGAAGCAGTATGTCAGCTAACCAGGTAGCACACTTCAGATCTTCACTCTCCCTCCTCTCCTCCACATCCGATCCTTCAGTTGCGCTCCCAGCTCTGTAACTGACTACCTCTTGTGACTTCTCATGTTCTGCCCCCTTACTAGGTGACTGAGCAGATCCTGGTAAATACCATAAAAGGCATGAACGTGGCCTGAATTTTATGTTGAATCTGATTAATTAATAATGCTACTGTATAAGAGGAAACCATTTTGTAAGTTCAATTCTCAGATCAGTGTTGCTGTCATTGGCCTGGTACCTGAATGGGAAGGTGAGGGAAATCTGCTTGAGCTCGGGAAGCTGATGTTAGGATCCCTAGCTGATAACATAGTGACTTCATTTCTCTAGCTTATAGCTTTTCTTGTTATAAATATGAGCACTTGGACCAAAAAAGGTAATTCTGTTTACAAAAAAACTCATTCAGAACCTAGAAAATGATGAACAGCTCCTCAGCTCATTTCAGAATGGTACGCAATTCAGACTCATCAAAACCTAAGGAAAAAAGGGACTTCTATACATATGCAAATTATGAAACAATTTTAAATTCTAAATAAAACCAGGCACACTATGGAATGTATGAAGAAGTTAACCCCTTTTATTAAGAAAGTTAGAATATTGAATAGAACTTATAAAATATGAAAATTATTCATACTAACATGCATCTTATACATTTATCTTGTGAGAAAAACATAAAATTCTGAAAATACTTGAAAAAATCAGATGTTTAAGAAAAAAGAACTCTTAAAAAGATAAAGGTACAAATTTTTCCTTTTATTATATAAAACTATTTTGTCTGAAATAATTCCAACATCATTGATGGTAAAACATAACAATTTAAGAAGGAGCAGAAAAGGCCATCACCACCATTATTTAATATAATATATACCTATAAGTTTAGTCCAGCATGACAAAAAAAAATAAATTGTCCCACACTATCGTCTCGCCAGCAAGAACCACGCGGGACACTAGGATTCTTCTGCAGAAAAGCTTTAATGCGTCCTGAGAGAGAGAGAGCATCAGCTAGCATGGCCGGGGACCCCTAAATGAGGGAACCCCTCCTTTATATAGGAAACAGTCCTTGCTTTGGACGTGTCACCCTTGGATTGGCCTGCTGCCCATTAGCCCAGGTGAAGCCTCGGGAGTAGGCGGGGACAGCAGTGAAAGTTACCGAGCGCATGTGCGTTCTCCTGGCGGTGAAACCGGATGCCAGCGCCATCTTGTAATGGAGCATGTGGATGCGGCCCTTCACAATAAATGACTTTGAATGCTAAATAATCATGCAAATAGTAGACGTTGATATTCAAAGGAATGAACCTGTGCCCTTATCTTGGGCCAGTCACAAAGATAAACCCCAGATGGATTAAAGACCTAAACTTAAGATGTGGGCTAATAAAATTCCTAGATGGAAATGTAGAAAAAGCCCTCTGTGATATTGTTTACACTGGCATTGATTTTGATGTAACATTAGAAGCTCAGGCAACAGAAGCAAAAATAAGCTAGTTGGAACCACACTACAAACTTCCGTATGGGGGGCTAGAAAGATGGCTCAGTGGTTAAAAGCACTTGCAGAAGGGCCAGGTTTGGTTGCCATTATCCATATGGTGACTTCCAAACAGTTGGATCCCAGTTCTGTGGGATCCAAGACCTTCTTCAAGCCTTCAAGGGCACTGGGCATTCATGTGGCACACATACATGTATGCATGCAAGCAAAAATACTCATATGCATAAAATAAAAAGAAAGAAATAGTTTTGCAACACACATTTGTATGACAAAGGAGTCAACAAAATGGGAAGATAGATTGTCAGAAAGTATTTATACACAAAGGATAAGTTTTAGAAAGAATGTAGATATTATAAGCAAGCCAGTGTATTACACTGGTGAAGATATATAGTCATAAGCCAGTGCAGAACACAGTATGTAGGTTCCTCAAAAAGCAATCCAGAGCTACCATGTGACTCAGAAATCTTCGTGTTTGGCATATGAGGAAGTGAAACATGCAACTTGTTGAAGGAAATATTTTACATCCATATTCATCATAGCATCATTCACTCTAACCAAGAGATGAAAAATTACCTTTAATATATAATGAAGAAATGACTTATTCTATACAAAATTTCAGTAGAATTGTGTCCAGCCTTTTTAAAAGGGATACAGCCATTTGCCACAACATGGATGAATCAGGAGACATTTTGCTAAGTGAAATGAGTCAAATGTCAATCTCACTATGGGATGTAAGGGAAAAAAAAACAACCAACCAGTCTCAGGGGCAGGGAGAAGGAAAAATGGGGTGAAGTAGGTCATGGGGTACAGATTTATACATAGGTAATTTGCAAAGATCTGGAGATGTGAAGCGCAGCTTGAGCATACTAATTGATATGGCAGTATTTGATGAAAATTTGCCAGGAGAGTAGATTTTAGGAGCTTTCACTAATGATGACAAATATGGAGTGTGCCAGAAATGTTAATTTACTTGACTATTAGTAATTGTTTCACTATGTCTACATGTACTAAATCACCATGATGCATACCTTAAATGCGTACCATAAAAGATCAAATAAACTTTCGAAGTGCATATATTAATATATCTATAAAAATTATGTAAGATTTTTAAAAAAGATTTATTTATTTATGGATACAAGTGTTTTCTGCATGTACATTTGTATACCAGAAGAAGATACTGTATTTAATGGGACTACTCCACCCTGTGGGTGCTGGGAATGGAACTTGGAACCTCTGGAAGAACAACTAATGCTCTTAACCACTGTGCCATCTCCTTAGCCCCAAGTTATACAAGATTCTTTAAAAATCAATAAACAACTAGAAAAGTAATTTATAAATAAAAATTGAAATAACAATACCTTTTATTTGTATTAGTAGTGGCTGCTTCAAAGATTCAATGAAAAACAACATTTCACACAAAATAACCACAAAGCATAAATATTTAGCAATAATCTCAGCTACAACTCACAGAACCTATGTGAACATGATTTTTAAATTCTCAGAAGTAAGGCAGAGCACTTACGTTGCAAGCCATGATCTAATTAGAAGACTAAAACTGCTGGTTAAATATAAATTCTCCCTAGATCATTGGATAGATTCTGTAGCTTTCTCTTAAGTTTAGGAAAATGCCTGCTGTTTACTTTCATCTTTCACTGCTGTTCAGGAGAGCATGCAAATCTGAAGCATATTCATGGAGCTATAAGGGAAAAAGTTAATGATTTTTGCTGTCAAGGGAAAAAAGAGGAGTGGAAGAGGTGGACAGAAGCCGAGTTAAGTGGGATGTGTGAAGCAATTGCTGTATTGCACTGTGTTGTGTTATATGGGTATGAATGTGCCACAAACTACTTACTGAAGCTTTCAAAAAGAGAACTGGCGCCTTGTGTAAGTTATTTGGGGAAGGAGGGTTGGAGATTTTGTGAGACCAACTGCCTACTGTTGCAGTCAAAGTGGGAAGTGAAAGAAGACAATGGATGGCAGTGGAGATGCAGGAATGGACTATGGTATATGTCGGCTAAGTCAGAAAGTACTCAATAGCCAATGGATTAGTCACACCCTACTCAGAATAATTTTGAAATTCATAGCATGGCAGTGCCACTAAGGCACTTGTTTCTGTCAGGATGCAACCTATTTTTCAATATGCACATCATATTTGATGCTCTCTGATCAGCCAGATGGTCCAGGAGAGTCTCTTGGCTTCTGAATAGTTGAATTCATTTATTATATGGTTTTTATTTTCACATTGGAGTAATTTGAGCTTGTTGATACCTATGAAATTGTTCATTGAACGGTTTCACAGCATGGATAACTTACCAAATGCATTTTATGTCATTTATAGTGGGGTTTGTGCTCAGTAAGTAGTGGGCAGGTACTCAATAAATACAGAAATTGGAGTACTGATGATCAGTCATTTGTTGCTAGTGATTTGTTTGGTTAGATAGTTTAAGATGGTTTTCATGTATTTCTTACAGTCAACCATCATTATAATTAAGAAACTAGATGCTGGCAATTTTAAGACATGAGATGACATAATTTAGTTTAGATTCTATAAATGGTCCCAGATTTGGTTTTTGTTTGTTTGTTTGTCTATTCTGTTTTCAATTATTTTTCACAATTTTTGCTATGGGTCCCAGCTCTTTTAACTGGTATATTATGTAGTCACTTCTTCCCCTACCCTGTTTCATTGCCATAACTAGAGTGTTTTGTCTAGTTAAACCTGGTTCCAGGATGCCTTACTGACATACTGAGACAGTAGGGAAATAGAATTTAAGGAACTTACCTAAATTATAAATTCTCACAAAATTTTAGTATTAGTGAGATTTATATTTTCATATTAATTTTCTAATTTTCAGGTTCCTAATTTCCTTTTCAAATAGAGCTTGTGAATTTAATTGCCTTATAGATAAGATTTAATTTTTGTATCAGTCCATTAAGGAGCAGTGGTTAGTTGCTCCTCTCTAATTTAGAGCTTTGCTTTGTGACTTTTCTTATGTTTGTGAACCTTTTTCACAAGGCCAGTATATTGAAATGTTTTGCTATTCCTTTAAATTTTATATGAGAAAATTTCTAATGCATGAAACATCTATGTTGACAATCATTTTGTAATAGTGTATGATGTCAGATGAACACAGGACTAGGAATGAAGTCCTGTGATGTTTAAAATAGTCAGCATTTATTATCTTCAAAGTGTGCACATCTGTAAAATATGAAGGCTGGCAATATTAGCCCCTCTTGAGTTAAAATTCAGAATCATACCTATGTATAAATATACCTATATATATTTAAGCTCATACATAGTGAGTCTAAATACAAACATATTTTATTAACTTTATAGTAAATGGATTTAATACAGTTGTTACTTAACAAAGATTTGGCCTATTACTTTTTTATGAATTATGTTTCTGAACCAGATGAAGATTTATTTGTGCATTTGATTATAAGTAGAGAATTCTCCTAGAGGAGGGATACTGAGACCATTCACTTTTCATACAGTTGGCTCATTTTGATTTAGAAATCTTGTGAATTTTGGTTATTTTCTATTATTGCCATAAGATCCTACAATAGACTCAAATTATTTTATTTTCCCATCACTGAAAAGCTGTATATTTGTATACAAATGGCATGTACATTTTAGGAATGTTTCATGTTTTATCATCTAGAGAAATTTTCCAGGACAAAATTTTTTGTCCTAAGGAGAAAAAAATGCTGCCAGACCTCTCTTTTTCTACATGTCTTACGTTATTCATAATTCAGATCATATTCTGCACATTCATCCTGTGCAGTCTCGTCCGCAGCCATCCTGTTCATCTTTGTCTGAGTGTTGATAACTTCATATAGCATGTCTAAGCTTTTTTTTCCTGAATCTCAGGCTAAAAGTTTATTATTCTCACTTTCTATCATTTGGAATGGTAGAGTGCATTATGTAACACATATTTATTGTTTATTATTACTATATTATGTAACACAGGGAAAAGGAAAACGTATATATTCAAGGCCTACAAAGTAGCCTAAGACAGTCTTTATTAAGGCTTCAATGTATGTTCATTCTAGTCTTTGGTGCACTTTTGTATGTCACCCAATTATAGTAATAGAATGGGGTCTGTTGTAGTGATTGATTAGGAGCAGGGGCTATTACCACATTCAACTCAAGTCCTACTTCCTACTAGCTGTGTAAAGTATGGGAGGTGCCTTCACTTCTCTAATTCTGTTTCATCTCTAAACTAATATCACACTGTATAGGATATGTGTATATGTGTACATCTATGTGTATATATACATACATACATACAATATACATACATACATGCATACATATGTGTGGATTAAATAGAATATATCTAAGACAGTTAAATTACTGCATGTAGTGAATATTTAATAATAGAAACACTGTTTTGTTATACTGCATATTGTACCTGTATCTCCTAGTTAATATCATTAAAATGTTCACATGCCAATTAAATCTTGTAGTACACAAAATAGATAAATGTTCTAAACTATTACATGGTAAAGATAAGTTCTTAATACTAATTTTTAGGTTTGAAGTGTTACTAGTTTCAGATGTCATAATTTCTCATTTTGCTTTTCTTCTGTTATTGATTTTGTTGTGCACTGTGATACCTATAGCTATGGTTTGCACGTAGATTGCTCAACTAACCTTCCAAAAAAGTAAATGAATTAAGCCTCAAACCCCCATCCTCTTGGACACTAGCCCCAACCCTGTCTTAGAATTAGCCACTAGTGATTATAGAGCCTTAAATAAGTATAAAGTTCTTCTGGGGCAAGGTGGCTACTTTTAAGCTTTCCCGGTATTGACAGTTAGGAAACCTCTGAGTTTCTACATTCCTGTTCATTCAATCTAACCAATTCTTTCAACATCAACGACACTTCAGTGACACTTGGTTCAGCCTTGTGCATCCTTCTAATTTGTACTGTAATGACAATTTCAGTGTTCAACCTGAAAGTCTGCTGTCAGTTGGCTTACAAATGACCACTAGCTCTTGCTTCATAAATATATCTACAGTCTACAGGAGTCATAGGGTCATTTCTCATTCATGTCCCATAACACCAGTCTTGCTCAGAATACAAAGGATTCCTAGAGTCATCTTTGAAATGCAGTCATCCAATAGGATGCTTTTCAGTGGTAATACTCTGCCATGCCAGTTAACGAAGGTCTGTAGTACAGTATAAAAATGTACCATTTGATATTTCCTGGGAAATCTAATTTTAGTGTTTATAAAGATTGTCTAGCCTTTTTCTGAAATTATATTTACTTGGTGGCTCCCTAAAACCTACTGATTCGGTGAAACCGTGGAAATGAATGCTTGCGGATCTATATACATTGTTTAAAATGCTTGACTTGAGGTTTGTTTCGAAATCTAAATTCATTTTGGGTTTCTGAAAGCTAATAAGATTCATATCCTGTCTTCTATATAATAGGAGGCCTGGAAGGGTTTGCTATGATGTGTCCCTATCAGCTACTGTGATGTCTCTAGGTGTGATTTAGGGACCCCATACACTGAGAGAAGCATGTGGCTAGCCTCATGCCAGGTCAAGTCAGGATTCACTGTCAGCTAAGTTCAGATCAGCTCAGATTCTGATACCAAATAAATTACAAGAAATAAATTATCGTTTGACTTCCATGGGTCTCAACTTCCATTGTTGGCACCATAGATGACAAATGAATGAAATCACAAAATATAAAGGTGTCTGCAACTAATAGGGTGCTATAAAGAGGCAAGATGATATTTTGTTTATTACATAGATGGTTTCCCCTTTTATGTGCTTAATATTTTAGTTACCATTTATTTTAAAAGCCTTGTTGTACACTCAATGATGCCTATAACCCAATAAAACTTATTAAAAATACAGAGAATTATTAGATGGGGTTGAATGTACTGGGTGCTAAAATAGGTGAGAAAAATCAAACTAAAGTAAACCTGATAAATAAAATTTAATTATGGCCTCAAGATCCATGGTTTAGTTACATGGAGAGCCACTTGATCTTGAAGGATCTAATCTGTTATCTGCTAAATGGCTGTGATGTTCATGGAACTTATGCTAGGCACTTTACATATATTATCATATTAACTCTTATATTTATTTTATAATCATTTTATTCTCTTGGGATGATTTTCAAAATACTTTGTTTGTGGACAGATTTGTGTTTGTTTTTGAACAAACTTAAGTTGTGTGAATCATTGGCAATACAATCTTCACATAGAAAATTTAACTTTTAATGTAGCTTATCAATTTTATACTACTTGTATGTATTAATGGATACTTGCATCCTAAAGTGCTTTAAATATCATTTTACTTCAGAAGAAGGATAAATGCAAAGATTTTTATGATAGTCTGTATGTCTTAAGAATTAAATTATACTTGCCATTAGACGAAGAATATTCTAGAGGATGACATGCTTGGTTATATATAGAAAGAAATGGAGCATACAGTTTAAAGTAGTGATTATTATTTGAACCAAAGTATCCTGTTAAATGAAAGGATGACTGCATTCTCTTAAGTGGAAATTATTACAAATTTAAATGAATGTGTATCCTTCCTTTAGTATTTGCCTATAGCTTGGTTTTATATACAGTGCCCACCAGACTTAACTTTTCTCAGGGGATGTTAAGGACATTTGTCAGAAAGCTTTCTTTAGCACCCCCCCCCGTGTGTGTGTGTAAGAGAGAGAGAGAGAGAGAGAGAGAGAGAGAGAGAGAGACAGAGACAGAGATAGACAGAGACACAGAGAGAGGGGGGAATCCATGCATTGTTAGTATTGCTAGTTTGAAGATAAGTTTTAAACTTTTTGGGGGGGGCAATTCAATATCTGAGGATAAGATCCTATTAGGTCAGAGATTTCTAGAGGGTGCTGTGTTTTGTACTGGATATACAAAGCACAATTTGAATAGAGTATTTATTTTAATGATTGCTAGAAAAAGAAAATCATGCTGTATCACACTTATCACTTAATGGTTGTTATTGTTTAAATCAAGACTAGGACAGATACCATTACCTCCTTCAGACCAGGGCATTACTAGTGCAATGCTCTGGCATGCTCAAGGATGTATTTCTGCATTGTTTACATGGATACTTCAAACCCTCCTTTATTAGAAGAAACAAAGAAGTCTTTATAATATACATAATGGTGAAGTGGGTAATCTGTGGTTTTTTTCTGTTTTATTTTTTGAAGTCATCATGATTCAGTAAATAAAAATTGAATTTAAAAAAAACAGTTCTATGCAGTGAGGGTTATGGTAATATTAAGGAATGGTTGTAATGAACTTAGTGATGTATCATTTGATTGTATATGGAGACAACATTAGTTATGTGTTCAAATTATTTGTTGCTGTTATAGAATAATAAATTTTATGCAAAAGAAGTATTCTATAAATACAATGAAATAATTTGAAATTTATGTTTTATATGCATAATGGGAATAATTTTTTCTTTGCATGTTATATGTATAGAAACACATTTTGTTGTGAAAATTTTCCATGACAGTGCTTCTTTGAAACATACAAAAACACAAAAAAGTCTACCCAAAACCTATCCAAGAGGTTCAGTCTTTTAATGGTCATTGGTGTGGGAGAATTGTCTGTATTCTGTCAATCATATTTTAATAAAACGCTGATTGGACAGGCAGGCAGGATAGGCGGAAAAGCCAGACAGGAAGTAGAGGTTGAGCAAAGAGACTGGGAGTATTCTGGAAAGCAGGAAGCTTCCTCTGCCAGTTCTGCCCAGACCACCGGAGAGGAAGATGTAAGCTGCCCCCCCCCCCGGAAAAGGTACTGAGCCATGTGCTAATGTAGATAAGGATAATGGGGTAACATAAGTTATAAGAGCTAATAAGTAGCCTGACCTAATGGGCCAATCAGCTTTATAACTTATAGAGATCTCTGTGTGATTGATTTTCTCTGGGACTTGCCAGTTGTGGGGTGCCGGGTGGGAACAGATACCCCAACAAGCCAGCTCTTCTTGTTATATATGGCGCCCACGTGGATAACTGAATCCACAGAAAGCTTGAGAAAGCTTGGAAAAGAATAGAGTACAGCATGTTTTCTTGGTAGGTGAACACAGTTTTATATGGTAAAGCGAATGATTAGAGGTCTTGGGGCCGAAACGATCTCAACCTATTCTCAAACTTTAAATTGATAAGAAGCCCAGATTGCTGGCGTGGAGCCGGGTGCATGGAATGCGAATGCCTACAGCAATTTCTCGGGTCTACTTTGCTTGCTAGAGGCAAACAAGGCTCTCATCTAAGAGAGGCTTCCTGACTCAACTTTAGCTGCAAAACCCTGCAGCTCTTTTAAGAGGTCCTGCCACGAAACACTTAAACAGTGTTGGTGAAAAGCTGAATGCATGCTTTTCGGTTTTCAGCCCTAGCAGGAAAAAAGCTGTGCTGTTTTAAAATGCCGGCCGTCCTGCCAGGGCAAACTCTGACTCTTTCAGGCAGGCAGTCTGACTGAGTGTGGTCTGTGAGCAGAATGCTGCAGCTTGCTTGCTGGCAAGGACCTTGAAGCACCACAGAGTTGTGGCAAGAAAAATGGCTCCAATGGTACCTCCACCATGAGGTTGGAAAGCTAAGGAATGGGCTGGATTCAGCTATCAAAGCCATGACACTAATATTCTCTTTAACAACTCATGTAGTCAGAAAAAGAGAGATATACAGTAAAGAGAGATTCAAAGATGAGGAAAACCTCTAAATGGTTTACTATGTGTTGAAAATATATGCAGCCTAAAGGTTAAAGTTCTTAGAAGTAAAAAAGAAAAAAGGGAATAGTTGGGTGTGGTGGTACACACCTTTAATCCCAATGCCTGGGAGGCAGAGGCATATTGACCTCTGTGACTTCAAGGAGCAGAGGTACATTGACCTCTGTGACTTCAAGGTGTGATAGCACACACCTTTAAATCCAATGCCTGGGAGGTAGAGACAGAAGGATCTCTGTGAGTTCAAGGTGTGGTAGCATACACCTTTGAGCCCAGTGCTGGGCAGGCAGAGACAGAGGGATCTCTGTGAGTTCAAGGACAGTCTGGTCTACAGAGTTATTCCAGGATAAAGATGTATACAGAGAACCTGTCTCAAAAAGCCCAAAGTTAAAAGTAAAAATAAAAGAAATAGAGGTTGAAATAAAGCTGCATAAAGATGGAAAATGCACAGAGAATCTTGATACTGTATGCTATTATGCTCTCTTTGAATTGTTTGAATGCTGAGGAAGGAGAAACAGCTGCTAAAAGACTTTTGTTTATAAATGCTGCTGAACTAACCCAAGATAGGTATTTTGAAAATACTTTGGCTTCAAAACTGAAGTCAAAAAGTATGTTACTTTGGAGAAGAGATTTTGCTTTTGTTTCCACAGAAAATGAGAAGCTGTGGATTCATTCTGAGTTAAGAAAAATCAGGTTCGATAAAGGAAGACCACCTGAGAAATCCCCGGTAGGACCAGATGGCCCAGATGACAGAATTCTACATCCAGAACAGATTCAAGACTGCTGCCTGAGATGATCAAGACTCCCAGGATACTCCAGTCAGGACTTGATTATAACTCTAAATTTTCTTTAGGTCCCCATAAGATTAGCAGTGCCCCCAACCAGCAGGAAGTAGCCTGAAATACTTCGCCCACATTCCCAACAAATGGACTATGGGTATTTTCCTTTGTTTAAAAAAAAAGAGGGAAATGGTGTGGGAGAATTGTCTGTATTCTGTCAATCTTATTTTAATAAAACGCTGATTGGCCAGGCAGGCAGGATAGGTGGGAAAGCCAGACAGGAAGTAGAAGTGGAGCAAAGAGACTGGGAGTATTCTGGAAGCAGAAGCTCCCTCAGCCACTCCTGCGCAGCCCACCGAAGAGACAGGATGTAACCTGCCCAGCTGAGAAAGGTACTAAGCCGTGTGGCTAACATAGATAATGATAATGGGGTAACATAAGTTATAAGAGCTAATAAGTAGCCTGACCTAATGGGCCAATCATCTTTATAACTTATAGAGATCTCCGTGTGATTGATTTTCTCTGGGACTTGCTGGCTGTGGGGTACTGGGCAGGAACAGATACCCCAACAAGCCAGCCCTTGGTGTTACAGGTCATTGTAGTGTTACCTTATGAATTAGAAATACCATTTATAGGTATATCTCTGGAAGAATTGAAAACTCATTCTCAAACCAATGTATGCTCATGTGCAGGACATCCCTATTCACTATAGCCAAAATGTAGAAAGGGGTGATGGGAAGCAAGTCTTTCATGGTTATAAATTTTATCTGGGGGAATAAACTTATTTTGCAGCAATTTTGGTGAAATGACTCCACAACATTCTGAATACACTAGATGCCTCTAAAATGTTCACTGAAGTCATTAATTTTATTTCATATGAATGTTAGCTCAAAAAATAAACGACTATCAACAAAGATGCCTAACCAGTAGTGTGGTGTGTGTGGTACTGTGTGCAATGATATTAGGTTGATCACAAATATTACCTGTTATAGGAGCCATCTATCTCTTTTGATGAATTGTTTTTATCGAAGGTAAATTGTATGCATTTTCTAGTCACAATCATAGGACATTTTGTTTTAAAATGAGTGTTCAGTTTTAGTATTGATTTAAAACAAAAGTAAACAATAAAGTTTCCTCTGAGATGACAAATGGGGACGAGTCACAGATGACTGGGAAATGGAAACTTCAAGAAACGCTGTTCCTGTGCTCAAGGGAATTTAGTTTTAATGAGTACATATTGAACATTAGTTTAAGCTCATCAAAGTTGAACAAAGACATGATTTTTGCCTTTGGAGCTCTCATCCTAAGGTGAAAAGTCAGACTTATCAAGAATTCCAAGAATCTCAATGTGCCAAGTTCTTGAACAGAGGACAAAGTGGGTGCATAATATGGTACCTGTTTGGCTAGCAGTACGATACGGAGAAATAAACTGAAGTCGAAGAACCTCAGCTTAACTTAGGCACTGTTGCTATCTCTGTTAGAAGCCCCTTCTACCTCTCCCTGTTTCTTTATCAATAAACTGAATGTCATCTAGATTCATCCTTTCCTTTATCCCCTCACATATGGAGATAATACACCAGGGACTTAAGAATATATGACTTTTGGAGCTAGACTGCTTTGTTCCAAATTCTAGGTTCAGTATTTATATACTGTGTAACACTAGCCATATTGCTTTGTTATTCTGTCTTAGTTTTGTATTTTGGAAAGGATATTATCAAAATTTACATTATAAGAATATAGTAAATTCAGTGATCAAATAGGTGAAACATTTTTAATATTCTTTGGCACGTAGTAAGTGATAAATATTAGCTAATGAGACTTGTATATTCTATTCCATAAAAATCTCTTTGACTGTCTTCCAATACTGCTATCTTATTTTGACCTGATTTGGTCCCAGTTGGAATTGTGCCCTAACTAGTGTTGCATCCTCCTCCCTCTCTGCTCCCCTCTGACTTGATGCTTTACATGCTCTTGCGTATTTATAAATACTCAGGTTCGATGTCATCTCTGTCAAGCGTTCTCCAATTTCCTGCTCTAGTACAGTTAAGGCTATCTGTGGTTTGCTCATTTATTCCAGCTGAAGACTACTGCATTTACTTCACATCTCATGTCCCTTAGACCATTCTCACATTGAAAGTGGGGACCTGAATTTATTGGGTTGATGTAGCAGCCTAAGCACAGTCAGTCCCTGGTACAAAGTAGATGCTTATTGAATGCTTGAGTAGTTGAATTAAGGACTTCTGCCTGTAGGTGGTTGGCTTACAGTCTTTGTTTCTAATGCTGAAGTGAGCACACATAAGGAGAAGCAGCTATACATGCATGGTGAGTGCTGGAGCAGTTTATAAAAGGGCATTTGGTTACCTTTAGAATAACCAGATTTGAATATTTGAAACTCAAGAAAAGGCAAAACTTATGTGAAAACAGGAGGTCATCCACAATCTTTGCAAGAGATTTTTTGTTGTTGTTGTTGAAATTTTTCTCAAAGTTTACTTTCAAATCAGTTTTTTAACCATTGCATATCACATCTGTGATGGTGAAATGTGTATCCCAGATACAGTAACTTCAATTACTATAGTTAATCGGTGTGCGTAGTCAGTGTGCCCCTTGGACAGTACTAGCCCGAGACTCAGAGCCATGTAGAAACAACATCAGGAAAGATGTGCTTCACTTTGGACCAGAAGCCAGAGTTGTGGAGGAAGTTGAGCTGTGTTGTTTTTGTATGACCTTTTGAACATCCTGTTTCCCTGTTCTACAACACACTTTCTATCCTTGTCTTTCCTCTAAATTGTCAGATATACTACCCCCTTGCTCTATTTCACATTCATGGCTTCCTTTTCTATAATTGTTGTTACACATGTGTGTATATATGTGTATATTTCTAAATATATAACTGTGTTTATCTGTGTAGGCGTGTCTGAGTACCATGGCACACTTGTGGAGGTCAAATGACAACAACTGGGGGTCAGTTCACTGTGTGAATTGCCTTGAAAAAGAGGCTCCTACAATCATGTAGCTTGGTCTCTTAGTAAGACTTCTAACAGTGAGAGCAGGGCCTCTCCCTGGTGCTTAGCTGACTTTTGGTAACCTGTTCCCCATGCTGGATTACCTGGCCCTGCCTCAATGTAAGGGGAGGAACTCGGTTTTGCCTCAACTTGATGTGCCATGTTTTGTGCAAGGCCACGGTAGGCCTGTCCCTTTCTGAATGGGGAGGGAGGAAGAGTAGATGGGGAGGGGAAGCTGGTTGGAAGTAGAATAAATGAAAAAAGTTATTTAAATAAAATTATAAAGGAAAAGAGGCTCCTGAAGATTACAAGCATTAGGGTGTACAGCCTCAGCCTTGGCAAATGATTTGTTAATGCAGAGTCCCATCTTGGCTTCTGTATTTCATTGTCCAGGACCTTCTTCCTTTAATTGGTAGTGTCTGCATTTCTGGCTGGCTGATTGTTCTGTGTGGCTGGCTCCTGGTCTGCTCTTTCTTTAGGATCAGATTCCTAACAGCCTTTATGTTTCTTATACTCTCAACCAGGCTCGAAAGCCTCGTATGCTAAATTTCTGTCCTCAAATTTGAGTTCAATGTTAGCAAAATCCAAAGATCACATTATAAGACTACTTTTTTCTTCATCTTAGTGAAAGCCAACAGGCCTCCCAGCCATTTCCCAAGACACCCTGGAGATAGTGGCTAATGATCCGCATCAGTTAGCCCACATAGCTCCTGCAGCTTCCGCCCTCACTGCCCATACTCCATGGTAATCCAGTTTGCAAACAGGCTCTTTCTCTTGGGAAATCCAGGTGTATTTTATTTTTATATTGTTCACTGTGTTGATAACCTTGATATTTGTTCCCTGCCAGTCTGTGTGAACGAAGAGACAGGTAATGTGGAGATAAAGAACAGAGATTAATTCGTAAACCTAAATACGTTTCTAATTGGATAAGGTTTCTTAGATCTTTAATCAAGATTATGCATTCCTCTATTTTGAAAGTTGAGGTCATGTTAGCATTATGCCTTCCTGGGTTTCAGTTCTCTACTTAATCGTGTTTTGTTTATTGGGATGTATTAATTGTGCATGCTGCTGGGTTGCATTAAGACAGATTCCTCTGATTGTATGATGTGCTTTGACTGTAACCACTCCCCTCGCTGCTGCATTCCTTCTTCCCATCATTCTCCTTCCTCCTCCCAGCCTCTCGTTTGCTTGTATAGTTTCCTCTCGACTGCCCTCCATACCATTTGTGTTACTGGGTATTGGCAATGTGCAGCGGCTTGCTTGATTGAGCCTCCTGTTTAATATTTTTGCTCCATCTAGTGGAGCATTGATTGCCAATATTGGATTTCAAAATGTGTTCTTTCATCAACACTGGTTGAAATAAGAATTTAATAGAATCTAGCAATCCACAGAATAGACTTCTATCATTTTTAATTACTAGTCTGTAGAAATGACTGGCTTTAGGAGGCGCGGCTTCATTTTTCCAGCATTCACTAGATTAGGTGGTGACAAGCCTATGAAACACTGTTCTCCACTCTCTCAGCTTTACCAATTTTGCCTTTACTTAGAAAATTGACAGTGAGCACTGCTTTTATTCTAGCTAAGCGTTTCCTTTTCTCAATACACTTCATTAGTCATTTAGTGAGTCACCCCCACATCCATCTCTCCCACAGTTACTTATCTGCTGTGCTGAGCATGCTGCCAGTCACAGGGTCTATCATGCAAGCATCGAACAGAACCACTTTCAGTGTGCTGCTTGCTATTATGGTCTTTTGTTTGCGGCTTGTGACTCGTATTTTAGTTTGGGGAGGATAAAACCCCTTTAATCATTTTTTATTTAACTATTAAAAATTAAGATTAGAAAGAAAAGAAGAACCTACCTCTGCTGACATGAGTTTTACAAAATTTATTTTTTTATCGAGTTAATATTTGTGATGCACTGATTTAGGGATTATAAAAACATAAAATCTAACCTTAAATGAGTAGGATTTGGTGTGTGTGTGTGTGTGTGTGTGTGTGTGTGTGTGTGTAGAAAGATGGGGAAGGAAAAGAAACAAGCAGCTGTAATCCAAAGAGATAGGAGATATAATCCTCAGGAGACTAGAACCCGGCATCTGGTAAGGGATTGTGGAAGGGTTTCATGAAAGGGGTATTCATGAATACTTAAGCATGGCTAGATGTTTCTTTGGTTGACAGGGAGCACGGAATTCCAAATGAAATTCATCTATGAAACTAACTGGGCACAATAGAATATGGAATGTTTAAAATGTATGCCAAAATATTGCTGATTTATAGGTGAAAGGAAACCTCAAATTGACATTGGGAAGATATTTCTGGCACAGGTATAGATCGACACTTCTGCAACTTTTGTCTGCAGCTATAGTGTAACTTTCATGAGTTACTCCCCATTTCTCCCCATCACTATGTGGAAACCTCTAAGGAGAATAGTGTGCTTAGTATTTGTAGTTTGCAGTTTTTCTTAAAATAAACAACACTGTGTGTGTACGCATGTGTGTGCATGTGTGTGTGTGTCGCTCATAAACACTGAATTAGATGTCAGAGGCCTGATTCTTGTTTTCCATTTATCTCAGCAGCTGTTGCCAAGCTGAATCATTTAACGGCGTTGTTTTCTCACTGGTAGAATGATGAGAACATTGCCTTCTTGAGGACCAGGTTAACATGAAAATGAAAATGAGATACTTAAGAATTAAGAAGTATAATAAAATACTAGAATTTTTCTGGTTGAGATTAAGCTAGTACTTAACACAACTAAATATCTTACTTAGTATCTAGATAGGAAAATCAGATTGATAAGTAATTGACCGATGGGATATTTTTATTTGTTTATTAATCTAAAAGGTTTGAGCTTTTGTTTGGGAAGTTCAGTTAGTTTATTTTTATTTTTTCAAATTAAAATGATAATGGGGATGGAGAGATGGCTCAGCCATTAAGAGCACTGGCTGCTCTTCCAGAGGACATGAGTTCAATTCCCAGCACCCACATGGTGGCTCACAACTGTCTATAATGGGATCTGGTGCCCTCTTCTGGCCCGCAGGTGTACGTGCAGAAAACTCAGACATAAAATATAAATAAATAAATAAAATGATAAAAATTTAAACTTAATCAATATCCTAGCACATATATTCTAAACCCTTTTAGGTTCTTTCTTAATGTTAGTAAAATATGTATATTTCATGGTCAACTTTGAATAATTATTATTGGTTAAGTAGTGTGAATTTCCATCTGTTGTATTGCTGTGTAGTCAGTTATATGCTATGAATTTTGTTCCTTACTATTTTTTAATAAATTTATTTATTTTACATTCCAGCCACAGTTTTCCCTTCCTTCTCTCCTCCCAGTTCATCCCTCCTGTCTCCCTTTGTTTCCACCCCACCCCAATCTACTCCTCTTCTACTTCTGTTTAAGTAAGGGCAGGTCTCTCATGTCATCAGCCAGCCATGGCATATCAAGTTGCAGTGAGACTAAGCACCTTCCCACATATTAAGGGTGTGTGCAAGGTGACCGAGTATGAGAAGTAGGATCCCAAAAGCCAATAAAAGAGTCAGAGACAGCCCCTGCTCCCATTGTTAGGAGTTCCACAAGAAGACCAAGGTACACGACTGTGACATATATACAGCAGACCTAGGTCAGTCCCGTGTAGACTCCCTGGTTGTCAGTTCAGCCTCTATGAGCCCCTGTGAGCCCATGGTAGTTGATTCTGTGAGTTTTCCTGTGGTGTCCTTGACCCCTGGCCATCATATTTGACCAGATTGAGAGGCCAACTGGTGGAAACAGATGCAGACCCATAGCCAAATATTAGGCAGAGTTTTGGAAATCTTTTAGAAGAGGGGGAGAAAAGATTGCAGGATCCATACTATTTTTTTTTAACAAAAAGATTTATTTACCTATCCAACGCATAGGAATGTTTCACCTTAATGTGTGTGCACCATGTATGTGCCTGTTTAGTGATGGAGGCCAGAAGAGAGCATCTCTCCCCCTAGAATTGAAGTTACAGATAGTTGTGAGTCACCAGGTTCAGTCAGGAAACTGAACCTGGTTCTCTGCAAGAACAGCCATTATTCCTAACCACTGAGCCATCCCCACTGCCCTGAGTTTTGGCCTATTCTAAGGCTATCTAAGAAATTTCAGATTTTGTTCTTTAGGATTGGGATGT
Source organism: Myodes glareolus (assembly GCF_982192425.1). Lineage (NCBI taxonomy): Eukaryota > Metazoa > Chordata > Mammalia > Rodentia > Cricetidae > Myodes > Myodes glareolus. Next base: position 27,059,164 of record NC_142053.1, on the reverse strand, counting down.
TACAAAACCCCAGCCAGTCTTTGCTTCCTTTCCCATTTTTTCTCCTAATCCACAGACAACAGTTATCAGTAGCAGTAAAAGCCTTCTTAGCCATTCCCTTTCCTTTGCTCCATAGTATTGAATGCCAATACTACTGAAATCTGGTAATTCTCCTGTAGTATGTATGAACTTGGGAGCTATAGGAATATGAATTATTTCTTTTAATATAAAACGATAATAGGGTTCCAAAAAGCCAGTAAAAGAGTCAGGGGCAGCTCCTATTCCCACTCTCAGGAGTCCTACAAGAAGACCAAGCTACAGAGCTGTAATATGGGCACAGAGGACCTGGGTCAGTCAGGACCTAGGTGCAGGCTCCCTGGTTAGAACTGTTTGCTCTTGACTAACCATTCTTTATACCAATGATTTTCCTAATATGCCATCTATAGGCTTAAGGACAGAAAGCTCTGTAAACAACCTACCACAACCATGTTCTGAGCCATCTTACATCTCAGCAGCCAGAAAGCAGTCATGAATGTGATAAGAAGATGATATTTAATGTGAAATGGGAGTGAATTATAGTAAGCCTAGTAGACACTTGTTACAACTAATCACAGATATCCAGTACTTATTAATGGGCTTTCATTGGTAGTTGTTTTTGTAATCACGCCTCTTCCCCATTCCCTTTACAACCTTGAAATTATCTAGCTAGAAGAATTTTAGTAAAATATCTATTCTAATGAAATGATAATGTAAACTTGATCTGTCTTTCCTGTCCGGTCTAAAGAAAATACGAGGATAGTTACTGTGTTCTATTATACTAAACGGGTGAATGGTCTGACTTAGTTTGTTTTCAATCCCTGATATCATGAATGTGCAGTTTTAAGACACTATTCTGGAGACAAATTAAACAATTTTTATGTCCTCCTAACTACTAGTCCTTTCTGAAGATTACTTGAGAAGATGTGGCACATTTCTAAAGTTACATACCCTCTATATTGTCCCATGTATTTAATTTTTTTTTACAAATTAGTATAAAGCTCTCAATAAAAGAGAAGGGTATGTAGACAACTCTTATCTTGGAAATATTAAGTCAGAGAGCATACACTTTCAATTATTAGCTACTTTTTGAAATTATTGGCCTCTTCCTCTTTATTCATTTGAACATAAAAGCAATGATTATGATGAAAAGATTTTTCATTGTTGACATAAATGAAAACATCATGGTTTTTGCATCCTTGAATAAATCTTAAAATATCATGTATCCATAAACAGGATGAAACAAAGCTCGAACACTTACTGAGTATTTGACATTGGGCATAATGAGATGTGATTCCAGAGAGTGAAAACACTGATAATCACACGCCTAAGGACACCTCTTTCTATGTTAATCTCCTAGCAAAACAGTTAACCCTTTAAAAAATACTACTTTCTTCTTACACGTAGGTATTCTCCTTTAACAGCCTGTCCCTGAAGATATTGAACCAGGATCAAATAATTCACCCTGTTTCCCATCTCTTTCTGTGCTCCTCATGAATTCCTTTAGTTTATTGTATGCCTTCAAGGTGAATACTTTTGCTTTACTGCTAGTGATAAAACATAGTCACAGTTTCCCCCAACTTAACAGCTGTTTTCTAAAGGTCACTTGTCCATCTTTCAGCTATTCTGTTGGCATCTTTCATCTGTCCTCTGTAATTTTAGAACTAGAGGTACGACGTACCTAGCAATAAAGTGAAGCTCCTGTCTAACAGGACCCATCTCCCCCACATTCTTATATTCTCCTTGGAGGTTTGAGCATGGTTTAGGAAGTTACTAGAAGTAGTGTGTACTTTGAAATCTGGAAAAGTAGGTTTCTTTAGCTCACGTGGCCCCATTCACTGCCTTCTGCCCTTATTGTCACCCTTTTGATCAATTCTGTTTCATGTAATGAGCATAGGATCAAAGTGATTTCTTATGTATTATATGCTAAACATTAGAATAACGCAAGCTCCTCTTAAGAAAAATTGGACGATATTACAGAAAAGAGTACAATTTAGGGTAAATCTACAAGGATGGGTTTCTCTCAGAAAAGGAGATAGAGGGGGTAAAAATGCATGCCAGGAGGACCTGTGGAGCAAAAGCAAGAAAGAACAAAGAAAACTGGTTATGACGGAGGGAACGACAGCCTGCTGTCTCTGGGCTGCTACAGCAGTGAGCTGAAAGAACCAGCCAGCCACTGTGTACTGGATCCTTGCTGCACTTACTGCCTGATTAATTCTGCTGTTGATCCATCCACTCACTCAACAAATGATTTCTCAGAACACAAAGGATAAAATGCAGATCTTTTCACTGTCATGCATTGTCTCCTGCTCTGTGGTCTTTTGTACGCCTTAAAATCCCCGTCCCTCAACACTACCACTTTCTTTGCAGCCACTCAGCCCCCGCCAGCTGTGAGTGAGTATTAGCCTCAGTTGCAGCCCCGTTTTCATTCTTCCTCTGCTCTGGTACCCTGGTTCTGTGCCACGAAAGCTTCTTCACCATGTTTTTCTGCCTGATTTCCTCCCTCAGTCAGGAGCTCCTTGAGATTTAAAAAAACTGTCTCTCTCGTTCACTTGTCTATCAGTATCAGTACACATAATATATAACACAGGTAATTCCAAGAGTAAATGAATTTTGAGTATTCACTGAATACTAACATTTTATCGTTGGTAGCTTTATTTAAACAAGTGAGCTAGAAATACTGTGATTGAAGCATTAAAATGGGAGATGCAGGGAGAACAGTTCCATGCGTTTCTTTTGAAGTAGCTTGTTTGTTTAGACAAACCAATAGGAGGTAGATTCCCTGGAAAATTGATGTAAGAGAAAAAATACAGTATTTAATGACTGGCTAGGATTTCATACTATCTGTGATATAGAGGAACGTGTGAAAGATAATAAAGATCTAAGACTATATTACAAATAATGAACACTGATCCTGGCAAAAATAAGCTTATTTCGAGGTAAACATGTTTTGTCTGAGACAGAGCTCCTGGTGTAAGCATCTCACCCTGCCTCTGCTGGGAGAGGAGCGTTTTCTTCCTCTTCTGCTTTCTAAGCTCTGGATTCACTCAGTTCTCATTTTCATTCCTCATCGGGAGATTAGATGTGAAATATAAATAGTTCAGTCTCACCGACTCTAATTTTTTATCGAGGCAAGGTGTGCAGGACATGGACTTTTGTATTTGCAAGGCTTGTTTCTGTTTCTGGGAGCCACAGCTGAAGTGTTATACCAGGCAGATGCACTGGGGTGCGCTACTGTGTAGTAGCAGAGCCTAGCTGTGCATCACCGCTCTTAACTTTAAAACTCCAGAGAATTTGATGAGAGAGGGATCCACAAGAACATGACAAATGATGAGAGTTCAAACCTTAAGAGAAAAATGGGCTTATTGGTAAGAAACCTTTCTTTTTCTTTATTTACCACTGTTACTTATTCATTAAAATGGCAAGCCTGTTATTTTGAAATGTGTCTGTGTAACGGTATATAAAAATCAATTTTATATGTATTGTAGAATTCAGGAGACATATTGGTAACCATGTAAAAATCATAGGGTGCGTGTGTACAGCTTGATCTCTTTTTACAAAGCCTATAAGGAATTTTTATTTTACTTCAGACTGTGGAATGGATTTATTTATATAGCACAAATGTAATGCAGGTTGAGAAATATATATTTTTAAAAGTTAAAATAAAGAATAGTGACTTGTGTAGAGATAGATAATTTCACTTCGTCACCAGAAGGTGGCACACCAGATTGTTCTTATATACACAAAGAAAAGGAATAATATTAATAAGAATATAAAATAACATGTATTTAAAGATATTTTAGTATATTATATGCATAGGAGTAATAGAATTGGCATTTGCTTGGCAAGGCTTAATAAGAAGTTATGACAAATGTGAATTTAACCTATTATACCTTTTTATTAATCAACCATAATATTTTTGTGTATAGCATTTTTAATGTAAGCTTTGAAATAGTATTGCCATTAAAGAGATGCTGTCTTTAATATATCATTTTCACAAAGAAATAAAATTCTCTACAGCCGTCATTTTTTGTAGAGAACCCTTTGACTTAAGAGAATATTTGGATAATGTCTTTGTCATGGTCTTTGTAAAGATTCTCTAGACTTTGATCTAGTTATGACTTTAATAATGCACTAATGCTTATGAAATGATCCAGAAAAAAAAGATCCGAGATGGCTTATTTTGAGGAAAATATTAGGTAAGGCTAATGTTTGTTTTGTATAAGCTGATAGCAACATCAATGCAATAAATGCAAATAAATTATGCATTGTGTTGGAGTGCCTCAAACATCTGCCAGCAAATTGTCATTTTTTTTTTTAAGGAGAGTTGACTGTCAGCAGCATATACTGCAGTGTTTCTGGTAGTGGTCTCTATTTTTAAAACTGCATTCCTGAGGCAGTACCAGAAGAATGTCTGTCCAATGTTGAGATGTATATGTATACGTGTATGTGTGTGTGTGTGTGTGTGTGTGTCTGTGTGTGTGTGTCTGTGTGTGTGCGTGCATGTGCGTGCATGTGTGTATTCCAAAGGAGCTGGCTATATTAGAAAACTTCACGGAAAAAAATCCCCGAAATTTACTGTACAAGAGATTGTACATCTATTTGCCTGTTTTTTTAATTAATTATAAGCAGTATGGAAATAAGAAAAAAGGTAGTAAAGTAACCTAGAAGAACATGAGCCATATGTTCTCTGAATGATTAGAATGTCTGTCATTTGCTTTCTGGTCTTTATGACAAAGCAGTGTATCAGAAAAGAGCTGACCTTTAAGTGTAAAAAGCTAAAAAACTGACAAATCATTCCAAAGGCTGGGGTATATATACTGAAAAAAAAAAACCTGTTTCCTTCTATGCTAATTTGATTAGCTTGGCATTGTAGATCAGCTGCAAATCAATGTAGTACTTAATGCCAATCTGAATTTTATAGTTTCTGAAACATTAAGAAAGCTTCTAAAAACAAATTGAATCTTATGATTTTCTGTTACATTTTGTAAAACTAATTTATATAGTAGTAAATTGTTCTGTATGGCCTTAAGTGTTTGGATTTTACAAATATGGCCTATTAAATTACATTAAATATTTTCAGATTTGCATTGAAATTTTTGAACCAAATACAATAAAGTCACAATTAACCAGATTTTTTTTTTGCACTCCACTTTCAGGAGACGGAGGCAATTGTCTTTAAAACAAGCCGATTTCAAGGATATATTCAAAAAATCAACTTCAGGGTATGTCTAAGGGTCTACATTTTTCTGTACCTGTTTTTTTTTTCTGATAAGAATTTATTTAATAAGAGACCCTGAGGTATTTGGAGACATTCAGTTATCAATTAAACATTCCATTGTGTTGATTAGAATTGTGTTAATAATATTTGCATCCTTGTGTTGTGCTTTGTAGTTTTCAATTTCAGTTCACAAACCTAAGTTCATTTGGCTTTCTTATCATTGCTGTGAGACAAACAAGGGAAGTAGCGTTTTTCTCTAATTTACAGAAGAGAAAAGTGGCACGTGAGGTCATTAAGCTAACTAGTGTCAGAGATGCAGCCAGTCCACGGGTCTCTTGTTCTGTCCGATTTTGCTAACGGACGAAGTTTAAAACCAGTGTATAACTTTGAAACCGGATTGCATAATCAGTCTAACTCCCACTGTTTTCTAGTTCCTGTACTTCACACTTTTTGCCACTGTGCATCTGTCTGTGTGCCCCTGTCATCTGGGCACCTTGCTCTCAGACTCTCCCTCACCTGAGAGGATCTTGAATGTGGAAGGGCATGATAAGGGCTGTGAATACTGGTTTGACAGTGGTGAGCAGCCACGGGGGTCGGTCCATTGATGGAGAGGAACCTGAATATTACTGTCGCTTGCGCATCTTGGGCAGGGGTTAGTTACCTTGATTTTAAGGCAGCCTTTCCCCAAGCCTAGTAGACCTGGTGTGATAATGTGTCTGAGTACTTGTTTAAAATGCAGAGTATGAGTCCCCGCCCCCAGACTTTGACATTTTATTCACTCCAGGTGATTCTTCAAACACTAATGTTTGAGAGCGTTTGCTTTAAAGGTATAAAAGTTTGCTGTGCCTCGCTATTGACTCTTGAAGAGCCAAGGGAAGAACATCTTTCTTTCTCTCAGCAGAATCTATGCTTTATGTCAAAGCATATCAACTAAGACAGTCGGGACGAGGGGCAGACAAAGGTGAGGAATGAAAGGCAGCATTTGTGCACATTTCTGTGTCTATGCCTGAAGTGATCACCGTGGCTTTTGTGACTTTTGAAGACTGAGGTATTTTAGAAAGGCTTGTGTCTCTGTTTTAAACTTAAAGAAGGTAAAAGGCAGAGGAAAATGTCACTAAGATGAAAAATAAGTTTTGGTATTTTAATTATCTTAAGTTTTGGTATTTTAATAGCTAAATTTTGCCAGATTTTTCATTTGAAAATATTTTTAAAGAATCTCTGAAAAAGTAGGCTGTCCAAACTGCTGTGTGCTTTACCACATCCCTGTATTCCTCTTCCTTTGGATTTGCCGGATGAGACTGAAAACGCTATGCACAGTCTGGTCACGTGTGCTCTTTTGTGTATTTGAGACATTTAGCCAAGTTTCCGTGCTTACTCATGACAACTAATTCATCATGCTGATTCTCTTGAGAGGGTTTTGACTAAACAGTAAATTATTGATTTTGATATTTGTGATTTTTAAAGCCTTTATATGACACTATGCACAGTGACTAATATATTAAAGCGGCCATGGTAGAAAGATGCATTTATTTGACATGAATGCATGGTCTTAACAAAAAATTTGCTAATGTTTTCCCTATCAGTCTGGCTACTTCTTCAAGTTTTGTTGTTTACAAGTTTTTTATACTTTACAAATCTGAATCATGAAAAATTGTATCTCTGGAAACCTCCAAGCATAAATATTTGGTTTTAATATGTTGCAATTTCATGGGAACTTAAATTGCTCAAAGCCTTTAGTGAATAACTGATAAAAACGTTCAGCAGTCTCTAACTTAGATCAAACTGAAGAAGGAATCCTGACTGCTAGCCAGTACTAGTCAATAGGAAAATGGCTTCAGTGAAGTCGTCCATAGCTTCAGAATACCATGGGGAATAAGCAATTATTTTAGACACGTACTTGACTTTGAAAATACTAAGTAGTTCTGAATGTATTAGTGGCTATAGACAAACTTAGACATACAAGTAGAAAACCAAAGTTTAGATTACATTTAGCTTAAATGTAGGGTCACCTTAGAGGATGTATTCTATTTTTACTCAAAATTGCATTTAATGAATAATAGAACATGAGATAAAGAACAAGAAATAAATTATGCAGTGTCTAAACCTGCCTCTATAATTTAGACCAAACACCATGTATTTGTCATATTTCAGTATTTTTTTTGGTATCCTTTACCTGTTTTGGAGTGCTCAAAATCACAAAAGAGAAGAATTCTAAATTAGAAAATGAGAAGACTCTAGAAATAGTCACAAAAATTCAGATCTTGACAAAGTTACAAAGTCTTCAGGGCTTTCCATAGAAGGCAAATAATGGGAACTGTTGGGATTCATGTTATGGGTTCAGGGGCAGTGGGTTCAAGTTTGAGATGGAGTTGTTGTTGAAGAATTTTTTTCTCTTTTTAATACAATGAAATCTTTTATTTGTTTATTTATTAGAGACCTGGTCGTGTTACCCTAGCCCAGCTAGCCTCAAATCCTCCTGTCTCTGATGCCCGAGGTCTAGGACTAGAGAGGCATATGCCCCTATACACAAATGAACTTTTCCCTTTTTTGTTTTTGTTTTTCGAGAAAGGGTTTCTCTGTGTATCTCTGGCTGTCCTGGAACTTTATGGACCAGGCAGGCCTTGAACCCAAAGATCCACCTGCCTCTGCCTACTGAGTTCTGGGATTAAAGGCATGTGCCACCACTGCCAGGTGAACTTTCGGTTTTTGACAGTAGTAGTTTCAATCGATATATGTATAGGAAATTTAAAGTTTTAATGGATAAATTTAGAAAACAATAATAGAAAACCATAGCACTTTTATTGCAACTTAATATAGTATTTTATAATTTTAATGACTCATTGGAATCAGCTGACTAGGAAAGGATTTCCTGCTGACAACCCCCCAAAATTTTGTAGTTGCACTATACCCCGGATTAATAAACAGGGAGAGGAAGAGATGAAATAACCAGGTAATCTTCCAATCTCAGTTTTAGCCAAAACACCAATTTTTTATGGGAATCTTTGCATTTAAGTATTTTTTCAAAGGAGTAGTAGTAGTTCATTAATTATAATTGCAATGTTGAAGCAACTCTACTATTTGAAAGGCTTTATAAATGACTAGCTATTTCTAATATAGAATATAGAAAGTGTTGGCTTTCTTTAATTAGCACACTTTATATTTGGTATACAGTGTGCTTATTATTGAAATTTTCCAAACATCATAAGTAATCATTATTATAAATTATTTTACTTTTACCCAGATGATACAAATATAAAGATTGCTGTATTTTCTCCATTCAACTTTGTTGGTTCTGCTTCTGTATAAAGTTACCAAAATAAAAAAAAAGTTCTGCAACATCAAAAGTGCAAATACTTTTATTTAACAGAGCCATATTCTTAATTTTTCATTCAAATTTACTATGGATTTTTATTTTAATTATTAAACTTGTCAGCTCGAGCAGGCTAATGTTCTCTTACAGAGCCACACCCTATCCCGCGCTGTGCATTTTCAAAAGGCTTTTATTTTGGATAAGCTTTGAAGGTGAATGTCTTATTTCTCTCAAAGTAATTTAAGGATATCTTTAGAAAGTTGCTGAGAGCTATTTATCCAGACAAATGATTATTATTTAAGGTGACAACACAGCTTTTTCAATAGATTATTTTAGTTCCATAAGTATATATCATGGGTGATTTTAGTTAACATGTACAACTTTTATCCAGATGGTATCTGAGCTGGTCAACTTTTCATCAATGTGGCAAATACCTCAGTCAAACTGTTTCATCTCAGATGTTTTAGTTCAAGGTCAGCTGAATCCTGTATATCGAAGGCAAGGTAGACTATCTTGGAGCTGGGAGCATCTGATAGACACCGCTTACATCACAGTGTCTAAGAGCAGGGGAGAGGCTGGCGCCCAACGTGTATTTTCCAGAGCACACCTTAGTGACCTCCTTCCATCATTTCTTTCTACTACTATTCGCCCCTAGCAAATAAAGACATTCTAGTTTAGAATTAAAGCAATTCTGAACAGATTGGAATACTTTAAAATACTGAAGGGTAGAAAAAAAAAAAGAAAGATACAGTGTAGACACTATCAGAAGGTAGGCAGCAGGGAAGGCAAGGGCTTCGAAACTTACCATTCAACATTAATCATTTTTAGCTTTAGCAGCAGAGTACAGTCAGAATCTGTGGGTCCTTTGGTTCTTCAACAACTGGAACTTTCTTCTTTGCTTAATATAGTCCCTAGGTATCTTCGTCCACTCAGTCCTACTCCTGTCCTAAACCTGTGGCTTCTTTGATATATTCTAGCAATTAATTAGTAAAAGTATGTAGATGGCAGTCAAGTAGGACTTCCAACTATAAATGTTTTATGTGAAAATCAGGACATTCTTTTCATTCCCCTGCCAGCCATTACCTCCCTTGCCAACAAATTTCTTTTTTTCATCTTCGGTTCCATATGTCGCGTGTCATTATGTCTTTTCAAAACAGGGTTTTTTTTTATGTGTAGCCTTGTGTGTCCTGGAACTTGCAATGAAGACATGATTGGCCTCTAACTCAGAGATCTGCCTGCCTCTGCCTCCCGAGTGCCAGGATTGAAGGCGTGCGCCACCACTGCCTGGCGAGTTCTCCAGTTTTTAGTCCCCTAGCTGTTTACATTACTGTTCTACCACTGCATAACATATTACTCTCAGCCACTGGAGCTATTAAAGAATCCTGCCCTTCATATTACTTATGCTACCATGGAGTAGGGATTTTTCTGTACTTGCATATGAATATGAACATAAGACAGTGGTGCTGTGTCAGAAGTAGTCATAGCTGTAATTGTTCATGTCTCTGTAGATCTGTTGTCAGATCATATGTATCTATGTAGTTCCGTTAGGGAAATTTTCAAAATAGAATATTCCAATGTAGTAACCTGTGAGAAACATTTGAGATGGATTATAACAAGGCTCTATATGTGAGTTATCTATGAAAAAACATATTGCATATTTTGTATTCAAGTTTATGGAAACAAATTAAGATACACAAGTCCATATAATCTTACTGTGTGAAAGATATTTGCATACATGTATATAACTTCACATGTGAAACATTATTTCCCTAGAGAATTTTGATGTGTTGTTCACATTGTTGTATTTTTTTCTTGCTTGGCCAGATTTCAGATTTGGCTGCCATCTACATACATTTACATACAAAAATGAAGTGTGTAACTTGGTATACAGTGTCTACTGCCATTAGTCATTCGCTGTAACTTCCACAAGGTTAAACAGAAATTGGTAGGAAAAGAGGTGTTCTTAGGCCTACCGAGAAATAGAAAAATTATGCACCTAAGTATCAGTGAATTCATTGATGAACTCATACGACAGCCTGTAGTAGTCAGTAAGAAAATTTGCATGTTTATAAGTTACTTAAGAATATTTATACTAAGAATAAGAATCAAGAAGATTACCTATATTGTCTCTGTTCTACACCAAGACTGCCTTCAGTTGTGCTTAGGTTATTTTCCATCTGATCGTTTTTCTCCATGTTCTAGACTTAAAGGTTCAGATGTGGTTCTGTATATATACCTTTCCCTTTGGGTGATTCCTTCTCATTTCTGTCTTCCAGTGGACATCCAATAGGAAGATTAAATATCTCTTAGTTGTCCTTGTTTCTTTAGAATATACTGAGATCATTATAGGATGTGGCTCCCTTCGGATGGAAGCATGAATCTAATGGATATTCTAAATGAAAATAGTTGAGGAACACTACAGAAGTAACCCTGGACTGGGAGATAGTGAGCAATTTTTACTACTCAGCACTATGAAAGTAGATTAATCAACTTCTCTGAGTTCAGATTTTTTAATCTCTGTAATGAGAATACTGGAAAAGATAGTTTCTAGGGAATCTACCAGTTCTAAAAATCATCTTTTCCAGCCTGGCAGTGGTAGCTCATGCTTTTCATTCCAGCAATTGTGAGGCAGACGCAGGCAGTTCTCTGTGAGTTTGAGGCCAGCCTGGTCTACAGAGTGAGTTCCAGAACAGGCTCCAAAGCTACACAGAGAAACCCTGTCTCAGAAAAGCAAACAGACAAACAAAAAAATCTTTTCCTACTTTCGAAGCAATAGAATTCTGTGATGTAGGAGTTGTCCAAGAATGTTTTCTCTCTATGGCCTTGACTAAGAACCATCATTGTCTTCTGGCTATTTTGTCTCTGAGACGCACATTTCATAGTTACTTAAGTAATTAATGTTCATAAAATACTTGGAATATCCTTTAGATACATTGTCCTTCTGTCTTATACAGTGCTATATAATAGCATTCAAGTGTTCTGTAAATGAAATTAAGGCTCCCTGTGATAGGACTGAGGAACATTTACGAATCTCAGTATTAAAGTAATGTTTTGCTGAATCTTAGTAAAATTATATTTTGAAAGCATATTTAATCATTTTCTTTTATATAGATGCAAATATTTTTTTGGTTCTGGGATATAATGCCAATTATAATTACACTCAATATTTGCTATTAGACTCTCTGCTAAGGGAGTGAAATCTAGTAAATTTTAATACTGCTAATTTGTAATGGGGCAGTTTTACCTGAGTGAAGTTTATTTCTAAATGATATATGAGGAATGGTGTTGTTTAGTAGATTAAAATAGACAAGAATTCACAGACCATATTTCTACTTAAAGTAATCATTTCTTATGTCCTTGGGATAATGCTTATTTGCTTGTGACAGTTACAAAGGTTATTGCAACTTATTAAACCCCAAACCTAGAATTGAATGCAAATAAATGCTCACAATCATGTCTAACACGTTGTGGGTTTAGAGTCTTAAAGAATGGTAAAAATGGGATGTAAGGAAACAGTTTCAGTTGGTTCTTCTCACTTTGAAAAACTATTAAAATAATTCTGTTTAACACAAGTCTCTTAGAAATCTAGATTGAAAATTGACATAGTTGATTTTGATTGGTTTCTTGGCACTTAGTGATATTAGACAACAGTGTCTGTTTGCTAAGTTTTTCTTTTAGTCAGTTGATTATTGAGAGTAGAATGATACCTCGAGGATATTTGTAAGAAAGTGATCATCAATTGTATACCTCAGAAAGTTGTAAAACTCTCACTTGTTTTCTGTTCGGCAACCTTAAGGTGTCTCTCTGGGCAGGTAACTACTTGAAAAACTGGTTTGGTACAATTCTGGGAGTAACTGTTCTCAGAAGTGAAGTCACATTTGCAATTAATTGCTTTGTAGAATTGTCATAAGCATAAAATCCCAAATCGCCCTTCTAAAATATACTTTTCTTAACTACATACAGCTAATATATTGCTATTTTTGTTTAATGTTTTGAAATGTCTGCACTGCTTCAGATTTTGAAAATTTATTAGAAACTCATTTTGGAATGCGGCATTCCAAGGTGGATGTATACATGTATATGTGTCTCTACCCATGCTTGTCTGTGTGTGGTGTATGTTTTTCCCGTGTCCTTTCCCTTCCCTCACTTTCTAACAACTGCCATTGCTGTTTCTGAGGCCTTTTTGCTAGATACCTTCAAATTTTCCAGTGTGAGATACTGACTAGGATATATTCGTATTTGTGAATTTTTTAAAAATCGAGTATGTTTTGGCTGCTAAGATGTTGATGAATATTCTTTTCTTTGATTCATTTAAAGATTTCTCTGAAAGAGTTTTGTGTTGAGTTCTAAAAGAAGTTGGAAATGTAATCTTCTGGCTTTTTGAGAAGTAGTTAATGTGTTATAGAATAAAAATTACACAGAAGGTAGTGATGGCTGATGTTAATTTAATATTTATAAAGTTTATGGATTACTGGTCAGTTCTTCAAAATAAACCTTGTCTTTCCAGATACTAATGTGCATGTAAATACCGCTTCTAAGTCTGTATTTATACCTCATAGAAAATGGATTTTGCTTCTATAATGAACTAAATTTTAAAAAGGACTTGTGATGATTCTAGTAGATATTATGCTGTATTTCTGGTGTGTTAGATGATGTGCTTAGGAATTTTGGAAATAGTTTTTTATTATAGAAGAATTCATCTGTAGCTTTTTGGTTTGTTTGTTTGTTTTTATGCAAAAGAAAAATATTTTTAAAGGACTTATTCTTGGTTCTTAGAAACCAGGGACAATTTAGAAAGAATCTCTGAAAGTCAAAATTTTGGGCTGGAGGTATAAGTTTGTTGTTCCTTGTTGGGAAGTGAGTATAAGAATAAATATGAGGTCTTTGTTGTGGTGGTTATTGTTTTTAAAAGGTAGTGACTTTTATGTTATTGGTTGTCTGCCTTCAGTAAGTATGCATTGATAGAGACAAGATAATTTTATTTTTAGTAGAAGTGGGTGATAGGAAGGTAGATATTTAGAGACAGCAACTTGCTCATGTGAGAAGTAATGTTTCGCAGCTTGTAAAGAAAGAGTTGCACATAGTTAATTTAACCTATTTTTACTTTTGAAAATTACATAGAAAATTGGTGAATTTATTTTGCTGCTTTCACTAAAAGCGCAAAATACCCAGTCACTTTGGGATTATTTACAACACTGTTTTCAAGCGGTGTTTTAAAACAATGTAGATGAACCCTTTATTTGACATTGCTTTCATGGACTACCTCAAGCTGCTTTTACAGCAGCTTTAATTTTTGGAACCTCTTTGACACTCGCTAATCCCAAGAGGTTACTGGACCGCTGCTGAGCTGTGGAGTGGTCCCTGCTGGACACCTGCTTGGCCAGCAGTGTCGGTCTTTCCGCTTGACAATTTGTGAGCTGTTTGGGGGAGGAGGAGGAGTAAGGGGGGTGAGCGGGAAGAGAAAAGGGGAAGAAGGGGAGGGCAGTATTGAATTAGATTGTTGATAGCGTCCCTCCGAGGACTGCTATTAAGAGCGCGCTATTCTGTACTTCTCTGCTGCAGAAGCCAGAGAGATATTCGTGTTACCACAGCATGTTGTAGATGTATGAGGTTTTGCTCATCCCGGCTTGGAAATAAAAATAGGGAAAGGAGTGCAACTTGAATCAGAAGCTACTAGAAGAGTGCGCAGAGTTCTTCAGCAGTTTATATTTGCTCTGACATTTTGCTTTCTTCTAACTGGGAAACAGAGGACCTGGCATTTTTTAACTGGGCTTTTCCCATAATGGCATTCTTGTATTGTGTGCTCAGAGCTTGCACAGAAGGAAAGCAGGCTGCTGAATTTAGTCACTGATCTCTACTAGCTGTGGCCTAAGGCTATGCTGAGGTTTATATCCCATTTGTATTGTTGCAGCTCAAAAGAAGAATGTTCAGAGGATGACAAATGTATTCTGAGTAGGTATGTTGTTTCATTCTTATATGAAACCCATCTATTTTTTTCCTGCTACTATTGGTCAGAAATCAGGTTAATAGGTGCAGAACATAGTACAATGCTGCAGTATCCCTGTTAAGGTAGAACAATGGTATTGCAAGCTTTTTTAAAGCACCATAGCTGCTTTTATTAAGTAAAGCTGCATTGTGTACTATGCACAGTACAGGGCGCACACACACACACACACACACACACACACACACACACACACATTGCAGTCAACACTTTCCTGACGAGGTGGCACTATTGTGAGTTGGAAGGATAGAATCATCTTATTGCTTTAGGGGACAGGAGGATTTAAAGGAGGTACCTTTCAGTCCTATTGTAGAGATTGGAAGCGTCGGTTTAGGGGCACTGGCAGAATCTTTGGCTTGTTCTCCGCGGCTGCCGTGTCAGTACGCGGTGGAATGGAAGTCCTAGTTGGTAGTCTGTTATGGAAACGCTGTTTACTGTTATTGTAGTACCGTGGTGACAACATGCCATTGAAATGGAAAACGAGCTCTCCTGCTATCTGGAAATTCTCAGTTCCTGTGCTTAAAACATCCAGGTCAACTCCACTTTCTCCAGCATACATGTAAGTGAGAGAAAATAGGATGTTAAAGTGGAATTTCATTCATGAATCTGCCGTGTGGTAAAACGTGGGAGGGGGATTGCAAATAGCACCATCCCCCAACTGACAAGATTGAGAAACAAAAAAAGAAGCAAACAAAAACAAACAAACAAACAAACAAAAAACCACCCTCAAGCTTGCTTGCATTTAAAGGTTCTGGCATGCCCACATTACCATTGTTTTTGTTTTCTAGAGTTTGTTTTTACTTAAAGTGTTATAAATGCAAATCTAATCATTGCTATGCAGGTATAGCCAAGGGATTGTATAAGGAAACTAATGTTTAGCATGCGATATTTGAGATTTTTATATATCTGAAACACTGTGATTTCTTTTGTGTGATGGCTTAAAATCTGCTGATGTTTGATGTTTGTGATCTGCTAAGCATGAAAATGTTTTGTGTATTATTTTGGATGAATTTGAAACATTCATAGTTCATCAAATGAGTCTTTCAGCCAAGACTTTTACTTTGTAGTTCTGTATAAATATTAGTGAATGCGTGATATTATATCTTTCTCAGTTTTCATCCAAGTTGTTCAAATTTGGGGGGCTCTTGCTTCTCTGGCAGTTTCTCTTACATTCAGAGGTTGAAAAGAGTATTCTACAAACAGCTGCTCTGGAAATGGACTTTAATTAAATAGCTAGGGAAGTGCATTGAAAAATATGTTCGGAATTAAAAAATACTTTAAATCTTTAAGCTGTAGCTTAAAAACAAAATCCAGGAGATATAATGAAGTGTTCTTTGGGAGTATTGTTCAGAATTCTTTTCTTCTAGAGGAGGAAAGAAATCTTTTGGTTAATAACGGTGTTTGAACTCTGAAAGTTCCCTTCAAAATCTTTTTAGCAGTCAGAATGTGGAAATCCTTCTTGCTTTAGGGGAAACGTGTGTTTAGAAGGCTGTTGTGAGTTGCCATTTTTTAAACTTAGTTTCTCGTGAAACTCAGATAGCTACGTAGTGGCCAGGTCTTTGGAAAGACACCCAGCTGCTGAGAAAGTACGTTCCTGCCTTCCCTGGACCAGAAATGCTTCCCTAGAAAGCAATGAAAGAAATGAGGACCGTTCAGAATAATTTTTAGATCATTTTTTATGAGCCTCCATGTTTGTGTTTGAATTATTTTCTCGGTTTGGATTGTAAACTCCTTTTTCCTTTGGTGAAGTGAAGTCATGTAGGTGATGCTTATGAAAAGACAGCAGCTATGTTTGCTTTTCAGATGCTATACTTAGCAAAAGCACAAACTAATAGAGGCGACAGTGGAGCTTCTTCCAATTATTTGAGAAAACAGAATGGCTTCCTGATTTTAAGAATCTTAGCTAATGAGAAATGATTTAATGTATACCAAAAGCAACTTGACTATATACAAAACAAAACCCTGCAAAGATCCCTAGGTTACAATGAATGATAGTAATTAATGTTTATAGTATTTTTGCTTTATTTCACTGTTCAGATGAAAAAATTATATTTCCTTTTGTAGGTGGCTTGCCCTTTTTAGAGATGTTATATATGAAATACATGCCCATATTTTATTCTTACTATCCAGAAGCTCAGATACAAAGTAATACAAAATTTTTAATGAACGTCATCTTTCCATTAAGAATTCATTTATCTGTTTGACTTGGTTTAGAAAGGAAAGCTAGAAAATACTGTGATCTTACGATGGTGAATGCTATTTACTAGTAGTCCATATGGGTAGGATGGAATGATATGTTTGAAGAGCTAAAGGTTAGGCTAAACTATTTGAACTGGTACCAGGAAATATTATTAAATTGATCCCAGCTTGCTTTTCTTTATAAATACATTACTACCACATATTAACTGAATATACATAGAGAGAAACAATGTTTGATATGGAAAAGACTCACTTGGGAAGTCTGTTAATTGTTTACCTTTTAACTTTTAGGTCACAATTCATTGACTCATTTGGCCCAAAATAAGAAAACATCTTGGTTACTATGTTCTTTTTAATCAGTGCTTTATACTCTAAAACCTTTTCTGTACACAAAATGATGTTTAAGTTTAGCATAAAATTTAACCCTCCAAATTATAAAAAAATAAGTTAGATTACTGGATCAGATACCAATATTTGTTCTTAGACTTGTTTGAATGGCATTAAATCTTGGGTTTTGTTGCTGTGGCTCTTTAAAGTCTTTGTATTGCAATGGAATAGTTCAGTTCTGACTCATTGGTATATTGTGATCTATTGGACATTGACCTGTAAATTCATATCTTAGAATTTCAGGTAATAGTTTGATTAATCTGGAATCTAGAATTATTCACAGTTGTTGTACAGTCTTTTCATACATGTGCCTGGCAACCCAAACAATGCTTTTCAATGTTCTATCATTATGTAGTGGGATTTGTCAAATACATTTTACATGACTTTGATTGGAAACAAGTGTTTTCACAAAGACTGAACTGCCAAAACCAGGTGTCCTCAGTTACAGTACCAATGTACTATAGGAATTCAGCAAGTAGATCACAAAGTGAAGGCTCTACCATTATCTTTCCAAACCCAGCATCAGTGCTGTTCAGCTCCACCTTTACTTTGATGCTGGTCAAGGCTGCTATGCCAGCATCAGCTACAGTACATAACATTTAATTCATTGTAAACATTGAACAGAAATATTGGTTTTATTCCTTGTAGGTTTTATAGTTCGAGTTTGTTTTCTCTTTTGTAGATAGCTGAAATGTTTTATGTAGCATAAAATACATTTTCAACTGTGCTGTAATGTGTTGGGTGGAGATAAGAGATTTAGGATAAGTATCTGGCCCTGTTTACTGAATAGACATAGTCTTCCTCCAGCTTCAGGTTTGAACATGTGCAGAGTGATATGCCAAACATCTGGATTTCTGAGGGGATTGTCTGAATAGAAACTGAGTCGTTGGTGTCATATTTGTGCTACTCGTCTGTTCAACAATAAGTTGAAGTTCAACCTTAGCCTCAGGGAGGTTCTCCTGGTCAGTGAAAACTGCGTGAGTAGAGACTCTGCTCTTGACAGGTGCACACCATATAAATTCCCCTATCATTTGGCTTAAATTACTAAAGCTGAAAGAGCAAGCACATCTAAGGGGTTTGTCAGTGTTTTGGTATTCATTGTTTTAAGACAGCAAATGGCTCCTTCAGGCCAGTGTTAGAGGATTAATGCATTGTTAGATTCTGAAGGCACACTTAAACAGTATTAGTTCTAGCAATGTTTTCTTCCTTTCTTCACAAACAGCAAGTTTTATCAGTAGTAGAAGTATGGCCAGAAGGAGGAAAATAATTAGGTAAGAATTAGATGGTGCATTGTAACAGTGTATTCTAGCAAGATGGGTACTGAGAGATCTTTTCCTTAGATTTTTACCTTTCTCAGGATAAAAGGTGACAGATAATAGTAAACTAATTTAAACAAGAATAAATCTTGTCCTCCTTTTGTCCCTGTAATTGTAATTAGTTAGATTTCTGTTTAAAATTGGTTGAATATGTAAACTATACTTTATAGTTATTGCCAACATTGTAGTAATTCATAGCAATTTCTTTAATCAATAAAATTCAGTCCTTAGATCTCCTGAGGTAAACAGTTTACATGCTATGTTAACTTGCCCCATTTCTGGATGATTCAAAAGACAGATATAACAAAAACATATATTTTATACTTTTGGTATTTTCTTTCTTTTCTTTCCCCTAAGATTGTTCTCTACTAATTTGTGATACGAACCAAAACTCGGAGTTTGAGGACTCTTTCTTAGCTACTGAAATACTTAAAATAATCTCAAATTAAGAAAGAATATTTAGAGGCAAGTGGATCTCTGTGAGTTCAAGGCCAGCATGGCCTACAAGAGCTAGGACAGGCTTCAAAGTAACACAGAGAAACCCTGCCTCAAAAACAAAATTAAAACCCAGAAAACTAAGAAAGATTATTTAATGGCTCTCACAGTTAGCACGTAAACTTTTCTTATGTATCTGCTTGATTTGTTTTTGCTGCATATCAAAATTATGTTAATAAAGAATATAACTAATGCATTAGACTAATTTGTGTTGCTTTGTAAGTCATGTGGTTGTTAGGGATTTGCACTGTCTTGATTTGCAGAAGGATTACCTTATCATTTATTAATAGAATATCTCAGTGACCTTTGAGGTTATTTGGAGAACTGACACTCCCTTTAATTAGTGCAGGAATCCCTCCTGTGATACTTCTCAAAGATGGCCCTCCATGTCCTCCTTGACCATCGCCCCCAGAGCAGCACCTTCATTCATAGACAGCTCTTCTTTGTATTGTACAAATCAGTTCCTCATGCCAGCGGAGCCTCATGGAACTAGGAGAGTTAAAAGGTATTTCTTGAATGCAGCCAAGCTTGGAAACTGTCGGGTGTGTCATGGTTTCCAGGCACTTTGTGCTCCAGTTGTTGTCAGGATTTCTATGCTAGACTGAATAGTGGGTTCTGGGAACGTGATGCAGTGCGTGTAGTCCCGCTTGGGGAAGGCCGCCCTCTGCTTTAATGTTTACAAACTTTTCTTTTTGGAGGTTTATGATTGGACTGCGTCTCCTCTTTATCAATATTTATTCTTTTAGTTACTTAAGATATTTTAGTCTCGCGTGTACCAGTAAAACTAAAATTTTCTTGTCAATCCCATTGTGGATTTTTAAAGAAACTTCTCAAAGCCTCTTAAGGAACTTGTGAAAAATACCACACATAAACAATGTATAAAAGGCTATGTTTCTTTCACTTTCAGATGTTTCAAAGAATTTTAATTGCCAGGAATTTATTTTGCTTCATTATTTTTATTCTTAAAGGATGCTGCTGTCCAGAACCCCTCCCTGCAAAGTGGCTGCCCATAAGGGGGCAAGAGACAGAATTGAAAATCTCCACATTGTCATGGAAAGTCACCATTACTGGTCGTTACACCCATTCATCTTGACAGAATATTTAGGCAAGATGTGTGTAGAACTAAATGTGAGAGAGGGAGGAATGAGAAAGCAGTAAGAGACTGGCACATATCTGTGTAAATAACTGTCCTGCAGTTAAAGTTAACAGATAAGCACGGCAGGTGATACTTTCAGCGGAAATGGCACTCGATGTATTACTGTATGTTTCTCCAAGTCTATCCCCAGAAGGCCATATAGCTGTTATTCTAGGTATTCAACGTACACATGACTTTTTCAGCCATCTTATACGTTGAAAATATCACAAGTAAAAAACCAATGATTTCAGTACAGCTAACTCGCATCTCTGACTACCATCAGAGCACACTGTGAGGTCTGTTGGTTACTGCTATAATGAGCTGTAACTCTTGATTCTCCAGGCATCCCAAGAGACAATCATATCGCATGTGGTTAATATAGGAAAAGGTCAAAATTCGGAATGTTAGATTCTGAATGTATATTCTCTCTCTCTCTCTCTCTCTCTCTCTCTCTCTCTCTGTGTGTGTGTGTGTGTGTGTGTGTGTGTGTGTGTGTGTGTGTGTGTGTAAATCAGGAACCATCATATTCTAAATTAGTAGCACTCAGCAGTCACTGAGTGTTGCATGCCAAGAATAACTGCTGAGAATTAGACAGATACAGTCCTTGAAGTCAATCAGAATGACGATTCTTCATCTTCCATTCTGTTTTTATTCACGTTTTACGTCTATGAAAAATCTGAACCAAGATAAGCATTAAGTGCTTTCAATTTTGATAAACTGATTTGAAGGCAATAAAAACACAACTGAAGAAAAATAGGTATGAGCCTAATGGGGCACAAAGTAGAGATAGGTACCAAATTTTAAGATGCATATTGCATAGTATTCAAAATAAATCAATTTATGCTTAAACCAGATACTATCATTTTAAACAACAAAATGGAAAGCCATCCTT
Source organism: Myodes glareolus (assembly GCF_982192425.1). Lineage (NCBI taxonomy): Eukaryota > Metazoa > Chordata > Mammalia > Rodentia > Cricetidae > Myodes > Myodes glareolus. The sequence goes on along the minus strand of NC_142053.1, from coordinate 27,038,190 downwards.
CATGTTAGACAGGAAATAATTTATTGGTCAGATGCTTTTTATAACATGGTAGTAATCATACCTTTCCAAGGAGCAATAATTTCGTCTAAATTATGTAATGGAATTTTTGTTTAAAGTGACATTATATCATTTTCAATTACAGTAAAATATTTTTACTGACATAACTCACTATGATGAAGGTATCTATTTTTTACTCAAATTTTGACATTTATGGTCTACTAAGGTGAGAGCGTGCCCAACTTGTTTCAGAGTGCCTCGTAAAATGTGGTTCGCTGGAGAAGTGAAATAATATCCCTCATTAAGACAATAAAAATAGTTTAAAACTTTATCATGTATATCAGATGCTCGGAATTTCATATGAGAATTTATCCCATTTAAAAAATCCTAGTTTAGTATGGTTAATAGAATTTATTGAGCGCTACTCTGAAAGTGCTAAAACCCCTTCCATGACTCTTCTCCTAAACTGCATGCGTAGATGTACTCTCTCCTTCTTACAGTCAGAGACACAGAGTTTTAAGTAAGGTAATTAGCTTGTTCAGTATGATTTATCAAAATGCTAAGTGAAGCCATGATTTCAACCCAGGGATACCCGAGTTCATAGCTTTTGTGCAGACTTTCACATCTTCTGACTTAAGTTTCATGGTCTTTGTGGTGCTTGGTATGGGATCCATGCTTTGAAGGTGCTGGGCAAGGTCTGTACCACTTAACTACCCCTCCAGACAACGTGCTTGCCCCCTTTTATTTCATACTTTAATTGGATAGTGCCTTAGTAGAATTAAAAGAAAGAAGCAGCCTGGTAACTGAGAGAAGTTTTTTGTTGTTGTTCTTGTGAATGGAGATGTAAAAAAATAGATTTACCCACAGATTGCGAGCTAGAGAAGCTGTAGGGAAACATTGAGGAAACTTCGACTACTTGCTATTCTGATCTGTAGTAACCATTGTCTCTTGTATTTCTTGGCTAAGACTGTTCATTTGGGTTTTGGTTTGTTTTTGAGACAGGGTCTCATGGTATAGCCCTGGTTAGCCTGGAACTTAACAATGTAGAACAAATTGGCCTGGAACTCACAAAGCTCTGCCTCCCAAGTGCTGAGAATTGAGGTGTGTGCCACCACACTTGGCCTGTGTAATTTCTTAATATGCTGTTCTACCCCAGTTCCACGTGGAAACTAGCTACCATGGACAGTGCTGTAGCTAGCGTGCTCCTTTCTGCACTCTCCAAGCGTACTTCTCTACTCAGGATGTTTAATATTTTCTTGAGGATAATATTATCCTTTTGCTCAGTTATATACAGCACTCAATAAAAATTAAAACTCCCCATTTATTAGTTTTCTATTGCTTTAGTATTGAGTTAATGTGTACTGGTGGCCTCAAGCATCACAAATGTATTATTTTATGGTTTAGTAGATCATAAGTTTGGGACTGGTCTCAGCAGGCTAAAATGCAAGTGTCAACAGGGCTGAGACTCTGGGGGAAACCTGTTCCTGCTCATTTCCTGTCACTGATTAAATGAAGTTCTCTGTGGGCGTAGGGCTAAGATCTCCATTGTCTTGCTGGCTATAGATAAGGACAATTGCAGCTTCTGGGGGGGGGAGGGATGGCATTCCTTTGTTTTTGACTGTCCTCCATCTTAAAAGTCAACAAGTTGAATTCCTTTTTTATTGCTCTGTGACCTACTCTGTTTCTTCATTTAAGTACCTATGTAATTAAATTTGACCACCTGAGCAATACAAGACAATTTTGATATATCAAGGTCCATAATATTAGTTTTTTTGCCTTGAACATGTCCACATCCTCCTTTTATCTTTAACATGTTCACAAGTTTCTGGGATGTAAATGTTTTCAGGTGTCTACTCTAATGCATCTAGATCAATAGTCATACTAGGCTTGTATAGGGATTATAAGAAATTATTCCATTTAACCCAAGTGATATGCACTTTGCATTCTTACAACTAAGCTGTATTAATCTGAATAACCTATATTAATCTCTGGGTAAATAATTTTCTTCCTGCATATTACAGTAATTTAGATGTAACATAGGCAGCTCTCAAACCTTTGCAATAAGACAATGAAATTATTATTAAACGTAGAATTGTCCAATGATAGCCTTAAAATCTGGATTTGTGTGGAAAGCATCATGAGAACACTACAAAAGAACTTATTTTGTGTTCTGATTCTTGCAAACATTGGAAAATATTGATGACATCAATTTTGCAAGTAGACATAGTCACATAAAATGTAGATAAGAATACGAACATAAAATGCTAGTCATTAGAGTTATATTATTTATCCCTCTTTCTCTGTGAGTTCAAGGTGTGGTAACAAAAACCTTTGAGCCCAGCACTGGGGAGGCAGAGAAAGAGGGATCTCTGTGAGTTCAAGGACAGCCTGGTCTACAGAGTTATTTCAGGTCAAAGATATACAGAGAACCTGTCTCAAAAAAGTAAAAGTAAAAATAAAAGAAATAGAGGTTAAAATAAAGCCGCATAAAGATGGAAAATACACAGAGAATCTTGATACTGTATGTTATTATTATGCTCTCTTTGAATTGTTTGAATGCTGAGGAAGGAGCAACAGCTGCTAAAAGACTTTTGTTTATAAATGCTGCTGAACTAACCCAAGATAGGTATTTTGAAAATACCTTGGCTTCAAAATTGAAGTCAGAAGGTGTGCTACTTTGGAGAAGAGATTCTGCTTTTGTTTCCACAGAAAACGAGAGGCTCTGGATTTATTCAGAGTTAAGAAAAATCACCTTTGACCAAGGGAGGCCACCTAAAGAATCTCTGACAGGAATAGATGGCCCAGATGTCTGAGTTCTTCATCCAGAACAGGTTCAAGACTGCTGCCTGAGATGATCAAGACTCACAGGATACTCCAGTCAGAACTTGATTATAACTCTAAATTTTCTTTAGGTCCCCATAAGATCATCAGCGCCCCCAACCAGCATTAAGTACCTTGAAATACTACGCCCACATTCCCAACAAATGGATTATGGGTATTTTCCTTTGTTTAAAAAAAAAGAGGGAAATGGTGCGGGAGAATTATCTGTATTCTGTCAATCATGTATTTTAATAAAACACTGATTGGCCAGGCAGGAAGTATAGGCGGGAAAACCAGACAGGAAGTAGAGGTGATGCAATGAGAACAGGAGAATTCTGGGAAGCAGGAAGGTTCCTCTGCTACTCCTGCGGAGACCACTGAAGAGGCAACACGTAAGCTGACAGCTGAAAAAGGTACCAAGCCATTATGGCTACCATAGATAATAATAATGGGTTAATATTATTAATATATTATATTAATATTAATATAATATATTACTTATATATTATATTAATATTAATATAATATTAATATAATATTAATATAATATTATATTATTATTAATATATTATATTAAGTTACAAGGGTTAACAAGAAGCCTGACCTAATGGGCCAATCAGTTTATAACCTTATGGAGTCCTGTATGTGATTTTCTCTTTGGGATACGCGGTCTGTTGGGTACTGGGCGGGAACAGATACCCCCAACAAGGCGGCCCCTCATACTACAGGTTGCTCTTATGTCTTAAACCCATCTCCATTAATCTGCGTAATTTGTTATCCTATATACTTTAAAATACCTACTCACTTTTACTCTATTTCTGTTAATGCTTTAACCTATCACTGATTTTTTTTCTACAATTTTTAGATCTCATTTTCTTGACTGTATTACAGTTAATGTTAAAGGCAAACATTAAAGCCTCAAATAGATCCCTCTTTATAGGTATGTTCACTTGTATTCTCTCATGCTATAGTAAAATATTGTCCCAATTAAGTTGTTCTACCTTATTTTGAGTGGAAATGCAAGATAATTGAGAATGAAGTTTGAAGAATATATGCATGCTCTAAGTTGTAAACAGATTATCCCATTCATGATCTCTTAGCACAATTCCCTATAAGAGTGTTTATGCATAATCATTTCTGAAAGATTCATGACTCTAAAGAAGTTTGTGTACCTGTAACCAAAGTTTCATTTTAAATAGACAGGAAATCTGGCTCATATTTTTCCATAGATATATTGTCAGAGTATTTAAATTGATGCAGTTAGAGACCGCTGCTTTGGAAATATTGTGTTATATTGTCATATCATTATAAATATGGGCTTTGTTTCATGTAATTATAATTTCCGGTTACATTTTTTAATAGCTACTATTATTTATGTATCAATGTAGCTTTGGAGATGGCCAGATCTAGAAGAAATAATTATGTGTTATTTGCTAAGTAAGAATGAATACCCACAGGGCTGGAGAAAAGACTCATAGGTTAAGATCAGTTGTTGCTCTTCTAGAGGGCCTGAGTTAAATTCTGAGTATTTACATGGTAGCTTACAACCATCTGTAACTCCAGTTCAAGGTGTTCTAATGCCTTTTCTGACCTCTATAGGCACCAGGCACTCAAGTAGTGCACAGACATACCTGTAGGCAAAACACCCATACAGATTTTTTGAGGGAAGGAAGAAAGGAAGAGAGGGAGGAAGGGAGGGAGGAAGGGAGGGAAGGATGCCCTTAGGGACTAGGGAACAAATTTCAGCTAAGGTTGAGTGTTGATTTACGTGAATTATACATAAAATTCATTGGTAGAAAATAGTAAGCATCTATTATAATTTTATGTAATTTTATCAACTAGTAATTATTTGTCTGACTATGATGGCTTTGCAAGAAACTACACTGTCTGATATTTGTATTTCTATTTCTTAATATGGAGATGTTTCATAAATGCTGAATGTATGGGTGACCTTAGAGAGAGTAGTTTTTGGACTGTAACCCCGTATAGTTCCTCTTTACATTATAGTGTTGAACATATCCACTGGAGCATATAGTACTACATCATTGTTTTGTTAGATGGTAAGTTGTGGCTCTCTTGTCTAGGAAAGAGACTACCCACAAATTTGTATTCTTGTGCATCATTGCTAGAAAATTCCGTGGTGCTGACCCAGATTGATAGTAGTTTCAATAAATGCAATTAGTCAAGGATCAAAATATGTTACCATACTATATCAGATTGTTATTTGGTTAGAAAAAAGAAAAATAAGGTTATAGTCTTTTTAAGATTGCAAGTACTGTTAGCTTTAAAGGTTATTTGACCTATTTCATAACTTTGTCTTCACTGGGAAAACTTTTTCAGGCAGATTGATACTTTTGTACTAGTGCACATACATTTAAATAATGATTTGTTTTATGTGTACATTCTAGAAAAAGGAGTGTCTAACCAGAAGTTAAAATGAATCTGAATAATACTTAAGAGAAAAAATAGTTTTATACTAAGAAGTCATCCATATTTCCATATGTTATGGATTTTATACACAAGAACTTCATAGTAATCACAGAAGCTTGGCAGACACCAGATTGAAATTAAATGAATTTCTTCTTAAAATACTTGTATTCTTAGAAAACTTCATATATGTACACAATGTATCTTGATCTTATGGACCCCTCACTTCTCACTACACCCTCCAGCATCCAGGTCCACTCTCAGCACATCACCCTCTCAACTTTGTGTTCTCTTTTTTTAATTGATGTTTTTATAACCCAATGAATACAGCTAATGCACTGCCTGAGTGTTGTATAGGGCCCTCCACTGACATATAGGAAATCTACCTGCTCACACCCTCAAAGAAGAGTGACGGTCTCTCCTCTAGTTGCTATCAACTCCCAGTAGCTCCGCAACTAGGGATGAGGCCTTGGTAACCCTTCCCACATCCTTCCTGGAAATTTTACTTGTCTTGATCTTATGCAGCCAATAGCAGCTGGTGTGAGTTCATGAGTGCAGCAAGCATGCCATGGCCAGTGGACAGCCTTTCACAGCGCTCTTCCCTGTCCATCAGCTCTTACATCCTTCCCATCCCTTCTTCTGTAATGTTTCCCGAGCCTTGGGTGGGGGAGAGGTTGTTAAGTGGCCTCCCCATTGCTGAGAACTTGTCACTCTTCTTGGCACTCTGAGCAGACTCATCCCATACTGTGATAAGAAACTTTTTTTTACCAAGGTTGAGAACCATGAAAATGGATATGAGTCTAAACATCAAATCTTTTCAAAATAATTTGACAACGTTACCATTTAAAACAACAGTAGGTTCCCCTCTAGAATCTATGATTTCCCTTACCTTGAAATTTTCATCAGGTTTAGAGTACCAGGCATGAAATGCTTCATGTGGAAAATGCTCCTCAAATCAAGAGAGAAATTGATTATCCCATAATAGTCATGCCACTATTGCACCAGTGGGCACATATTTCCTGGCAGGTTTGCATTGCAATATTGGGTAAGACCACTGATGTCTTTTCTCCTCCTGGCATCCTCGAAAGCACCTTATGATAGTATAAAATCTAACCAGAAGTAAGGAAATTTCCCGGTTAGTTTGAGATTGATTTTTTTAAACCAAAGTGTGTGGTATCTTCAGTAGCAGTAGTTCTAGTGGGCAAAAAGGAACAGTGGCAATAGCCTGTGTTGTTTTAAGGGTCCTCTGGAGTCTCTGTGATAACTCAAAGGGTAGTAAACTGTTCTTGGCAATGAGACCTTTATTTAATCACCCATTTTTTTTTGTGGGAACATTATCCACTCCTGGGGGATACCTCTGGAGAAAGGTTTTTAAATAAATATAATATATATAATCTTTAAAAGCTAATAGATTTTCATGGTCTGGAGAGATGACTTACTGATTAAGAAGCTAAGGACCCAGGTTCTATTACTAACCCCCACATGGTGGCTCAAAACCATCTGTAATGCCTTCATCTGGTCTTCACAACCACTGAATATGCTCATTGCATATAGATGTACAGGAAGACAAAATACTCATACACGTATTTAAAAAACTAGTAAGTTTTCATAAGGCTTCTTCATATCTCTTTCATGGTTAACCCATGTCCTACCCCTCTTTCTTTCATTTCCCTGCTCTATCCCTGGATATGTGATGGGAAAGACTAGTGGGGAATGCTGAAGATTGTAAATTAAGTGAATTATTTCCTAAAATGTTTAAGTTTGTTTTTCCAGGGCTGGAGAGATGGCTCAGTGATTAAGTGCACTGCTTGTTCTTCCAAAGGTCCCAAGTTCAATTCCCAGCAACCACATGGTGACTCACAACCATCTGTAATGAGATCTGGTGCCCTCTTCTGACCTTCAGGCATATATGCAGGCAGAGTACTGAGACTACTGTATACATAATAATAAATAAATAAATCTTTAAAAAAGATTGTTTTTTCATACTACATCGCTAAATGGAGACGAAAGGCATAGCAGTACCTGATAAAAACAGCACACTCTGAAACACACTATCTCTTAATTTATAATATATAAATTTAAAGGTTATTCAATCTCTAATCAAGAATCTTTATTACGAATTAGTTGGGATGCTCAGTTAAGGAGGATTAGTCCCAGATATCTTGAAGTAAAGAATGTAGAGGTGAGTTTTGGTTTAACAAACTGTGCTTAACTGAATAATACCTTCGAGCTATGAGATAGTTTACTGAGCTGGAAGAACAGTTATCTGTGAAAATACTAAACAACAATACATATGAAAATTGATCATCATAAATATAGAAAATGGGGATGACAGAAATGTTTTGGTGATGGCAGTTGCCTTTTAGAATCCAAAATATTTAATCTTGCATCACTTGGTTGCATGATAACAGGATATTTTTGAGATTTCTGACATTTGTTCTGATTGACTAGGTTTCCAGAAAGGATCATTGGGAACTATGTAGTCAAATTCATTTTCTTGTAAAATACTGTAGGCATGTGAAAAGATTTGAAACTATTACTTCAGAGGATAGCTCATGAAGATATAGTGAAGGTAGTAGGTACTGTAGTAGGTACCATTTTCTAACCAGTGGGCAAACTTTTAACCCTTCATTAGTATTCCCACTTCCTTGACGACTCGTTTCTTTCTGTGTGCTTTTCACCTACTTTGAGAGTCATACATTATAATTTGCATAAAAATCTGGTTTAATGTTCTGTATATAAAGGAGTGAAAGAAGATTCTAGCCCATTATCTCAAATTAAGGTGGTATTTTATTAATACTTTACAACATGCAAGCAAAAGATCTATGCACATAAAATAATGAAATAATAAAAATAAGTTGAACATAACTGAACAATTCAGAAAATTAGGTTATACATTTCACTTGATTTTTTCTACTAGACTGATGATTGGTTGCGATTTGATTTTGGTTTATGGGGTCCAATTTCTCAATAAATATTGAAATTGTATAACTTGAGTGTTTGAATATTTAACAAATTGGAATTCTAGGCAGGTAAAACCCAGTTTGTTCATAGTATGGATCTTTTATTTAAATATGTCATAACGTGATAGTCAAGTTTCAGAATTGGCGAGCTACCAATAATGGGGGTAAAATGACACTAGTTGACAGTCCTCAATAAGAAAAGAGTTTCAGAGCAAGTTGGCTTGATATTGAAGCAGCTGGAGTGTACATTCTACTTTCTTCATTGGGAATTGATAGAAGAGAAGCTAAGTTCACAGTTGCAAGTGTACTGAGGCCTTTTGATAGCCAGGCCAGATTGACAAATGGCTGGAGATTAGAACATTCTGTCAATAGGTTTGTGTATTACTAGAGAATAAATTCTGTGCCCTCTGTATAACTTATGGTAATTGGAGTACTTGCTGTTTCTCCCAACTGACTTGTACATACTGCCATTTTCTTATACACATACCCCTGTCTTAATTAGGGTCTCTACTGCTGTGAAGAGACACAATGACCATGGCAGCTCTTATAAGGGAAACATTTTATTGGAGTGACTTACAGTTTCAGAGGTTTAGTCCATGATCATCATGGCAGGACATGACAACACACAGGCCAACATGGTCTTGGAGAAGGAAAGGAGAGTTCTACATCTGGTTCTTCAGACCTCAAAGCTCACCCTAGCGACACACTTCCTCCAACAAGGCCAGATCTCTTAATAGTGCCACTCCCTAAGCATTCAAACATATGTGTCTATGTCGGCCATTCTTACTCAAACCACCACAACCCCTGTGTGCAATCTCTCCAGTTTTGTGGCTATCTAAAGTTGATGGGCCCTCCGGATGAAATGTTTTCTGTGTGTCAGGAATGGGATGAACAGTCACTAATTTGTTTCTTCACTTCCTGTTTTCTCTTTACTTCAGGATATATAGTAAATTCTACCTATTCCCTATCATCTACAATCCTCCCCCACACCCACCCATTCATCTCTTTTTCCACCTAGTCACCCACTGTAGACCTTTATCCTCATCTTTTTGTCTCCAAAATATTACAAAATATGTGAAGAATAAAAATAATATAAAAACCAAGCTTCTGAAATAGAAGAAGTGTTTGTCAAGGTATATGAAATTATGTAATTTAAAAAGTGTTTGTGGTTTAAATGATAAGAGCAGTACAAAGTCTTAAAATATGGTAGGTTGAGAGCAAAATCATTAATTTTAGAGTTGTTCAAGGACAGGATTGAAATATTCAGTGCAAATGCTTTTTGGTTTGGATAATTAACTTTCATCCTGTTACAGTTATCTAATGGAGTATCATTTGTCATTCCATTTGTCTAGCCCAATTCCCTCATCTGTGTCATAGTGCTATTTTGGGGATTATGATAGTCAGCATTGGAATTCAAAATCTGTTCTTTTCAATGCTGGTATGTTCTTTTAAATGTAGTAATGTAAAAATCTCCCAAGCTTGTTCAGAATTATGATTCAGGAAGTAGTACTCCTTACTAACTTTTAAAAGATTTATTTTATTTTCTTATTTATGAGTTAGTGTGTGTGTGTGTGTGTGTGTGTGTGTGTGTGTGTGCGCGCGTGCAGGTGCTCTTGGAGGCCAAAAAAAAGGGTGTTGAATTCTCTGGAGCTGGAGTTATAGGAAAGCTTTGATGTATCTCCTGTGGATGCTGGGGATCACACTCAGGTTGTCTGGAAGAGCAGCAAATGCTCTTAATTACTAAGCTATCTCTCTAGCCCTGTTTATTACCTTTTCTGTGGGCGGGGAACGAGACCTTTCTGTGTTGTCCAGACTACTCTCAAACGCCTAGTTTCCAGACATTCTCCTATTTCAGCATCCCAAGTAGTTAAGACTATAAGCATGCTTCACCGAAGTTGGTTTATTTTTAGTGTTATAAAATGGCATATTACTAATTTTTGCACATTTGTAGGCTTCACTGTGGTATCCCTGTACACAATGGAATTGGTATATCTAGACCTGGATATTTGTTGTGTCTTTATTTTGAGAATATTAAAAAAAACTTCACTAGCTATTTTTAAGTCATGGCTTAACCCTCATCAGCCATAGTCATCCTGTATTAGAGATCATTTTGTACCTGTTAACTGTTCTCTCACCATCATCCTCTCCCACACCCAAAGCAGGGGATTTTGGATCCATGTAATTAAACCAGAAAATTCCTTTCCTCTTATGATACCTTTCTTATATTCATAAAATAAGTCCTTAAATATGAATCATTGTACAGTCTCTACTCTCTATTTTTAACATTTAGTCCTTGTGTAATGGAAACAATGTTGGCTCTAGGTTTAGGCATGGGTTTGGATTCATAGTTATGATATGTATGTGAAGCATTAAACTCCCCGAGCTTCAGTTCCCAATCTTGAAAGTGGGATTGTCATGAGGATTAAGTACCATATGAGAATGTGCCTGGCACAGTGCCTAGTACACAGCAGGTGCTGAGTGAATGATCTTATTCCTGTGTTATTATGGACATCAGCTACTTATTAATGTAATTCTATTCTGAATGTGATGGATATATGCATGTGAGAAACTTGCACTATAGTCTCTTTAATTTGAAATACCATTTTCACATATGCTTATTACTTTGATTATTTTTCTTTTTCTGGACGCTTGTATTATCATGGCAGAAATAGAATATTGAAAACACAGCAACCATTGATAAAAATGAAAATGTTGCCTATGCAAAAAGTTTTAGTAGAACCATTTCTGATCATTAATAATAGATCTAACATGTATTCATAAAATAGAAATAACTCATTAAAGTTTTGCTTTTATGGTTCCTTTTGTGCCTAACCTTATTAAGGAGATATGTTGTCCATACATTTCTTAGCAGCAATTAATGTATGCCTTATTCATACAGACTGCCATGATATTTGTAGTTTCCTCATGTAATGATACTGTAAATGATATGTTAGTTAGTAGACTAATATTTCAATTCTTGAAGTAGTATGGATTTTTTCACCTTTTAAACAACTGTATCAGACTTATTTATTTTATTTCAGAAGCTGAAATTTTTGTTTCTGATTTTAATTTTGTACTTCCCTAATTATTATAATGGTGAAAGCTAAAATGAATGAGTATGAATATCCAAACATGTCTGATTTATTATTTAGTTTTTGTTTGGGATGGGTAGAGGAAGAAAAAATTTATTAATATCTTTAACACCCAATTCATACTTCAAATCTATCTGAAAACTAGTGGGAAATGGATCCTATCATCTTAAGTTTTTGATTCATTTCTCAAGGGTGGAAGGAAATACCTTGACAGATTTAGCTCTCAAATTCAAATGAGTATGAGAACAGGTGGCAAAAATTTCTCCTCCACCTGCCATGCAACTTTATCACAAGAAATGTTTCATTTAGCAAATGCTGCTGCGAGCAGACACTTCTCTACTTCAGAGCAGACAAACAAATGGAAGGAGAGTACTTCTTTGAAGAAAACCCCTTTCTTGATTTTCTTTTAAAACTGTGAGTTTTAAATCTGTCTTTTCTTTTCCTGAGGGCTGGGTTTTGAAAGGGTGAGTTGTTGACTTGATTAACTGGTCTGCTTTATGGTAGTGTCAAAACATTTATGACTGTCTTGGTTGTGGTCTTGTTGGTGTTGCTATTCTTCTATGCAGTAACTTTTGGGTATGATAATATTATTGACCTGGGAACTTCAGGTATTTGTGTTATACTTTAGGCACTAACTGAATCGCAAATTAAGTGCTTTGTTTTAACGAAACTGTGTTATTACATTACATATTAGATTTTATGTGTATAAGGAAATGAAGGCAAACCAAAAGTTGCCCTGTGAAACTAACCAGTAACTGAATAGAAACAATAAAACTGTTGTTCATGTACTTTAATTTTTTTCTGATTCATGTTTTTTTCTGACAAATTCCAAGCGATGCAGGAGTGTATAAGGCAGGATATTTCCTCCCAATGTCAGTGTACTGTTCTTTAGGCAATGTAAGTTAAAAGTGAGCCACCAGTGTATAAGTTGGCATATATAACTTCCATACCAGGAAAAAGCATCTGCTTTTAATGTATTCTCATGATAATAATTTCAAAAGGCACTAAACTATTCTTCTTTTTCCTTGACATGACAGTGAAATGTCACCTTCCTCGACATTTGCATTTAAAATGGATTTGTGTTTGTAGTGATAGAAGCCAGGAGAATGAAATGTGAATTTTATAACTTACCAAGATGTTACCTCAATTTCCAACACAATAGGATTGGTTTCAGTAGTTAGTCCTTTGGATGTAGAGATTGAGAACTTTTCAGAGGGAGTTTGTCACTTGGACTAAATAAATGTAAATTAGAGGTGCCCTCCCATGGAGCATACCAACAAATGTGATTGGTATAGTAATTTGTAAGAATACTCTGTGATTTACAGAACTTTGGGCAAATGAACTTACTCGTCACTGTTCTGTATAGGAAACATTTTAACAAGAATCACAGGGCCTTCTTTGGGTGGCATTCTCCTAGGAACAGATGTAGTGCACAATCCTTCATTATCATAAAAAAAAGAAAAAACTGGTCTAGTAGTTTTTAGATGCCTTTTGTCAAATATCCATTTATATGAACACCTTCACGTAGACCCCAGGGACTTCATGCATGTCTGCACTAGTGAATTTGAGAGTGTGTCTTTGATAATTTATAGGCTTAAAAGATAGACACTTTGCATTGATTTGCATGTTCTTGAATACTGAAGAAATTGAACAATTTTATCTGTTAACTATTTATACATCTGCCTATATGAATTTGTACATTTGTATTTATTTACATATGTTTTCCTTGAGGTTCTTGTAAAATATGGAAAGTCTGAGACAAGATTACAATGTTGGCATTGCTTAGCAAAATAACAGTTGCTTAGGATTTTTTTTTCTTTCTTCAAACAACAGTGTAAGTAAATGCACTGTGATATGTTTAGTTTTTCGTGTCTGTGGAGATCTTAGTAAAATGACATAGAGAGCGCCTCATCTCTAACCCACAGCTCTTCAACAATAGCAGCAACAACAACAAAACAGTGATTATTTTCTTTGCACAAACACATTTGGCTGGTTCATGCACATTTTGTGAAAGATTAGTTTTACGTTCGGTGGTTCACTGCTGTTTTGAAAATAAAATGTGTTCAGTGTGCAGGGTTAGTTTGTCAGTCACATATAGATTTTAATGTTATAGCAGGAAGATTTAAGTTTTAGAAAAACTGATGAAGACATTGTCTCCTCTAAATAACCTTTTAGTATTTATAAAATGACAGGATTTGCTCAAGATTTACAAGATTGCAACTTTCTGTGTTAAGGTAAATCCAGTGAACAGTTGTTTTAAGCAGAATTAAGATATTGTTTTTGTTATATAAAATATAAAAGTCTTTTTTTACATAATTATCGTATAAACATCAGTGCTATTATCTACTGGTCTGTTGTAAACACTTGAGTTTTCAAAGTGTTAGGAAAGAGGAGAGCTGAGGTATTCTGTTAAAATGGCTTTAGAAGATTTAGTGGTAATTAGTAATCCCCACTGTGTTTTTGTAATGTTAACATTACTTCGTGGAGTCAATCCAAGGATGGGGAAATATTTAAAACATGAAATTACTCGATAAACACTTCATGTGAATGCAATTCCTCTGTACCAGGGTTTCTCAACTTTAGTACCATTGACATTTTTTGCCTGAGAACATCCTTGACATACAGAATTGTCCTGTGTACTGTAGTATGTCTAGCAACATCCCAAGAGATGACAGTAATTGCCTACCTCTCCCTCATGTAGTACAATGGAAAATGTCCACAAATATTCTCAAGGGACGTGTGTATGGTAAGGGGCAGGGATTGGAAGAAAAATTCTTTCCTCTGCCCATTGAGAACCGCTGGCATGCATATTGTTTTAACTTGAAAGTATTTTTTTTTAAAAAAATAGCTTTTGGTCTGAAATTTTTCTGATAAACAGCTCCTTAATAGAATAACATGCTGTAATTGTAGCCTGGGCTTTCCAGAGAGAGAAAGCTATTAGTTCCTTTCAGTGTTGAAGAACAATGCGCTTTCCTTGCAGTCTATAAATTTAATAAAAAGAAGCTAGACAGGCATATTGAGTCTCCAAAGAAGGTTGATATGACATGTGCTGTTACTGGCACAAAAATGATAGGGAGTGTTTTGAATGTTAAAGAATCAGTCTCCCCCGTATTCCAGAAGTCAAGTGTGAGGGCTTCTCCAGCTTTTTATGTAATTAACTAGAAAGCCAGCTATCTCCTAATGCCACGAAAGGGTTACATTTTCATATAAACCTTCTCAATTTTGAGAGCAAGGGACAAATGACAAGTAAACAAGTTGTTACCTGTAGTTTATTCAAAGAAACGACTTCTAGGGTATGTCACAAGGACAGAGCAGCTGCGACTTTACTCCTGTCCTTGTTGAAAATGATAATTGATGGCCATTTAAGCACTGCATGATAAAGAGATGTCTTTGGAATGATTCACAGAAATGAGATTCCATATTCAGTCACAGGACATAAATTAAGCCCCTCATACCAGGCTGTGTGTAGGGAATATAGAAATTAATAGCACAGTCTGCTTGAATTTTCTATTAAAATAATTTTAGATGGATAGATATATTCTGGGTAGAGACGTGCCTCACCATCTATTTCTGACTTTCCCAATTGATGCTATAAATTCCAGTGCCTGTCTACAAACATGTATATGAGTATTTTGCACACTATGTAAATTATATATATAGTATATCATTCCTTTTAAAGCTATTTCTGAAACTTTAATGGAAGGCTATGTTCATTTTCTTTTATGCTTGTCAAAATCTTATTTGAATTATTCTCTATTAAATATCTATGAGAGATGAATAAAACATGGTTATATTTTATTAATTCATTTTTCATTATACTATGGCTCTAATATTGTTCAGAAGAATTGATGCCACCCTTAAGGCAAGAATTCCTGCTAATTAGTACAGGATTTAAAAGCACTTGATTGCTGCCAGTATTCAAAAAGCAACATCTTTGTGTATAAAGTAGCTATCGTCTTAAAACTCGTATGAAAACTGAGAAGCTCAGGTTATAGATATTACAGGAAAAGGGTGAAATCTTTGATACTAGATAGTCCAGCTAAGAAATCACATAATTTAAATTTCAAAAATTTTAGATAAGGAAAATTCTGATCGAAATTCTTTCTTTTCCTAATATCCATTTAGCAGTATCTATCATGAATGCACAAACCAAACCAATTCAGAGCCAAGGACTCCTTGTTCTTAGGCACATGATCCAGAATCCACTTTAGCTATGTAGAGTTAAGGGTACAAAAGGCCCCTTGTAAGAAATAATGACAGATCATTCTAGGGTGGTCAATTTTTAGTATAATCTAAAGAAAGTCCTGTGACTATCAACGGTTTCATTATCGTTTCTGGTAATGAAGTGTCTTTGTGACTCCACATTCTGCATTCCTTTCTTATGGTCCTTGAGGAAAAGCTATTATTTTAATATATTTTATTTACTTATGTTATCTATGTCTTTGAAAAGATGGAAATACTAGTAGGATACAGTTGTTTCTCCAAACAATCTCAAATTGTGAAAAGAAAGGTTAAAAAAGAGATAGGGGTTGCAAAGATAGCTGAATGGTTAAGAGCATTTATTTGCTCTTGCAGAGGACCAAAATTTGGTTCCCAGTATTCACATGGTAACCCACAACCAATAGTAATTTTCTTTGCAGGGGATCTAACTCCCTCTTCTGACCTCTGTGGGCACCAGGCACGCTTGTGATATATAGACGTACATGCAGGCAGACATTCATACACAATAAATAAGAAAAGAAAAGAAAGCAGAGCTAATAATAAGAACTTTTATATTGGGTTGTCTTAAAGTAAAAGAGCTCACATGGGTAAAGTTCTTGGCAAGTACTTGATAGAGAGCAGTGATTGAATACATCAGTTGTTAGTTTTCTCTTTCTAAAATTAGATACTTAAATTCAACATAACCAGGAAGGATATAATTTGATAGCATTGCTATCCAAATAGTAAAATACACAAAGCAAATATTGTCACTCTAAAAGTTCCTTGAGACTATGCCTTAAAGCTATGTTTTGATTGATTTCTCAGTTTATATTTACATTTTCTGTTCTTGAAAAGCATTATTTTTTGGTGTTCAAGACAGGGTTTTTTTTTTTTGTGTGTGTGTGTGTGTGTTTGTGTACGCCTGACTGTCTTGGAAATAGCTCTGTAGAGCAGGCTGGCCTCGAACTCACAGAGATCTGCTTGCCTCTCTCTCCCTCATAAGTGCTAGGATTAAAGGTGTGTGCCACCACCGCCTGGATGGAAAGCATTTTAAACATGTGTATTTCTTCTATGCTACCGACGGGTAGGATTAGAATGCAGTGAAACGAGCCTCCGTGTATTCTGTAGACAGATGATTGTCAGCAGGAGCTATCTACCTAAAATAATTTCATTGCTGTGAATTATGCACATTTTCATTTTTCTTTTCTTCTCATTTAAAACATCTTTCAGATCTCTTGTGGAAGAGGAAGACCAGCATTTGAAACTGTCCCTTGGAAGCTGTGAAATGGGGCTCTCTTCCCATTTGCATTCTTCCAAGGCAGGAAACACACGCATCTTTACCAGCAATACCCACAGTTCTGTGGTGTTACAGGTAATGTCAACTACCTCTTTTGCGGGATTTGTACAGTTATGAACCTTTCAGTAGTCGTTGCTGTTGTTTTGAAGTGCAGAATAGCAATAACTGGGGAGGCTGTTATTATGTGGGGATGGGAGAGGGAAGGTGAATGGCAAATCTCTATTTTCAGCTCAGCTACTGTTGTTAACATAAAATATCTCAGAAATATAATCTGTTACATAGAAAAACAAATAAAACCCTACCAGTATAGAAATCTTGACCAAAAATGCATTCTTGAGTTTAAAACCATTCCCACAGTTTGTTTTTGTTTTATTTGTGTACAGAGTATCTTGATAGTATGTCACTTTAATTTTTAATTTATTTTTTTAATTTCATATATGTCTACTTTTTTTTTTATTATTTCCTCCTGTTTCTTTTCCTTTCTCCATAAAGTACATCCTGTTTGCCAATATTGACTCTAAAGTCTATTATGTCACAGCCAGAGTAAAAAACATCACAGGTTTCCTATTGTTAATATTCTAGTTTCTCATCTGTTGTGTAGTCATCTTCAATCATAGTCCTAAATATCATATTTATTTGCTATCTTAATTCTCATTGACCATAGTAGGTGTGGGAGTAGGGATGGAGGCTACTGCACACAATCCCACAGATAAATGTAAGAATTAATAACTCACATGAAAGGAGGGGACAGGAAGTCAAAGGATCACAAAGGGCAAGGATCTGGGACTATTTTTCACAAACATTGACATTCTAAGTGACCTTACTGATCCTGTGGTCATTGATGAATTAGAGAACAGTAGAGTCCTGGATGGCCTTAAGTGCCTTCTGACAGATTTCAATTCTGTTGGTCTTTTTGCTTTTGTATTATATTTATATATGTATATATAAATGTATCATAAAATGAAATCTTCCTATGTGGATTTTGTGAATCTATTTGATCAAGAACAACTACTGAAGTAGTACATATTATAATGAAAGATGGTGCTTATAATTATTATAGAATCTCTGTTTAGTGTAATGTCTCCGGGCTTCATTTTCCTTATCTATAAAATGTGACTACTGATCAGGGCATCTCTATATTGCCTTTTCTTTCCAATCTATAAATCCTGAGAGATGGGTTCTAAAGTTTGTTGTTCTTTGGGTGTCCTCAGTGGAAATATAAGGGTTCCGTCTTTTGGCATCTTGACACTCTATACATAATGTAAATGTTGACTTTTCCCAGGAGATAAAAGGGGTTAAGTAAATATCAAGAACATACAAGAAAGTAACATATTACTTTAATGTCCTTGTAGTAAATAACAGTTTTAAAATACTGGGGGGGGGGAGCTGAGTGGTGGTGGCGCACACCTTTAATCCCAGCACTCAGGAGGCAGAGGCAGGTGGATCTCTGTGAGTTCAAGGCCAGCCTGGTCTACAAGAGCTAGTTCCAGGACAGGCTCCAAAGCTCCAAAGAAACCCTGTCTCAGAACAAACAAAATTCTGGGTAGAAAACCAGAGGCATCCATACTGCGCTTGTGAACCTGCTATTTTAAAGCGGTAAACTGAATAGTGATCACTACTGTAGTTTGTAGCTGTGATTGTCAAATTTTAGTGTTAGGATCATCAGAGGGACTTATTAAAACACTGAGCACTGACTCCCAACCTAGAGATACTGAATCAAAAAATATGGGATGTGACCTAATAATTCCCATTTCCAGCAAGTCCCTAGGTGATGCTTTACTCCAGAGAGTAAATGCAGTCTTTAGCCACCACAGGAAGCTGGTTCTAGAACTCATCCCAGCGACCAAAATCTTCTCATGTTCTTTACAAAAAGTAGCATAATGTTTCCCTATGACCTAAATATATCCTCTGTATATTTAAAAGCATCTCTAGATTATTGACTTAATACACTACAAACACTATGTGCATAGGTACTGTATTGAATTATTTAGGGACAGACGACAAGATTGAAAGTACTGAAGTGCCATGTTCAGTATATCTGCAACCATACTAGGGTAGACTTAACTACACATTTCATCCCAGGTTGTTGAATTTTCAGATAAGGGACCCACACAACATATTGAGTGTCAATTGTACAGTTTCACCACTGTATACAGACTAGAATCTTCTTCCACCAACAGCCATGGATTCTTTTCTCCATGGATGAATAGGTGAGATGATAGATACATTTTAAATCATTGTTACAGCAAGGAAACTTTTAAAATAGCTTAAATGTTTTCCATTACCTTTTTGTCATTTAATTGTATACGCCTTGCACTCAAAACACAGATCTATCCTACTTTTTTGTTTGTTTATTTGTTTTCAGACAAGATCTTGTTCTGTAGCCCAGGATGGTCTGAAGCTCACTATGTAGTCTAAGCTGACTTTAAATTTACGCAACCAGTTCTGTCTCAGCTCCCTAAACAAAATTCTCAAAAGATAAATACAGATGTCCGAGGAGTATTTTTAAAATACTCAACATCTTTAGTCATAAGTGAAATGCAAATTAAAACTACTTTGAGGTTTCATCTTAACCCAGTCAAAATGGCCAAGATCAAGAAAACAAATGGCAGCAGATGCTGGTGGGATTACAGACTGGCTCAGCCACTGTAGAAACAGTATAGAGATTTCTCAAGAAGCTGCAAGTCAGTCTACCAGATAATCCAGCTATTCTTCTTGGGTAATCTTACTACAGGGATGCTTGCTCATCAGTGTGCATTAATGCACTATTCATTTGCCAGGAAATAGAATGCACAAAAAATGTGCATTTGCACAATGGAATATTATTTAACTGTTCAGAAACTGCCTTTAATCCCAGCATTCGGGAGGCAGAGGCAAGTGGATGTCTAAATTCGAGGCCAGCTGGTCTACTTAGTGAGTTCCAGGAGAGTCAGGGATACACAGAGATATTACTATTATTCTGCTAAATTGACTATTATTCTGCTAAATTTAGTACCAAAGCAACTTCTAATAGCCCATTGCTATACTCATAGATTAGTGTATATCTCTCAATCTTTACCAAGAAAGCTACTTTATGTAGTGTTGGCAATTAGCACAGAGACTAACGAGGGGTCAGTGTGCACCTAAAAGAGGACTGAACACTGTTCAGACCTAAATTGGAAATCTATGTCACACCACTCCGCCAGAGTTTCAAGGATTATCCTGAAAGATGTGGGCGGAGTGTAAAAGCGAGGCAGATGTGGTGGATGGACTATAAAGTAGTGTTTTCCAGACACCGTAGGACAAATGCGCATGTGAATTTACAGCAGTTGTGACACTGTGCCCAAGACTGGTGCAAACCTAAGACAAACAATATCCCAGTCTGGCGGTGGGGTGGGTCAGCACCAAGTCTCACCCCTAGCTGAGATGCTATTAGCACTTGATAGCTGCTGGAAGAGAGTGACCCCTGGGTAAGTCAGCCACACTCCAGGGCAGGCTTCCCGCCTGGGCAATGCAAATGCAAATTGAAGTTGATGAGTTAAAGGGGAAAAAAAGCAAAAAAGAAAAGAAAGAAAAAGGGAAGTCAGGTGGGTAGAGAGGTGGGGATAGTTTGGAGAGGGTTGCATGTGATCAGCATATATTCTGTGGAATTCTCAAAGAATTAATAAAAATATTATTTGTAAAGAATTATATACCCACAAACAGATTTTTTAAACCAAGCACTAACAGGAAGAGCCTTTTTCTAATTTAGGATGCATGGTTGTCAAGGGAATAACTCAGAAAAGTGTTTAATATATAAATGTTATCGTTGTGTTAAAATTAGCAACAACACAAACTCCGGCTTGAACAGGCATCGAAAGTACCGTCACGGGGAAAGATCCATGGGGAGCAACCAACTGTTTTAGGAAGTCTCACCCTGAATGATTATCCATTTCCTAACTGTAGTGAGAATAACTTGGGCCTTCCAATTCAGCCCAAACTAGAATTCTCATTATAGTACTACTGGCTAGTGATGTGACTTTGAGAAAGTCACTTATCCTCTCTGGACCACTTTCCTTATTTGTAATCTAGGTGAAAGATATGAAGATTAAATGTCACAGTTTGTGGAAAAGTAAGGTGTGTGACAAATGGTTCTTTTCCTCCCACCCAAGCTAAGCAGAGAGGTTGTCAGGGGAAGAATGTAGCTGATCAGAAGTGATGGGTACACCAAATAAAGTATCCATCTGGTTGGCCTCAGTGACTCTAGGAGATTAGTCAGCTTTATTAAATAGGCTGCAACAAATTAGGCTGTCACAGTGCCTAGAAAGACATTTGATCCGTAATCAGCTTGGATTCCTAGAGCCTTAGACAAATCCCAGGAGAGTCCATGATGGAGTTAGCAGTACAAATTACATGTGCAAAGTAAGAAGATTACCCAACATTAACTTAAGGAGTGATTGTTCAAAGTGGAGGCTAATTTCATTGCTCCCCCATTCCTTGACTGCTACTGTATCTGTGCTTGCTTCTCATAGAGCCTTTGGTTCTTTGATTTTTCCTTATTGTCCCAGGTTGACAATGCCTCTCTTTTACTATGCAGTCCTTTGATGATAATTCTCGGTATCATATGCCTTCAGGTACATTTAATTTTTAAATAAGAGCTTTATTGAGATGCAATTCATACACCGTATAATTCACCTAGTTAAAGTGTGTAAGTGGGCTTTAGACTCTTCATAGGATTTTGCAGCTATCATTATTCCTGGAAGATTGTCATCTCAAAATAAGAAAACCTGTATCTGCTGGCAGGTACTCCCGCTCTGCTGACAGCCCCCTCCTTTTCCCTAGGTAGGCATTAATTCTCTAGCTCCATAATTCTGTCTAGTCTAAGCATTTCACACACACGAAGTTATCAAATATATGGCCTTTGTGACTAGTGTCTTTACTTATTATAAAGTTTTCAAGGCTCATCCATGTTATAGCATACAGCATACTTCCTTTCTTTCTACGACCAGACAGTATTCCCATTGCATGGATGTACTTTGCATGGATGTATTTTGTTTACCCGTTTGTTCATTGATGGGTACCTGGTGACTTCCAGCTTTTAGCTTATGAACAATGCTGTTAGGATTATACATTTACAAATATTTTTATTTCTTTTTGGTATGAGTTTAGGAACAGAGTTGCTTGGTCCTGTGGTAATTGTATGCTCAATCTTTCGAAGAGTTACTGGGGTATGTGCTAATGTAGCTGTACTATCTTATATTTACACTGAATTGTGGGCAGTTCTGGTTTCTTTATAGTAAAGAATATATGTAGCACATGCTCTTTGACATGCAATACAGTCAAAAAAAGCACATAGTACATTCTCCTTGACAATTGTTTAGTGCTTTTTAAAAATATGGCCATCCAAGGAGGTATGAAGTTCTACTTACGGTTTTTATTTGCTTTTCTCCAATTTTTAAATTATGTTGAACAGATTTTCATTTGTGCTTATGGTCATTTGTATGCCATCTTTGGCAAAATGTCTGTTTAGAATTTTGACCCAGTTTTTCATGGGGCTATTTATCTTTTCAATATTCAATAAGTGTTCTCTTATATAATATAGATACAAATCCTTATTAGTTGGCTGGCATTGCTCAAAATGCCTTCAGTTTTATATTCCTTCATTGTTCTGTTATGTTAATTTCTAATCATTTGTCCATTCAGCCACATACCCCTTTCCTTGGCATTAGCTTAGCAGAGTTAATAGAAAAGAGGGTCAAAGAAAATGCGTACATGACTTTGACTTTCGTCATCCTGAAAAGTTACACCATTCTTTCACATATCATTGTTTTTACACCTCTTTCCTCTCCTGCCCTTTCTTTTCTTTATCTGTCTCCTATTTTTTAATAATGACTCACTTTAAATGGTCCCTTTTGGTAACATATTGTTTCCCTATTGGGCAGATATTTGTTAAATTTATATTTACCTGACACATAAAACATCAAGGTATACATATTAATGATTGGCGTGATGTTTTGGTACATGGTAGGTTGTATAATGTTTAAATAAAGTTAAATATACTTTCCCCTCAAATAGTTACCACTTCTTTATGGTAAAAAGTTTTAAAATCCTTTCTTCTAGCTTTTCAAACTTTGTGATACATACTTTTTATCTATAGGCACTCCTCTAGGCAATAGCATATCAGAGCCGTATTCATTCTTACATAACTGTAGCTTAACAATCATTGATATATTTCTCCCATGTAAGATATTTTATGCCTAAAGTGGTTATTAGATTCTATTATATCCACATAATTCAGTCCTTAATGAATGTTCACTCTTATAAAGATTTTCTAGACCTGGAATCTAAGCATGTTCTGTATGCCTTTTATCTAGTGCTGGGGTATGAGAGTATTCTCCATAAATATCCAGCTTTAGTTTTTTAATATTGTAAGTACCATTAAAAGAAGTAATGCATGTGAAGAGCTTAGCCTAATACTTGCCATAAAGGAACCGCTCAATGCTCTTTGCTCTTTTTGTGAAGATTATTTATGGAATTGAATGAATTTAGATGGCAGTATGTGATGCATTTACATATAATCTTCCTTCATTGATACTTGAAAATATGTCATGAGACAGAGATGGCAAGAATTGTTATATCCACCGTATATATTGGGACTGTCTATCTCAGAAGCTAGGAGGCCTGCAAAAATTTATATAACCACTTAGATGGCACTTACTATGACTTGACCCAGGGTTTCTGACTCTGTGCATTTATATTCTAATTTTGTTCTAAACCGTTCTACCTTTTAAAATATAAGTTCTATAAATATTAACTGCCCATTAGCCATAATTGTAAAAATATCTCAATAGAAGCTAACAATTTACATGAATAATATTATTGATAGAAATAGTAATATTACACAGATTATTTCCTTCTTTGCCTGTTCGTCTCTATATTTGCCAAAAAAAAAGTAAATAAGCCAAAAGCAAAGAGGCAAAATATAAATTGGCATTTCATTGGTAGTCCCATTGTTTAGGACAAGGAGATCATAGGTAGGGTAGCAGGCTCCAACTGGTAGCTATGCATGCAAGTTGTCATTGAATATAAACCATATAAACCATTTCTTGAATATTGGCTATACTTATTTTAACTCATGGAAACTTAAAGAACCTTTCTGTTCTTCCATTGAGACTTGTAATTGACACTTTCCCATCTTAATAACTAGTGCCTGTCACTCTGATCTTTCCATGTTTTTCTCCATTTTAGCTATTTATTTTCTATGCCTAATTTTAGTGCTACCGTCACTGTAAGGTATAATTTATAGCCTTCAGTTATTACCTATCTAATAGAATTTTTTTTAAAAATTTATTTATTATGTATACAATATTCTGTCTGCATGTATGCCTGCAGGCCAGAAGAGGGCACCAGACCTCATTACAGATGGTTGTGAGCCACCATGTGGTTGCTAGGAATTGAACTCAGGACCTTTGGAAGAGCAGACAGTGCTCTTAACCTCTGAGCCATCTCTCCAGCTCCTATCTAATAGAATTTTATAGCCTTCAGTTATTACCTATCTAATAGAATGTTTAAAAGTAGGTTGTTTGAAAGCTTAGACAAATTAATGTGTCTTGCTTTCCCCTGGTTTAGCTTCATGGGGTGTTAATGTTAAAGTTGATGTTTGGGTTGTTGGTCTTGGGATGTTGATGACCTTTATCTCACTTGAAAACTTTGTAATTATAAAAGGAACAGTTTTAAAAAGGTGTTGATGAGCCCAGTTTGTCACTGAGCACCTTTAATCCCAGCACCCAGGAGTCGAGTGGGTCTCTGTGTTCAAGGCCAGCCTGGTCTACAGAGCAAATTCTGGAACAGCCAGGGTTGCATAGAGAAACCCTGTCTCAAAAAAATTAATATAAAAATAATGAAAAGTTACATGCTATGAAATAGTTCTATTAATTTAGATTACTATCTAATTAAGATATTACAAATTAAGATTCTATCAAAATCATACTTTTCATTTATTTTCTGTTCCTTCTTGCCAACTAGACTAGAAAGAACTCATTCTGTATCTTTCCTGGGGGAAGTACTTCTTAGTTCTCCCAGGGTAGGGTACAATGAACCATTCTTATGCTTTCAATTGATAAATATCTTGAAGCTGTGTCTAAGACATCCCCTTTCAGTTGTGTTATTATCCAACCCTCCTTTTTCTTTTTCTCTTTTCTTCGTTTTCTTTTTTTTTTTGTGATAGGGTTTCTTCACCCTCAAGTATTTTCTTTAATTTTTAGATTGATTTTATATATAGCCATGTTTTGCCTGCATACATGCATGTATGTGCACTGTGTACTTGCCATGTGCCTGAGGAGGTGAGAAGAAGGTGTCAGAGCTGGAGTGACAGGAAGTTCTGAGCCACCATGTGGGGGCTTCCACCTGATTATTTCTTCCCATGACTTATTGCACTGGCAGGCTTATTGATCTGGAGAAAAATGTTGAGCAGAAGTTCTTAGCATGTCCATATTGTGTCTTGTTGATTTTAAAGGAAAGCTGTTAGTCGTTAGGTATGACGTTGTGTAGTAAGATTTTGGTACTTCTCAGTTAGTTGGGTTTTTTGTTTATAGTTTTTTCCTTTTTCAATTCTTTTTTACTTTAAATTTTGTATTCCTTTTACCTATCAAGCACAATTTCCCCTTTCCTCCTTTCCCCTGGTCTACCCATTCTCCCCATCCCCCATCCTCTCCTCGGAGAGGGTAATGCCTCCCATGAGGAGTAAACTAAGCTTGGCATATCTAGTTCAGGCAGGACCAAGTTCTTCGCCCCTTCATCAAGGCTGAGCAAGTTATCCCACCATAGGGAATAGGCTCCAAAAAAAAGTTATGCACTGGGAATAAATCCTGGTTTCACTGCCAGGGGCCCCACAAAAGACCAAGTCACACAACTGTCACTCACATTCAGAGGGCCTAGTTAGGTCATGTGCAGGCTCCTCAGCTGTCAGTGCAGTGTCAGTGAGCTCCCACTAACTTGGGTCAGCTGTCTCTGTGGGTTTCCCCATAATGATGTTGACCCCCCCACTTGCTCATATAATCACTCCTCCCTCGTCAGTTGGACCCGGTGGAGCTTGGCCTAGTGTTTGACTGTAGATCGTTGCATCTGCTTCCATAAGTTACTGGATGAAGGTTCAGAGCTAACGATTAGGGTAGTGACCAATCTGATTACAGGAAAAAGCCATTTCAGGCACCCTCTCCACTATTGCTAGTAGTCTTGTCTGGGGCCATCCTTGTGGGTTCCCAGGAGTTTCCCTAGCACCAGGTTTCTCCCTAATCCTATAATAGCTACCTCTATCAAAATGTTTCTTTCATTGCTTCCTCTATCCACCCCTCCTCCAACTCAACCATCCCATTCCCTCATGTCTATTTATTTCCCTTTCCTAGGGTGAGCTATGCATGTCCCTCTTAGGGTCCTCCTTGATACATAGCTTTTCTGTGGCTGTGGATTGTAGCCTGGTTATCCTTTGCTTTACATCTAATATCCACTTAGGAGTGAATACATACTGTTTGTCTTTCTGGGTCTGGGTTACATCACTCAGGATGATTTTTTTTTCTGGTTTCATTCATTTGTCTGCAAATGTCATGGTGTCATTGTTTTTGTTTTTTGTTTTTTTGTGTGTTTTTTAACCATTGATGATACTCTGTTGTTTAAATGTACCACATTTTCTTTATCCATTCTTCAGTTTAGGGCATCTAGGTTGTTTCCAGATTCTGACTATTACGAATAATGCTGCTATGAACATAATTGAGCTAGTATCTTTGTGGTATGATTGAGCATCCTTTGGGTATATGCCCAAGAGTGATATTGCTGGATCTTGAGGTAGATTGATTCCCAGTTTTCTAAGAAACTGATCATTAAGATTTTAGTAATTTGTTTTATTCCTTAATCCCAACTCGATATTGGGCTTTCCCCATGCTTTCTTATAACTGTTAAGATGATCTTTCTTTCCAAGTCTATTAATATGGCAACTTTTTTAAAAATTGGATTTTCATTGCTAAGGCTACTTTTACTTGGAGAGATTGGCCATACTATACTACTGCTTTTTATATTGTTAAATTTGGCATGTTAAGACTTATTTGTATATTTATGATTTTGATGAATTTGTTTTTATTCTTTCTTTATGAGTCATTGTCTCTCTATGCAGTTCAAGCTTACCTCAAACTCACAATTCTCTGACCTCAACTTCCTGGGCATGAGTATTAGGATTACAGTCATGTACCACCATGATGGACATGTCTTAATGGATTTTAATGTTTATTTCTTCAGTTATGTTTGTCTGGTTTGAGTGTTAAGGTAATGCCTGGGGCTAGATAAGGTACTACATGCCTGTGATACTATCACACAGGAAATAGAGGCTGGAGAATTATGAGTTCAAGACCAACCTCACTCACGTAAGTAGTTGGAGACCTAGGCTACATGACACATTTTCACAGAAAAAAAGACAGTAAAGAAAAAAAACTAACAAACCAAAGACAATGCTATAGATAGCATGTATAAAATCCAGGAATTCATATCTGACACTGTACCCCAACATGGATATTTCTAGTTACAAAACTCAAGTTTTGACTTCATGTATTTTGCAACTCTGCTTTTAGAATAGAAAAAAAATTATTTTATATTCTAATTTAATTGATGCCTGTGTCACAGAATGACTCACATTATCCCTGTTAATAGTTCTGCTCTTAAATCTGTTTTGTCTGACACTGTATTTACGCCAGCTGTATTTTAGTTTTTGTCAACTCAGTATATTTTACCATCTTCTTACTTCTTATTTTATAAATTGGAACATACAGTGAAAGTGATTTTTACTTGGATATAATCCAAGTATGTGCATTGCAAATATGTCATTTCTCTTAATCATCATAATTATGAAATGGAATTATTATGTGACTCCAACTTACTTCTTATTACCTCTTGGTAGTCCCGTCTCCTAAATCTTGGGAGCTACAATCTATTTTCTGTCACATTGTTTCTGTTATTTTGAAAAGAAAAACCTCCAAAGTATCATATAACCTATAAGATATTGAGATTAGTTTCTTTTACATAGTCCAGTCTTTTACATCCATTCACTTTGGCGTTTATGTTTAGTTTGCCCCCTTTTAATTGTTAAACAGTGTTTCACAGTGTGACTCTGTGCTGTTTCTTGGCTGTACTTCACGTTGACCATCTTCCCAATACTTTCCACTCACCAGGGCTCTCTTTTTGATCTAAAAGCTGAGGCTTCAATCCCTGCTGTGGTATCCAGATATAGAGAAATTAAAAGTGAGCATTTACCACATGGGCTATCATGCATCCTATGCTAGGTGGCTATTTGCAAAAAGCATGACAGCCCAAGTTTTGTTCACCTTGGTCTGCTGGCAGGTGGGGTTTGGGGAAGGGGGTGCATGAGAAGGCATCTCTCCAAACGTATCTCCCTGATATCTTGTCCTATAAACATAATTGTCTTGGTCTTTTTCAAACTGAATTTTGCCTGGGTTCCCATTGTACCTCTTTCTATGCTGTGTATTGTGACAATTATGACTTCATCTAATTTTTTCTCATCTTTCACAAATGCTGTTCTTTTGGTCTTAAAAACCATATTTTTTGTTTGTTTTGTCTTGTTTTTAAGGTATTTCAGGAGGTAGAATGAAGAAAAAATCTGATGTTTTCTTTACCTTTTCTGGAAACAAAATTTTATTAGCTATATTTAAATGTTAAATTTTGAGACATTGAGCAAAATTGCCTAATTGTTTTAGGGAGATTTGATTGGTAATAGTCTTATAAAGGAGGTGAAATTTGGATTATGCTTTGAAGGAGTAAGTCTGGGTTGGATAACCTGATATGATGGGTTACAGTACACAGGGTCATAAAACTTATGGGTGTATAGTTGGGTTAGAGCCAGATTTGAGAAGTCTTTGACAAGTAGGAGTTATGATACAGCACAATGATAGAGAGCTATTAGATGTTTTGAAAGTGCAAACCGTGATACATAATGATAACAGTTTTTCATATTAATGTAAAATTTTATGTCTAGTCTATATATCTCTTTTCTCTGAATCAAATGAAGAGCAGCCACATAAAAACAAAGCTCATATTATTTTTATCAAATATGTGCTGTCTACTTAATGATTAAACCCATGACTTGACCTTTCTTCTTCAATACTTAAAAGCTTCCACCCTTGCATTTAAAAACCTATTTTCTGTTGGTAATCTTTTTATTGTTCTTGTCAAGATGAGTTTCCTGTTTCTGCTCATTGCTTTTGCAAAATTATAGTCATCACATTAGTTATATTATACTACTACTAAATTCTTTCCAGTGCAGAGGTTGGTGGAAATATTTACTTGTCTTATTATTTCTAATACCATACCATACATCACAGTTGCTTTTTTATTTTTATTTTTTGGTTTTTCGAGACAGGGTTTTTCTGTAGCTTTGGACAGTCATGGAACTAGCTCTTGTAGACCAGGCTGGCCTCGAACTCACAGAGATCTGCCTGCCTCTGCCTCCCGAGTGCTGGGAATAAAGGTGTGCGCCACCACTGCCCGGCTCAGAGTTGTTTTCTGCATGATGGTATTATATTTCATTTAAATGCCAGTACTCTCCAATCAGCTTTTAAAGTAAGTTATTTTTGCTTTTTCTATATTAGAATTTTATAACATCAACTTATTCTTTCCTCTTATACAATAATTTTGAAAATTGTTAGGTTGAGTTAATTTGCGTTTGTCTTTTAGGGTGTGTGTGTGTGTGTGTGTGTGTATACACACATATATGTATATGCCTCTTTGTAATATTTGAAAAATTGATACATTGGTGAATTTCAAGAAGATAAAACCATTTTAGTGACTTTTCCTAAAGAATATAGAAGAAATAGAAAAAAAGATGTAGGGGGAGTTATAGAAGGGGAAAAAGTAAATACTCAGGTCCTGAGTACAAGCAAGTTCCTCTTACATCAGAACCAAGGCCCAGAAGAAATAAAGTAGTAGAGGAATAAGATAGGTGCTAATACTGAAAGGTGAAATTAAATTAATGGAAGCAGTTTTAAGGACACCCTTAAAAGTTAGCTAGAAGCCAAGCACTGTCCATAAAACAGAACTCTCTATGTGGAGAGTGGTGGGCAACATAAGTTTATAGAAATTATAGAAAAGAAGTACAAAGTTGGTGGGAGAAGATTAATTTTATAAAGAAAGGACACACTTTGTGCAGGATCTCTAAGATGATTTCTAAAGTTGTGTGGGGGAAAGATGGTGAGAAAACTGGTAAAGTGGTAAGAGGAGACTGTAAGGTAACCACCCGTATTTGACACATCTACAGGGCAACCCCTAAGACAAAGGCTCAGGAGAAATCACAGAAGTGGGGTGGGGAGATTGTAAGAGCTGGAAAACCCAAAAGTCTGCTTTAAAATAGTATCTCCTATTATAGGCCATGAAAACTGCAAACCATGAAATCTCAACAGTGTGATTGCCTAAACACGACCTGTGTAATGACATCAGCTGACATTCCAGTGTAGATGGGGGATTCTCTCAAGGCCCCACAACTAGATGAAGAACTACAAATCATCAGTGGCTGTTGGGAGAGAGAATGAGTCTTCTCCAAGGATAAGCCCTCTGATAAATTATCCACTCCCAAGTGGTACAGCCCTAAACACAAAAACTGCTCTAAATGGACTCAGTAGGGTGGGGGGGTGTGAAGAAGAGATCAGTAATTTCAGAGAGAGTGGGTGGGAGGAGAACAGGAGGAATGGGGTAAACAATATGTAAATATGGTACTTGCATATGAAATTCTCAAATTAAAAAAAAGAAGTGTGAGAATGAGAACAAAAAGTAGATACATTGAAGGCAGATTCAAATGTCCCTCGTGACCCCAAATTACTGAGAAAGGGTTGACTTTTTCCATCATAGTGTAAATAGATCCAAAATGATTTACTTTGTGATAAGGATAAAGTCTCTTAATACCTTAGCTGAGCTGAGCCAAACTGTCCATATATGAAGGTATGAGCCCATCTGTCCACAGGAAATTCATCGCTGCATCAATTGTAATTGCTGTGCTCTATCACCACATGAGATAGTATACAACCTCTAAGAATGAAGTTTGTCTTTACACATTGAGATACAAGGCTATTCATTGTTATGTAGGCATGTGCCAGTACACCTGCGTTTATCCATATGTGTTTTGACTTTTAAAAAGTATATATCTATAATTTTTAACCTCAAGTTTTTTTGTGGATGAAAGGGAAAACAAGCTAAGCCATTGGATCCAACCTTTCCTTCCTAAACACTGGGTTTAATTCCATTTTTACTCTCATGTTCAACCTTTACACTCTTTCAAAAGCAAGCACTGTCAGCACATTATTCCATTTCATTCTTGGGAGAAGCTAAGTTTCTAGTTCCTAATTAATATGACAAAGGGCTAATGTTTTCCCTGCCATGCTAACATGACTTGAAAGTACTAATTGACAGCTTCTGAGTGAAAGGGAGTTTTGTGAATATCCTAACTTGAACGTTTACTACAAAGTATATGCCAAAGCACTCAATTCAATTTAAAGGTTCTGGTCCTGAACAGTGCCAGCCAAGGGCATCTCCTTATCAGATGATTGACAGTCTTACCCCCACTGAAGTGTGCTCATTCAGTACTTATGCATACTTACCTAATTTTAAAAGTACCTCCCATAGACTTACTGAACTTTTTACACCTTACATGAGCAATAAGGAACAGTCTTAAGTATTGAGAACACTTTCTCCAAGTTGACATTGCTTTGGCTAGATGCATTGTTCCTCGTTTACATCTGCTTTTCTGACTAAGAGAGGCAAGGGATGAATTACAGAGCTAGGGTGTGGAGTATTTGTGTTTTCAAGGGAATGAGGGCATTTATGAGCAGTTTCATAATTATGAACAATACATGCCATTCATTGGTGAAGATGCACAAATATAATATACAACCCTGTCCTAAAGTATGTGTATAATGTGAAACTATTTTTTTCTCCCTAGAGGGACAGTAGTTGGATCAGATAATCTCATTGCCATTTTAGTTCTATTAAACCACATATTTACTTTTAAAAGCAATCTTAAAATTATGATAGGGAGTTTAGATTGTGGTTTGTATTATATTTATGTATAGAATCTTTTCAGAATTGCATTCTTAGTAAATTATACCTTTGTTTCTTTCTTTTTTAAAATATTTATTTATTTGTTTATTTATTATGTATACAATATTCTGTCTGTGTGTATCCTATACCTTTGTTTCTTAAATCTGTGAAACATGATTTTATGTTGGAGATCATTAAAATACAAAGGGAACAGCATAATCCTTTATATTGGCTCTTATTATGTTTATTATAATCTTAGAAAGTGGTCTGTGTTTCTACCACCCCTGATTTGTTTTATAAATGAACGTTTCTATGAAACTACAGATTGAGTCTTGCCAAATTCTTCCTTTTTGCCTCGTTATTAAATTCTGTGTAGTTCCCCATTAGAAGCTCATTGTGACCTTTTTTCCATTTTAATAAAGTAAATCATATAATTTGTCTTGTAAAACATGCTGTGTGGTATACATACATCGCTCCATCTGCCCATTGTACTCTTCAAAGCATTTCATTCTCCTAAGAGTAGACAAGCCTGAACTCCTTGTTTGGGGTTCAGAGGAAGGAGTTAATCAACAGGTACTTTCTCACTGGGACCTGTCTCTCCTCTCCCCTGCAGGGGCTAGCCTGTTCATCCCCTGCTAATCCTTTAAGCCCTTGGAGACAATTAAGCCTCCTGTTGGGACTCCGTACATTCCTTTTTATCAAAGATAATTAAATCTCTGACTTGAAAGATAATTGGCCAAACAGCAGCAGCAATAAGCTGAGTATTGGAATATTTAAAGCTAAAGCGTAATCCTCATTCTCAAAGAGGGTAAAGAATTCAGGTGATAGAAAGAACTCCAGTCTTGCACTTGATACAGATAGATACCCTCTCCTATATGTCTCAAGGAGGGAAAAGCCATCAAAATGCAAAAGATTCTCTTAAAGTCCTATTGCAGTACTATCCATGTGATTATGGGAAGGGCTTTTTTACATATGGGGAAGACAGAAGTATAAATGATCATTTTTTTCTTCAAGCAGGGTAGATAGATAGATAGATAGATAGATAGATAGATAGATAGATAGATTCATAGATTTCCCTTTTTTGTTCTTAATGTAAATTAGCCTTAATATTCTATTTTTCATGCTGTGAAATGTATACACACATATGAACAACGCAGTTTTTATTTTTTCTGAGCACTCCTTTGGCAGCTTTCATGCAAACAGAAGCTTAGCACACAGAGATTGCGATATTCGTTTCCCCCTTGATTCCTGGCTCAATTTTTGTGCTTGTTATAGGGCTTTGACCAGCTTCGCCTTGATGGACTGCTTTGTGACGTGACCCTGATGCCAGGGGATACAGATGATGCCTACCCTGTGCACAGAGTCATGATGGCATCTGCAAGTGACTACTTTAAAGCTATGTTCACAGGTAGGTTGCTTTTGACACCCTGCATTCACATTAGGACATCAGAAGAAAGCCTTGTCTAATTATTTTATTGTTATTATTTTTAACCCAAAATCCAGTATTTAACTCTGTGTCATTAAAAAAATACTTTCAAAAAAAAAAAAAATCTTGACCAGTCTGTGTGGTTGTGTTTGCTGCTGCTCTAGCAAGGGAAATTGAAGCGTGTTTTGTACCATCCCTTGTACTTCATAGCCTTTCTTTCTTTAATATCAGAGACTCCATGCGCCTATAACGTGGCCTTTAATCCATCAAAAGTGACAGGAAGTGACAGGAGACCATTTTAAAGGACTTGTATTATGTATGATCTCCATTAGTATAGACAGAATTTTCTTCAAGTGCTCTTTGAACTGTAAAAACTTGCAAATACTAACTGTGGGATGGATACTTACTTGGAGTAAGACTTTCCCTTGATTTTCCTGCATCTAATTAGCAATAGAAGTGAGTTTGACCTGAGTTACCCACTTTCATTGACTTGACTGTCTTAGCAATAGA
Organism: Myodes glareolus; assembly: GCF_982192425.1. Taxonomy (NCBI): domain Eukaryota; kingdom Metazoa; phylum Chordata; class Mammalia; order Rodentia; family Cricetidae; genus Myodes; species Myodes glareolus. The sequence goes on along the minus strand of NC_142053.1, from coordinate 27,004,416 downwards.
TGTGAGTTTGACCTGAGATCCACCTTCACTGAATTGACTGTCTTTTCATTTAAGGTGGAATGAAAGAACAAGATTTAATGTGCATCAAGCTTCATGGCGTGAGCAAAGTGGGTCTGAGGAAAATTATTGATTTCATCTATACTGCGAAACTTTCTCTCAACATGGACAACCTTCAAGACACGCTGGAAGCCGCCAGCTTTCTTCAGATTCTACCAGTTTTAGACTTCTGTAAAGTGTTTCTCATATCAGGGGTAAGATGTTTTCAAATCTTCTTTTTCTTGTGGTAGATGCTCATAGAGCGTTCGAGAAGGGCACATAACGTCAATTGTATAGACATGTGAAACTTGTCAGAAGAAGAAGCTGTCATATAACATGTGGTGTGGGAGTAAATGGAAAATAAAACAGGTGAATCTTACAAAGTAGAATTACTTAACAGAAGGCTTCCATATGGTCAAATGATGTGTAATACTAATACATTTGAAAATATAACTTGTTTTATAATTTTGTATACTCTAATTTTGGTTTATTCATTTCTGTAATTTTATACAACATTTGACTTACTTTTACACAGTAGTCTTTTATAGAATTAAATTGGAAAATAATCTGAGTTTCTAGAATTCTATTGAAACTAGCTTTACATTTTTTTCTTCTTTGATCTTAAGAACTAGCAGTTAAATGCTAACTTTTGAAAAGATGTAAATCTTGATTCCTTAGAACATAGCATACTGAGTAGTGGTTAGTTTTTTTCTAATCAACTAATAACTTAACTAGTAACTTAATAGTCACTGTGTTCCTACAGATATTTTATTTTAGTCAAGGAAACTTAAACATTTCCTGGCTTACACAGAGATGACAAGATTGCTACAGTTCCTGGATTCTTCTTTTGTCAATAAAATTACTGATAGTAAAATTTTATTTATTTTCTAATTCATTATTTGATAGATAATATATTTTCCTATAATTGGTTTTAACTAATGTCACCTTAATATTGGTAATTTGCTCTTAGGCCTTTTAGAAATTTTGAACATGAAAACTTCCTTAAAACACTAAGTTTGGGGAAAATATTTACCTAATTATTTTATTAATAAGGTGCTTCTTATCTATCAACAGATGAATCAATAATCAATGATATAAATACACAAGGGAATGATGGAAAGAATGCTTTTCTATTCTTCACAGTTACAAGGATATGCCTAGAATATAATATATTAAGTGAAATAAGCCACACATAGGAAAAAGAATACTACCTGTTCACACTCACATGTGGAAGCTAGAAAAATGAATCTCACAGAAACAGGAAAATAGTGATTACCAGACCCCAGGGACTGTAGGACTAAAGGAAGTTTATGGAGAAATTGGTTAGTAGATGCAGAAATAGAGTTCCATGGCCATATCCTGGTGTTCTACGACAGCACATTGGAGTGACTGTTTCTAATAATGTTTCATATATTTCAAAATAATTTTAAAATAATATTATAAATATCTTTACAATGAAGAAGTGATGAATAATTAAGATAAACGATGCTAATTCCTCTAATTATTGCATAACATATATGTATTGAAACATCATATTGTACCAGCAAATTTAAATAAGCAATCTATGTGTTAATTCAAAATAAGATAAACAATTAGGCATATTAAACAAAAACATTTAAAAAAGGAAACTTTCGATAAGGTAGTCAATGCCCATTTAATTATACTATTAAAATCTGCTTTTTAAAATACATTTCTATTATGGAGTACTGAAATGAGTGTCATAATTACTTGTAAAATTGAAGCTAATTGCTATTTTAAAGATTTTATGACTGTGCGGTGCTATATTATTGACTTGTATCACTGCTGCGCAATTGTCTAAATGAAGTTTATTGGTCTCCCATGCTGCTGTGTGCTAGCATTACTAAATCTGTGTATTAAGTTTCATTCCAATCCTGCTATACAAAGCCCATACTCTTAACAACTATTTTTCTTCTGTTTGTTTTGTCACCAACAGCATGTGACAACTTCAAATAAACTGTGGATGTATTGAATGTATTTTCATAATGTCACAAGTTCAAGAATTAATTTAGTAGTAACCCTTAAAGCTTATGTTGACAGACTCTCTGCCATTGCTTTCCTCTGAGCTTAACAGCTCATCTTGGAACAAACTAGGGAAAGTGCTATGATTTCATTAGAAATAGTGATTATCAAGAAGCATTGTTGACCTATTATCTAACAGAAGTTTGGCATATATAACTTCACATATTATGATCAATCACTTTGCCTTGAACTCACAGAGATCTATTTGCCTAATGCCACCACAGTGCTGGTATTAAAGGCATGCACCACCAATGCCCAACTAAATCAACTGTATTTAGTGTTAGTATATTTCTATCAGATTAGTGCAGAAGGACATTTCAAGATTACTCTATTTAAAAACAGTCTTATTTAAAGATGGGATGATAGTGGTTTTATATGTTTACACCTTTCCAATAATTCAGAAGTTGTTTCTTTAATTGCTTGAAATGCTTGCTATAACTAAGGCGTTTAACCTAGGAATGCCTTCATTACCACAAACAGCTAATATTGTCTCCAGGATTGTATTCTTGCTCTTAGTATCTTCAGCAGAATCCCTGCACCATATCCAGTGAGGGGTCTTGATAGTAGCGATGTTTCCTTATGCTACGCTCCATTCTTCTGCCTCTGTATTGCAGATATCCTCTTCTGCGACCTTCTAGGAGATTCATCTTTTTCAGAACATCATTCTACCTTGTTCATGCTTCATCTTGCTCACTGAGAATGTGTCTGTATTCTTTTATGGTGGCAATCTCCTCTCTCATGGTCTTTGAATTACTTTTTATATATTTATTTTTTATTATTTATGGGGGTCACCGTTCCACGCCACCCACCTGTAATGACCGTTGCCTGCCAGTAGGAGGTGGGGTGCACCTGAATCCACATAGCAATGGTGTTGATTCAGGAAGTAAACTCTAGAATATATACACTCAAATCCAGAGGTTAAATTCACAGATCACAAAAGGTCAGAGAGCTTCTAGTGGCCAATAAACAAGGCAGCCTGGCCTACCCCGGCCGGGCTCTCCTGCCCTGCTGCTCTGTTCAACCCGATGCAGAGGGTCGTGACACAGCCATTGCGCTGTTGCTAAAGAGGCTTAGTGCTTTGGGCCCCGTGTCCCTGTGCTGGGATTAAGGGTCAAGCTGCTTGCAGCACTCCCAATCAGTTATGGTGGATGGCAGGGATTTCAAACAGCTTGCTGGAACTTCAAAGGGAGCTTGCGCTGTGAGCTCTTTGACTCACATTGCAAGGAAAAATTTAAAAATCCGTGCAGAACAGGGCAAATTAGGCCGGCAGAGACTGTCCGGACCTGTGTATCCTGGGAGGCGTGGAGGTTATGGCTGAGGGAGGGCTTGTGCCAAGCCAAGCTGGCCAAGCCGAACTGGTGGCAGGTCGCCAAGCCAGAGGCCGAGCTGGGGGTGGGGGTGGGGTGGTTCTTAAACCAAACGCTGGGCACCAAATAACGGCGAATCAATCCCACACCAGTTGTGTTTTAAGGGGTTATTTATTTTGGGGGGTAAAACTTACATACACCATAAACCGTCAGGAAGGGAGCCTAGTCGCTGGAGCAGGAGCCGGGAGCAGGAGCCAGGACCAAGCGCTGGAGCCAAGGGGCCCGAGCCGAGCTCTGTGGCTCCTTTTAAAAGAGAAATATACCACGCCCCAGTGGGCTGGTATTTCAGCGGCTATTGGCTGACGGAGCAGAAGGTGCTCCCACAGCACCGTGGGCTCGTGCTTCAGCGACTAAAGCAGCGGAAGATACTCCTGCAGCAGAGTTCTATATTTCCTAGGGGTTAAAACACAAGACGCACACACAGATACAGAGTTCGAGTCATCCTCAAGAAGAGAATGCCCCATTTATTCAACTTAACCCAGGGTTAAATACTTTTGGCCCCAGTAAAGAAAAACTCCTCCCACCCAGAGGGGGCTGGGGAAACTGGCACCTGTGAGAGCTTCTCCTGAGGCAGGTGGTCGAGGGTGCAAGGCAGTGCCAGACGGGGTAGATGGGTCTTGGTGCCTGAGCTTCTTTCAGCCAGGTTGAGAAACTACCATTTTAAAGTAAAATAGACCCCTCAGGCTATTGTACCAGGCTGTAGCAGAGCAAGCATGGAACTTAGCAGGAAGCTTAGCTGGTTAGCGTAAACATTACTTGCATCCTGTGTTTTGGCCTCAAGGAACAGGGAGGACAGGGCCTCACAATTTATTTATTTATTTATTTATTAAAAATTTCCACCTCCTCCCCACCTCCCTTTTCCCTCCCCCTCCTCACCTCCCCCTCCCTCTCTAGTCTTAAGAGCAGTCAGGGTTCCCTGCCCTGTAGGAAGTCCAGGGTCCTTCCAGCTCCATACAGGTCTATAAAGGTGAGCATCCAAACAAACCAGGCTCCCACAAAGTCAGTCCATGCAGTAGAATCAAAACCCAGTGCCATTGTCCTTGGTTTCTCAGTCAGCCTTCATTGCCAGCCACATTCAGAGTGTCCAGTTTGATCACATGCTCCATCATTCCTAGTCCAGCTGGACTTGGTGAGCTCCCATTAGATCAGTTTCACTGTCATAGTGGGTGGATGCACCACTCGTGGTCCTAACTTCCTTGCTCTCATGTTCTCCCTCCTTCTGCTCCTCATTTGGACCTTGGGAGCTAAGTCCAGTGCTCCAATGTGGGTCTCTGTCTCTATCTCCATCTATCCCCAGATGAAGGTTCTATGGTGATATGCAAGATATTCATCAGTGTGGCTATGAGACAAGGCCAGTTCAGGCACCCTCTCCTCTGCCGCCCAAGGAACAATCTGAGGACCTCTCCTTGGACCTAGGAACCCCTCTAGATACAAGTCTCTTGCAAATCCTAAAATGGGTCCCTTAATTAAGATATTTACTTCCCTGCTCCCATATCTACCCTTCCTCCATCCCACCCATCCCATTCCCCCAAGTTCTCCTGAATCCTCCCCTTCTCCCTTCTCTCTAACCATCTCCCCTTACATCCACCCCCCACACACCCCCATGCACCCAAGTTTTGCCTGACAGTCTTGTCTACTTCCAATATCCAGGAGGATAACTATATGATTTTCTTTGGGTTCACCTTCTTATTTAGCTTCTCTAGGATCACTAATTATAGGCTCAATGTCCTTTAATTATGGTTAGAATCCACTTATGAGTGAGTACATACCATATTCCTCTTTTTGGGTCTGGGTTACCTCACTCAGTAAAGCGTTTTCTATTTCCATCCATTTGTATGCAAAATTCAAGATGTCATTGTTTTTTACCGCTGAGTAAAACTCTAATGTGTATATGTTCCACACCTTCTTTAACCATTCTTCTATTGAGGGGCACCTAGGTTGTTTCCAGGTTTTGGCTATTACAAATAGTGCTGCTATAAACATAGTTGAACAAATGCTTTTGTAGTAAGATAGGGCATCTCTTGGGAATATTCCCAAGAGTGGAATTGCTGGGTCCTGAGGTAGGTTGACTCCCAGTTTCCTGAGAAACTGCCACACTGATTTCCAAAGTGGCTGCACAAGTTTGCATTCCCACCAACAATGGATGAGTGTTTTCCTCACTCCACATCCTCTCCAGCATAGGTTATCATTGGTGTTTTTGATTTTAGCTATTCTGACAGGTGTAAGATGGTATCTTAGAGTTGTTTTGATTTGCATTTCCCTGATCGCTAAGGAGGTTGAGCATGACCTTAAGTGTCTTTTGGCCATTCGAAGTTCATCTGTTGTGAATTCTCTGTTAAGTTAAGTACCCCATTTTTTAATTGGGTTAATTAGAGTTTTAGTGTCTAGTTTCTTGAGTTCTTTGTATATTTTGGAGATCAGACCTTTGTCTGATGAGGGGTTGGTGAAGATCTTCTCCCAATCAGTAGGTTGCCTTTTTGTCTTACTAACAGTATCCTTTGCTTTACAGAAGCTTCTTCTCAGTTTCAGGAGGTCCCACTTATTCATTGTTGGTCTTATTGTCCGTACTACTATGGTTCTACCTAGGAAGTGGTCTCCTGTGCCTATGTCTTGTAGACTACTTCCCACTTTCTCTTCTATCAGGATCAATGTGGTCAGATTAATATTGAGGTCTTTAATCCATTTGGACTTGAGTTTTGTGCATGGTGATAGATATGGATCTATTTTCATTCTTCTACAGGTTGACATCCAGTTATGCCAGCACCATTTGTTAAAGATGCTTTCTTTCTTCCATTGTATAGTTTTAGCTCCTTTGTCGAAAATCAGGTGTTCATAGGTTTGCGGATTAAGATCGGATCTTCGATTCGATTCCATTGGTCAACATCTCTGTTTTTATGCCAATACCAAGCAATTTTCATTACTGTAGCTCTGTAATAGAGTTTGAAGTCAGGAATGGTAATGCCTCCGGAAGTACTTTTATTGTATAGGATTGTTTTGGCAATCCTGGGTTTTTTGTTTTGCATATAAACTTTATTATTGTTCTCTCAAGGTCTGTAAAGAATTTCCCTGAGATTTTAATGGGGATTGAATTGAATCTATAGATTGCTTTTGGTAGAATTGCCATTTTTACTATGTTGATCCTCCCAATCCAAGAGCAGGGGAGATCTTTCCATTTTCTGGCATCCTCTTCAATTTCTTTCTTCAAAACCTTAAAGTTCTTTTCAAATAGATCTTTCACTTCCTTGGTTAGAGTTACCCCAAGATACTTTATGCTATTTGTGGCTATCGTGAAAGGTGATGTTTCTCTGATTTCCTTCTCTGTATCTTTGTTCTTTGTGTTTAGGAGGGCAACTGATTTTTTGGAGTTGATCTTATATCCTGACACAGTACTGAAGGTGTTGATCAGTTGTAGGAGTTCTCTGGTAGAGTTTTTGGGGTCGCTTATGTACACTATTGTATCATCTGCAAATAATGAAAGTTTGACTTCTTCCTTTCCAATTCGAATCTTCTTGATTTCTTTATGCTGTCTTATTGCTATGCTAGAACTGTGTGTTTTATTTCTTGTATTATGTTTCCTGATATTCTTTTCCAATATTTCCACTTTGACCTATCAGTTGTTAGAACATGGCTAAGAGATCCTGCTGTGGATGAACTACTTCACTCACTTCTCCCCTTTGCCTGCTCTCCACTCTGAGGCATGTTACAGTTAATGCTGGGGAAATTATTCTGGACTCTTTTTTACCTCAGCTAGTAGAGTGTGCTAGTACTAACAGAACAACTAAGGAAAGTTACCCTGCCAAGATACTAAAAATAGGTCCCCCCAAACTCATCCTGCATGGGTTTTAGTACAGATATGTCCCTCCTGCCCTCAACAAATTCTCTGGCTTACATTTCTGGATAAATATATGTAAAATAACTCTGTGCTAGAAAAAATTGTGCTGTTAAGTCATTGAATATGAACACTAACTTTGAAAAGAATCAATATGAAGGATAGTAACAAATGATGCCTCTGCATAAAAGGGAAATCAAAGAATTGGATTGTAGACATTTTTGTGACCTGCTAATTATGTGTGCTACTTGGAAGAACCAAGAAAAAAAACTGACTTGACTATAATTGAATAACATGGTTTTCCTAAAATTTCTACCTAGTAGTAATTTCATCAGCATTTGGGAGAAGGATACTTTTCGAGGAAGAAAAACTTAATTATTTTGGACATAGTCAATGTGAAATGTTTCTTAGGTTAACTGATCAGTTTTGCTTAGTAAACTTTTTGCTGAATCAAGTGAAGGTTATTTGGACCTTCACATCTTTATCCACTTCAATGAGAATCTTTATTTGCTTCTCTAAGGACTTGACAAAGCACTCTTCCTCTGAAAGAAGAATTTCTGTGAGCAAAGTGTAGCTGTGTAGAAAGCAACCATATTTTAATTTTCCTATTGGATTCCTAGGTTAACTTGGATAACTGTGTTGAAGTTGGACGCATTGCCAACACCTACCATCTGACAGAAGTGGATAAATATGTCAACAGCTTCGTCTTGAAGAATTTTCCTGCATTGCTGAGCACTGGGGAGTTCCTGAAACTCCCCTTTGAGCGTCTTGCCTTCGTGCTTTCCAGCAACAGCCTTAAGCATTGCTCTGAACTAGAGCTCTTCAAAGCCACCTGTCGCTGGCTGCGCCTGGAAGAGCCGAGAATGGACTGTGCCGCCAAGTTAATGAAGAACATACGATTTCCGCTGATGACACCACAAGAGCTCATTAATTACGTGCAAACGGTAGATTTCATGAGAACTGACAATACTTGTGTCAACTTGCTTCTGGAAGCCAGCAATTACCAAATGATGCCGTTTATGCAGCCGGTTATGCAGTCAGACAGGACTGCCATTCGGTCTGACACCACTCATTTGGTTACACTCGGTGGAGTCCTGAGACAGCAGCTGGTTGTCAGTAAGGAATTGCGCATGTATGATGAAAAGACCCATGAGTGGAAATCTCTAGCCCCCATGGATGCCCCAAGATACCAGCATGGCATTGCTGTCATTGGCAATTTTCTCTATGTCGTTGGAGGGCAGAGCAATTACGACACAAAAGGAAAAACGGCTGTCGATACAGTGTTTAGATTTGATCCTCGCTACAATAAATGGATACAAGTTGCATCTTTAAATGAGAAGCGCACCTTCTTCCACCTAAGTGCTCTCAAAGGATTTCTGTATGCAGTTGGAGGGCGAAACGCTGCTGGTGAATTGCGTAAGTCTGAGTACTTACTGTTTTTAAATTTCTTTTTTCTATTGATTTTTATTGAGCTCTACATTTTTCTCTGCTCCCCTCCCTGGCTCTCCCCTTCCCCCTTCAACCCTCCCCCAAGGTTCCCATGCTCCCAGTTTACTCAGGAGATCTTGTCTTTTTCTACTTATACATAGAATACATTTTTTTCTTTACTCAGAAATTTGTTTTAGATCACAAAATAAACAGTTCTAGAAATTTAAAGACAAAAATATACCTAGGGTTGCATTTGTAAACTATTTTTTCTAAGAAAATATTAGATATCATCTATATATCTTATTTCAGCTCATACTGTTGGCCAAGGCCCAAATTATATCAAATACGTAGTTTGCTGTGTTGCAACAACTCTAACACACTCGCACACACACACACACAAACACACAGAGTTTTAATATTGAAAGGTCAATTGGAATGTATATTTAATTAATTTATATTCTAATAGCGTCTGGGCAGAAGTTTGGCCTAATTCTTCATTCTCCACCTTTAAAGGCCCATAAGCTATGGCACTTACTAGGTCAAGTTCTTTTACTGAGGCCTGGCTCTTATTTTTTCATTTCCAGAATTGATACCTAGTAGAGGTCACATAGTAAGATGATAGTCTTCTCAGAGTAAATATGAACAGTTCATTTAGTATTAGGCAAAATTGATTAACTTTGATAAATAAGATCTGTGACCGCTAGTTTCCATTGTATCCTTCTTCTGTCTTCCTAACTTCACATTGGTTACAAGTCGATTTTAACAGAAATATATTGTCTATATAAATTAACCCCATTTTTACTTTGTATTAAATATGAATAATACAATTTTTCCTATAGTGAATGCCAGGGATCCCACATTTTCTATCTGTCAGCACTGTTATTGTTTAATCTTTTTTTATTTTCTAACAATATCTATTTTTAAAAGTGTCTACAAAGAGTTTTTGTTGGTTTAAAGTCGTTTGCTGGGTTTTGTTAGTTGTTGTTGCTGCTGCCCCAGTGTGGGATCTCGAACTCAGAGTATTTTATATGGTAGCCAAGCACTGTATTACTGTGAGGTATAGTCCTTTGATTCTCCATAGAGTCCTTGAGGTATCCCAAGCTCCATATTGTCTATCATGGCTTTAAATACTTACCAGAATCTTTTTTCCTAGTATTGTAAGAAATAAAAGACTTTCGCAGTCTATAGAGGAAGCTATTTATTGGAGAGAACAGCTACTCTCACTTTTATACTTCCCTATGTATTGAGCACTTTCGTATTAGTGATATGGCCTTAATGTTACTGAGCTTTTTCCTTTCCTTTGGAGTTATGATAGTTTTTCTAGGACCAAGCTCTATAGATTTGGGAGGACCTAGATAGCATGATTATTAACTGTACCGGTTTCCTAATTTATTTCATTTGTCAGCCTTCTAAAAGCAGGAGCCCCTCATGCCCTTAGTATAGAACTATCACGTCAGGTCTCCATAGTTTAACCACACACCTTATCTTCATTGTAGTGTTGTAAGTTTATGTAATCTGAAAATGTCTGGACAGTACAAGTGCTGATTTGGGGATTTATTGGAAAAGTAACTATGATCAAGAGTTGACAGAACTCTAGATAGCTTAATCCTAGCAATTGGTGGTCATTTTGAAAAGTCTATTTGCACATGAGATGGGTCCCTTTCTTAGTATTTTCTTGATAATGTGATCATCCCTGTGAATATGCAGCCTCTTAATTTTCATTGCATTGTCCCTACTATTAATTAGAAGTATTCTTCTTCTGGGAATTATACTCTGTAAGCCAAGGAGTATCATTATGTAAAACTAAGACACTAGAAGCTTCCTTTTTGTCATGTATCCTGCGTTCTGTTTCTCTTATGTTGTGCCTGGATAGTAACAAGAAATAAGTGAATGCATTGGGCAAATGGCATAGGAATAGACTACCTTGAACATGTTCTGTACCTCTAATTAGAGAAGGTTGCATTTATGTATTTATAAATATGTATATAGACACACACACACATAGATGAACAGTTAAAGAGATAAAGGCCATGAATTTGAAAGCAAAATGGGGTGCGTGGGATAGGTTGGAAGGAAGAAATGGGAGAAAAAAGATGTAATTATATTTACTTTTAAAAATGATTTTAAAAATAGGCCTATTGGTACTGCTAGACTATGACGAGACCGAATGGCACGTACTTGAAGTCTTTGCGGTTGAGATGCTGAGGAAGGATAATCCAGAGGTCAAGACCAAACTAGATCACATAGTTAGACCCTGTCTCTTTCTTTGTTTTCGAAACAGGGTTTCTCTGTGTAGCTTTGGAGCCTGTCGTGGACCTTGCTTTTGTAGAGCACAGGGTAGCCTTGAATTCACAGAGATTTGCCTGCTTCTGCCTTCCAAGTGCTGGGTGCACCACCACACCTGGCTGAGACCCTGTCTTTAAAAGGGTTTCATAAACTTAACCTAAGGATAGATAAATTCTTTAAAATATATTATATTGTATTATCTACCTGAGATGCTATACATTAATTTTAGTCTTATTTCACAAATTGCATTTTTTAACAACTGTTTGTCTGGTTACAATACAGGTATTAATCTGCCTTGTTACAAGACTGCTCTAGTTGTAATTTAAGATCTCTCCCTTAGCTGGGCATAGTAGTGCATGGCTTCAATCCCAGGCAAAGACAGGTAGATATTTATGAGTTCAAGGCTAGCCTGATCTACAGAGAGAATTCTAGGATACAGAGAAAGGACAGACATGGAAACCAGGGCATGGGGGGGGTGGAGATAGAGAAATCTCACATCATTTATAACTTATAAAATTATTCCTAAACTTTTGTAGGAAATGATTATTTCCCAATCAGTATCACTGTCAAATACATTTTTTATTAAATATTTTAAGGTAGAGTATATTGGAGTTTTTAAGATTATATGATTGACACACTAAGTGCATTTAAATTGAGAGTCTTGGTTCTGGAAAAGACTTCAGGCCAGAAAGATTTTCCAAAGCTAAACTCAAGATTTTCCTCATTTTCTGCCCCTCACTAGCACTCCTTTGGAGCTCCGCCTATAATCTTTAGGTGAGAGGGAGAGTAGACTGCCTCCTCTTGTCCTCTGTCGTTCTGTTGAGGTAGCCAAACTCCATCTGTTTGTCACTGGTTTTCCTCTTCCCTGTGAACATAGTGAGTTCTCCTGAATTCTATCCATTAACAAATTATCCCTTTATATGAATCCAAATACAACTTGTATTAATTGCCCTGTCTAGTCTTGCTGCTAGCATTGGTTTTGCACCAAAGAGGTCTAAAGAAAGTCTTATATAAGCTTCTGAGTATTCCAGACAGAGACTTGGATGGGTTCTATGGTTGTTGTTTGTTTGTTTGTTGGAATTCCCCTTACACAGACTTGCCAGCATCTCTTCCTGTAAATGAGCATCTCCTCTTTAACTCATTAAGTTTGCACACTCACATGACTATGTAAGTAGAAAAGGTGATGGGAATAGGATGACAAGACTTAGGGGATTGAAGGGGAAAGTCTCTTAACCATTTAATGGGTTCATTAGTGCCAGTGCATTTTGTATTCTTCATAGACACAATATCCATTGCCCATGCATAATTATAAACTGAAAACAGTGGCAAACTTTGTAAGTCATGATCGATCATTTTAATATACTGGGCCTTTTAAATTTATCCCATGGAGTGTGTAGGGGGTGGCTAAGGAGAAAATTATCTAAGCCTGTAGTACACAAAACAAAGACTGTATACCTGCATGTCTGATGTATTGCTGGATTATAATTCCTTGGACATTCTGCTTTCCCTGATATTGGTTGCAGTAGGAAAGTATGATAAGTGTATAGGACTGCCACTTAAGTGAAAAGGGATTCTTTTGTTTCTGGCATCTTTCAGAACAGTCCTTTGCTTCTTCTTTTCTCACCTTTTAAACATGTAATGTCCAATAAGAAATTGGCCTTCCATTGAGGTTTTCTATTTTGAAGAAGACTATAATGGTTCAGATTCTTTCTCTTCAATTACATATTTTAAAGAAGTTTTCAAATGATGAATTAACAGGAAAGACATGTTAAAATTTCAAATAAATATGCAGTAAAATTACTAAAACTTATTGAATGAGCCCTGTATCCTGATTACTAAACAATACCCGCAGGTTCTGGATCCAGAATCTATTAGGACTTGCGCTGGATCTTGAGAGAATCATCTCAGAAAATGAGGGTCTCTGAGACAAAGGAAATAAGCATCCCAATTACAGTTATACACCAGAATTTAGACCAATGAAGTCGAGTTTCTAGTTTAGGGGTCAGGACACTTCTGTCAGGTCCCAGAAACTCTATTTATAGCTTTGTGGGATATTAATTCTCTGTCACAACTAATGAGCTCCACTCTTGTAGAGCAAAGCAAATGTAGACAATTTATAACCAAATATTTGAGCCTCAGTTCCAATAAAACTTTATTTATGACCACCAAATTGTAATTTCATGTCATTTTCATGTTACAAAATAGTCCTTTGTTTCATTTTTCCAATCTTTAAAATATCTATCTGTCTGTCTGTCTATCTATCTATCTATCTATCTATCTATCTATCTATCTATCTATCTATCTATGTTTTTTTAAGATAGGGTTTCTCACTGTAGCCTTGCTGTTCTGGAACTAGGTCTGTAGACCAGGGTGGCCTTGAACTCACAGAGACCCACCCGCCTCTGCCTCCCGAGTTCTGGGATTAAAGGTGTGTACCACCACCACCCAACTCCCAACCTTTAAAACATTTTAAAGTCATTCACATTGCTGCATTGTAGGTCATACAGAAATGGGCAGGGATTGAATTTTGCTGACAATTACCTTGCATTTCCCCGGTGCTTATGGTTGTAACCATTACTTTATGGTTCAGGCCCCTTGCCTTTTACTAACTCTGCCGTCCTCCGCTTGTCAGTCTTATGGTCAGTATCTGTAATTACTTATTGCACAAAAGTGGAAGACATAAACGAGGACAATGTACATCAGATTTTGAATCAGCTGCATTTTATTTTCCTAATGAACAGTTATTGATTTTCCTAATGAAAACAGTTGCACACAGAGGAACATTAAAGGTTGACAGTAAAGCTAAGGGAACTTAAATATATAAAGGAAATTGATGGCTCAACAACAACAACAAAAAAGGACATGTCGGGTTGATGGGCAGTTACCCAGTTACTGAGATGAATTCCCATCATTCAGTGAGAAGCTCCTGCATGAGAAACTATGGATGGATTCTTTCAACCCCTATTAGAAAATGCAATTAACTTATGGACAGAGGAACAGCATTATCTTATCATGTACGAGAATATTAACAACCACAGAGATTAGCTATTTAATTTCTAATGCCATCAATGCCATCATACAAAGAATAAGAGGAAAATAACAGGAACTGCATCAAGACAGGTGGAGTTAGATATAGGAAAGGGTGGTTATAATGGAGAAGCTTCAAAGTTCAGGGAAAAAATGTTGCATTAAGAGAATCATATAGCTAGTCGGGAGAAGGTGATACCTGGAAGTCTTTAAAAACCCCTGCTAGTCTGTAAGATTAGATGGCTTTCTCATAGAAATCTGTCCATTTATTACTTTTCTAATGTTGCATTCTGCACAATACATTAAGTTCCCTTGTGTATGTGTGAGAGGGTCAGAAAGCGGGGAGAGAATAGTGTACAATCAGTGTGTTTGCTTGTTCAGGTGACAGTCACTGCGAAATTAGTTTTTCATATTTTGATGTTTCTTCCTGTAAACTATGTCAAAATAGGTACTCAGAGTTGATTTGTTTTCCTTCTTTGTGATTTTCTTTATCCTTTTCTGTATTTTTAGAGCAAAAAAGTTTAAGAAATGTCAAATTAAAAAGATACAAACAAGTGACAGAAAAGAATCCTTAGTGATTTTTACAGTTGTATGATGTGTTAAATATTATATCATATAGCCTAATATAGCAGGTTTCATATTAACATAGTCTTAAAAATAATAAGAGCCCCTCTGAGGTCTCTCATTGATTTATGCATTTCAGAGATTAGTATATTACTGCCGTACTAAAAAGGAAAAAAAAAAGCTGAAATAAAAATCATTGTATCTCTTTTTCTTAACAGCTACAGTAGAATGTTACAATCCAAGAACAAATGAATGGACCTATGTTGCCAAAATGAACGAACCTCACTATGGCCATGCTGGAACCGTGTATGGAGGAGTCATGTATATTTCAGGTAGACAATTATATAACATAATGATATTTATACTTTTAACTATATGATCTCTCCATATAGTGCCAGTAACAATAACATTTCTTAGAAAATAATAGTCAAAAGATAATTAAATTTTAGGAGTAATTTTGTGTGTACATTTGTATGTAAATGCTTTGAGCGTTCTGAGCACTTTTAAGCTAGCAGCAAACCAATTCAGCTATACATGTATAATTTATAAGAAACCGGAAAGCTTTTAGACTTGCCAGTTCATTTTTTAAAGCCTTAATACTTTATATTCTAGTAAACATCAGTCATTCTCTTTCATATGTAGTCATTTGTTTTCTTAATATTTGCCTAAGTCATGTTAGGAAATATTTCATTATATAATATATAAGCTCTGTTGTGCATAAAACATGCACAATACTCTCTTTTAGTGTAACCCATCTCACACACACCTACAAACACATATGTGTATATATATATATATGTATGTACATGTACGTATATATTACATAAACACACAATATTCCCTTGGTATTATAATGGAGTTCTACTGTGGTGCCATTATATGCTGAGATATATTTCTATAAAAATGCTAAAATGGCTCAAGTTTGTTCAGAATTCAATTGACAACTTTCACTCTCAAATAGTTTGTGCTTGAATTGGCCTTTTATAGAATTCAGAAATATGTTTTAACATAATGATCACCTTTGGTATTGACATTTAAGTTTTTAGACAATTTTACCTTCCCCTTCTCTCTTTCTCTCTCTCTCTCTCTCTTCCTTCCTTCTTTCCTTCCTTCTTTCTCTCCCTTCCTCCCTCCCTCCCTTCCTTCTTTCTTTCCTTCTTTCCTTCTTTCTTTCTTTCTTTCTTTCTTTCTTTCTTTCTTTCTTTCTTTCTTTCTTTCTTTCTTTCCTTCTTTCTCTCTCTCTCTCTCTCTCTCTCTCTCTCTCTCTCTCTCTCTCTCTCTCTCTTTCTTTCTTTCTTTCTTTCTTTCTTCCCTAGTTGAGTCTGCCTCTGCCAGCCCGCTCCCCCAGGGAAGCAGTTATGTTCTTAGAGAACAGAATTGTTAAGGGGATGATAAGTCACGGAGCGCTGCCTTGTGACGTCTGTAGTCGAAAGGGGTTAGTGAAAGGCCGGTAACATTTCATCAGCAGCTTTCCAGGGGTCAATTCATGAGTGCCCATGGAGCATCTTATATCGACAGCGTCATAAAGGAAATCATATTGCACGACCTACATGTTTCATGTGTATAAGTTCTCTACTGCCATAATAAGAGCTCCCAGTTCTCAGGAGCAAAACTGACCTTTGAATGGTTTCAGGGGCACTTTGCCATAACTGGTGTATGTTTCAAAAAAAAAAATCATCTTCCACGTTGATATCAGACTAGGAACCAACCAAGCAAGTTTTATAACCCAAAAGAAAACCAACAAAAAAAACCCCACAAAACAATGATTTGCTGATTTGCTTTCAAATCATAGAAAACGATGCTTCATTGATTGTTGCCTTGCCGCTTGATAACTCTTCAAATGGTACAGCTAAAGATTAGTTTATCTCTGCTCCTTGTCTGCCGAAGGTAGAGACTGATACTTTGATTCCATAGGCTGGATTATGTTTCTTAATCTTAATCAGTTTGTAGGTTATAAAGACCTAATATACCGACAACCAACAACCAATTTCTCATAATGTTCAGAATTCTAATTTTTTAGCTTTACAAAGCACATAGCAGATGTCACCTTCTTCCTGCTCATTCCAAACTCTACAAACCCAACAATTTTGTGTAGTCTTCCTGGTTGGTGTGTTACTGGCATGAGACTTTCAACACTTTTTAGTAAATATTTTGCTTCATATTCCTAATTCCAATGTGTTAACTAGAATGGGTATTCTGATTTGGAAAAGGAATTAATGAGTACCCGGATTTTGAAGTGCTCTAGCCCGGTGCTTAGCCTCCCCACTAAAATGTCACAACAGACTGATTCTTTTCAGTTAGATTTACTACTGACTCAACTCTAATAGTTGCCAAAATATATTTCCATTCATTGAAGCATCTTAAGTATGATCAGTCTCCACTTGAGGAAGCTATCGTAATAATATAAGACCTTTTTCATTTGTCTGAAAATTTTGAAAATGATCTTTTCTTTATTTTTTGTTAAAAGAATATAGAGTGACAATATTTATGAATTCACTATTTTTAAGCTGCAATCTGTCATAAAAGGTAGCTAAAAGTTAATTATCTATGGGAGAGCCTTGCTTTCACATTTTAATGACCTCTTTGCCTCATGCCTGTTATTTTCATTCTTCAGGAGGTATTACCCATGACACTTTCCAAAAGGAGCTCATGTGCTTCGACCCCGATACTGACAAGTGGACCCAGAAGGCACCAATGACCACTGTCCGAGGTCTCCACTGCATGTGTACAGTGGGAGATAGGCTCTATGTCATTGGGGGGAACCATTTCCGGGGAACCAGTGATTATGACGATGTCCTGAGCTGTGAATACTACTCACCTATTCTTGACCAGTGGACCCCAATCGCTGCCATGTTAAGAGGGCAGAGTGATGTTGGGGTCGCTGTCTTTCAAAATAAGATCTATGTGGTCGGCGGGTATTCGTGGAATAACCGCTGTATGGTTGAGATAGTGCAGAAGTATGATCCAGAGAAAGACGAATGGCATAAGGTTTTCGACCTTCCGGAGTCCCTCGGGGGCATTCGAGCTTGTACGCTCACAGTTTTTCCACCTGAGGAGACCACACCGTCACCTTCTAGAGAGTCCCCTCTTTCTGCACCCTGATTATCCTTGCAGTTAAAACGCTATATTCCTCTCTTTGCAATGTGTCACGATTATCTTCTTTTCCCCCCCTTAAGTAGTGTATCTGTTAGAATTAGCCTCCAGTAATTGATACAGATATTGGAAAAAAAATGATATTGATGTTACTTGTGATGTTTGTATGGCCTAGAATGTTTATAAAGTGGTAACAAACCATCCTGGAAATATCTCCCATAGAAGCTGATGCTTAACATGAAAAAAAAAAGTATTGTCTCTAAAATGTTTCTTCAGTACTTTCTTCATGCTGTGTACTGGGCGTAAGGTATTCGTCATCTTACATTATAAGCCAAGTTAAAGGTGGATTATAGTCACTGTACATCTGTGCTCACTAGGCTTCCGAGTAAAGACGTTTTCCTTTCATCTTTAACTGTAAGATGTCAAAGGGAGGCAGCCTGCTCCAGCAAGAAACAATCCGCAAAAGGTTGCCAACTCGCATGAGCTACCTCCCTCTTTTCATAAAGTATTTTTGACACATCTGTCAACCCTCCTGACTGCGTGGGTGCATTGAGAACACACCAAGTTTCTTAGACACACAGGAGAAATAACAGAAATTCACAACACTAATTTTGGGGGAGGGAAGCATGACCCCTCTGCTTATAAGACTCAATTAGGGGTTTTTTAAGTGTGTATAAATATACACACACAAACTTATATCAAACACAAATTTTTAAAAATTGAATATCAGATCAAATAAGTGTGAAATTAAAAAGTAAATAAATCTTTTAAAAAGCAGCTTCCATGAAAAATGGGGATTCAGTATGTCCATACCGAATGCATATATGCAGAACCATACTGAATTTAGGTGGATAAGGGCTAGAAATTTTGAGCAACTAAATTTGTCACTTGACCAAATTTTATCTTAAAAATCTGTATTCTCTTCCTTCTCCTTTGCTGTTGCGGTAACTTACCTGTTCAGTGTATTCTGTGTACTCTTGGTTCGTGAGGTTATTTAGCACAAAGTGTAACAGCTTCTCCAGAAAAGCTGCCTTTGCTCTATGATGTTCATGTTTTCCCTTCTTTATTCAATAAAAAAATCAGTGTCGCTCTGCTCCGTGCTGCCCCGTTATTCTCTGATTTGACTTCCATTTATTAAAAAACTTGCGAGGGACGAGAATGAGGAAGTTGTGTGTGTGTGACATTTATTCAAAGAGGAAAGTCTTGGGCCAGGCCTCACCTCACTGTGAAGACACTGCTTGTGGCCTTTGAGGAATTAGTTTGTGAAGAAGCTAATTGGCTTTTACTCAGCCCCAGTGCCATGCCTGAGTAAACTACAGAAGCAATTACATGCCCCATCCCTTTCTTTTACCTTCTCTTCCTTCCCTGCTGTGACCTACAAAACTAGGTCCAGAAACCATGACTGGGGCGGTGAGGGAAAAGTAGCTATGACAGACGCAGTCACAGGAAAGCTGGCTTCTGGTGAGGTGTTGCCACTCTGGTGGAGGGGCGTTTGCCTGTGTTGCAGTTCAGGCGTGTTAGTATGTCCAGCATGGGAAAGGGGAGTAGTCTGGGTAGGTGCTATCTATAGGCGAGCAGGCTCAGGCTGCAAGCATTTGAAAAGAAGGAATTGCAGTGGCTAGTTTTGACTAACACTGGTCAATTGTTCATAAACACTTTTACTTGAGCCAGAGGATGAAGTCTTTGCCAATTTCAAGCTTGGTCCCTATGGGGAAAGGCTTTGCCAATTTCCCATGGTTCTGAGGCCTTCATTCTTGTCATGGCTGTGTCCACATCAACACTATGCATTCACTCAGGACTTTACTCTCTCAGGGTTCTTTTGTTCCCTACACCCCCTGTCCCATCCCTTTCCTTTTTCCTTGAGAAGTTATTTCTCAAGGCATCTTACTGCTTCCGCATTCTAGAAGCCCAGGCTCATGCTACCTTAGTGGGATAAAGGGCAGTTATATTTCTGAGGAGAATCTCTCTGGTGCTCAAGATCCATTTTGTAAAACAACTTCTTTTTTATTTATTTTTATTTAAAAAAAGAAAACAAACTATCTTTTTTTCACTATATGGAAAAAAAACTTCTAAGATTTTCTTCCTAACCCAGGGTCCTAACGAAAAAGAATTACCATCTCTTCTACTTCCTCTACAAGTGGGTGAATGTAAACTGAACCCAGACCTTAAGGCTATTCCAAAACACAACTAATGAGTCATCTAATTTCTTAACCAGAGGGATAGATTGGTAGCATAGATTTCATCACTTCCGTCTTGAGTTAAATATACTTAAGGAAACGAATTTCCCATCAGCGATACTTTTGGATATTGTTAGAAGAACCTAGCATAAATTGGAAAAATTCCTCCCCTCAGGCAAGATTTTTCCTAAGTGTGCACAACTTCTTTGGAGATTTTAGTTTTTCTCTACATGGGCAGATTCTGCGACATTTATTTTAGCTAATACCTCCCTGAAAATGGAGTTGTATACAAGACAACTAAGGATCCTGAAGAATTCCAGGTGGGTAGTCCCGATCGGGTCACTATATTCCAAGAAGTGAGGATTCTTTGCATCCTGGGGCTATGCATCCCTGATTCCATGAAGTCCTAGGAGGAGAATGGAGCGTTACGGGTGTGGGTGCTGGATGGTCAGTCTGAGAAGAGGCATGCATCCCTTCTACTCACATGCTACTGACCAGCAGGCTTGTGGCTCCAGTGGTCCATCTGGAAAGAGGCATGCATCACTTCTAGACATATTTTACTGGCCAAAAGCCCTTTAGTTACATAAAAACACAAAGGGAATTGGAAAGAAGGAAGAGGAAGTGAGGTTGGTGATCTCCTAGCAGCCTGTCAGAGGGACTAATGTAGAGCATATGCAATTCTCTTTTCTGCATCCATGCCATGTGTTATTTAGAAGCAATTAATTTCTCACTTTACTGTAATAGCTATTATTAAACAGTTCAAATAGCTGAGGAATCATTACACGTTTCTTTCTCCGCACATTAACTATTTTCCTTTGTAAAAGAAATCTTTGCCACTGGTCATTGGTCGACTTTACAGGCATTTCTTGCCCTTGACTGTTGTCCTAATTAGGGTTAATACTGCTGTGACAAAGCAACTTGGGGAGGAAAGGGTCTCTTTGGCTTACACTTCATCACACTGCTCATCTTTGGTGGAAGTCAGGACAGGAATTCTAAATAGGGCAGGAACCTGGAGGCAGGAGCTGATACAGAGGGTATGGAGGGGTGCTGCTTACTGGCTTGCTCCCCATGGCTCTCTCAGCCTCCTTTATTGTAGAACCCAGGACTACCAGCCCAGGAATGGCCCTACTCACAATAGGTTGAGCCCTCCCTATCAATCACTAGTTAAGAACATGCCCCACATCTGGGTCTTATGGAGGCATTTTCTCAACTGAAATTGCAAGGGTGCCTCTTTTCAGGTCACTCTAGCTTGTGCCAAGTTGACATGAGACCAGCCAGCGTACCGTATCTTCCTGGGCTCTCGCTATACTTGAATTTTCAAAAGGCTCATGTTTTTCTTCTTGGACAAAACAGCTGGGGTCTAAAAGGCAAGATGTTGTTTGTTTCTATAATTTTTAAAATATTCATGTGATTAGTGTTTTCCTGAAAAAGTAGAATTATGTCTTTAAAACTTTTCCTTATTTTACAGTCGCTGGTGGAGGTGAAAACCAAATAAAAGTAGATAACATTTTGAAAGTGTTTCTGAACTTACCTCTCAGAGTCTAGAGGGCAGTTAAATAGTGGTTTGTTATTATTAATTAATTCCCAGCCTGATCACAGTTTCCCCTCCCTCCTCTCTTTTCAGTCCCTCCCCAACTTCTTAACCCCCGCCCCACATCCACTTCTACTCCATTCTCCGCAGAAAAGGGCAAGGCTCCCAAGACGATCAGTCAGCCATGGCATTTCAAGTTGCAGTGAGACTAGGCACCTCCTCTCCTGTTAAGGCCGGATGAGGCAACCCAGCAGAAGGAAAGGTCTCAAGAGCATGTAACAAAGTCAGAGATAGCCCCTGTTCCCTCTATTAGGATTCCCAAGAAGAAAACCAAGCTATACAGCTATAACATATGCAGAGGGCCTAGATCAGGCCCATGCAAGCTCTCAGGTTGGCAGTTGAGTCTCTGCAAACCCCTACGAGTCCAGGTTAGTTGATTCTGTGGGTTTTTCTTTGTTGCCCTTGGCCCCTCCGGTTCACATAACTCTTCCTCCCCTTCTTTCCCAGGATTCCCTAAAGTTCACCTAATGTTTGGCTGTGGGTTTCTGCATCTGTTTCCATCAGTTGCTGGGTGAAGCTTCTTTGATGACAATGGGCTAGGCAATGATCTATGAATATAACCGAATATCATTAGGAATCATTTTGATTATGTTGGTTTCTCAGAAAATTGGAAATTGACCTTCCTCAACACCCAGCTATACCACTCTTGAGCATATACCCAAAGGATGTTCAATCATACCACAAGGACACTTGCTCAACTATGTTAATATTAGCTTTATTCCTAATAGCCAGAAATTGGAACCTACCTAGATGTTTCTCAACCAAAGAATAGATAAGGAAAATGTGGTCCATTTGTACAGTGGAACATGACTCATCTGTAAAACATGATGGCCTCATGAAATTTGCAGGCAAATGATGGAACTAGAAAAAAAATCACCCTGAGTGAGGTAACCCAGACCCAGAAAGACAAACATGGTATATACTCACCCATAAGTGAATATTAGCCATAAAGGATAACCAGACTCAAAGAAGCTAAGTAACAAGGAAGAATCAAGGTGAATAGGCATGAATCCCACTATGAAGGGGAAATAGAACCAGATGTCACAGGTGGATGGGGAGGGTTCTAGATGGGGGGTCAGCATGGGAACAGGAGGGGTCAAGTAGGGAGAGGATGGAGGGAGGGACAGCTGGTGTCAGGGGCATCCCTGGGATGAGCTAGAAACCTAGAGCAATGAAAACTCCTAGTAATCTATGAGAGTGACCCTAGCTATGACTCCTAGAAATGGTGTTTTATTGAATCGTGTGCACTTTTTTGTTTTCCATTTCAAGACATTTCTGTGGAAATTCAGTTTTGGTTCTTCTTTATTTTAGACCTCTGAGATTTTTATCTGCCAGCATCTCTAGGTTGAGCGCTTTGCACATCCCATTGCTTTTAGTGAAGAAAATTCATGCGGTCTGAAGGATTCATAAACCACCATTTTAAGTTGATCAAATAATTCGGTAGTTAAAAATTTGGGTAATTATAAAAATGTAAAGTATTTTAAAAATTGAAAAATATAAGAAGAAAAGTTATCCATCTTCCCTGTACTACAAAGAAGTATTACATCAAAGTATAAAAACCTCTAACATCAGTACAGTTTTGCATATCCTATGTATAGTATGGTCTGAAGTATTAATACGAATTTTTTGATATATCAATAGGTTAACTTCTGAAGCATGACACGTCAATGAGAATTTGAAAAAAATGTTTTCTGACCTATCTTCAGTGAGATTTAATGATGAGGAAATACGTTGAGCTTTTGCCAGTTAAAAACTATTTAATATTGTTTGGGGCTATATAGCAATACAATTTAAATATTTTTCTAGTGACTCTATTTCATGTGATTCATTTCTTACAGTCAGTGGATATTTCATCTCTAAATGTCTCCACTACCCAATTATCACAGTTATTTATTTTATGTGTGTTATTTGATTATGTGCTTAAAATAAAAGTGAGATGGAGAAAAGTGAGATTAAAGGACATACCTCCATGGAAAGAAAAAAGAACAGAAAATGCTAGGAAGTTTGGCATATGTGTTGTGTATGGAGCCAGTGAGTATTTTAGTCCTTGTGAATTATAGGGTATATATCAAAACCACATGATTTATCATGGATGCAATTTTATTTAAAGACATTTACCATTGGAATTTTATGTAATTTGGGGTATTGTAAAACATTACTCTTACTTTGGTTTTTTCAACAATTTGAAAACATGACAGCCATTTTTTTTAACTCAAAGGCTATGCAAAAAAGGGCCACAGGTTTGCCGTCCCCTGCCTTACCTGAGTACTTACCATTATATGGTTTTTTCATATCCATGGGCTAGACATTCTGGTGTCCTGGTTACAGTTCTAGTGCTGTAAAGAGACAACATGATCAAGGCATCTAATAAAAGAAAAGCATTTAGTTGGGGCTTGTTTACAATCTCAGAGAGTTAAGTTGTCCTCCATCACAGCAGAGGGAAGTCTGTGACAACTGGGCAGATGTGGTGGGTATGGTGTTGAGAGCTCAAAGCTGATATCCAAGGTTCAGGCAAAGAGAAAGATCTAGAACTGGGAAAGGCGTGGTCTTTTGAGCCTTCCAAGCCACCTCTAGTGGCACTCACCTTCTCCCACAATGCCATGCCTCCTAATCCTTCTTAAACATTCTACCAATTGGGAACCAAGCATTTAAATATATGAACCTGTGGGGGCCATTCATATTCAAGCCACTAGACCTGGGCTACAATGATGAATACAACAATCTGGAGCTCCGTTAATCATGTGATAGCCATTGCCACTGAAGTGTGCTAAAGGAGGCATCATCTCAACAGTGGCATGAGAGGAGGTATTTGCAAAGTGGATGAAAGGAGAGCTATAAACGAGGGCCTTTCTAAAGAACATACATAGCCCGTGGCTCCAAATGTCAAAAGACAGCAGCACGGCGAAAAATGCAGCCAATCTTTTAAATTATTGCTGTTCCGGTCTGCTGTGATGGAACATCACGCAGATTGCTTACAACCACTCCCCGTCAACCACAAACACTTTTTTTCCTTGCAGAAAGGGTCGTACACAACTTACCCTTTAAAATACATTACAACCCAGGATGAAATATTTCACAAGGCTTCGTTCAAATGTCACTGTGCAAGTTTGTTTCTTTAGTACACAGAACTGAAATCCAATGGTAACAATAAGGAAAAATTCTTTCTTATAGTACTGCAAAACTTTTTTGGAGGTAAAGGAGGCCCCAGGTACCCCATAATTAGCTCAGTGTTATGAAACACCCATTTTTTAATATTTTTGTTATTTCTTCCTTTCATACATTGTTTTGCCAGTAGCCTGCCTAATTCGTACCAGAAGAAAGAAAACCTTTCTGGGTGTGGTGGCACAAGCCTTTAATCCTTGCACTTGAGGGGCAAAGGTGGGTCAATCTCTTTGAGTTCAAGGCCAGCCTGGTCTACGCGTCGTGTTCCAGAACAGCTAGGGCTGTTACACAGAGAAGATTTGTCTTGAAAAACAAACAAACAAAGCACAAAAAAGGAAGGAAGGAAGGAAGGAAGGAAGGAAGGAAGGGAGGAAGGAAGGAAGGAAGGAAGGAAGGAAGGAAGGAAGCAAATCTCTCTTAACCAGGAATTGAAGTCCTTTCTGAATAGATCAGCTTAGGACACTGACTGCACCTGGATAAACCGCTAGGAAAGTGGTATGCATGGGTTGCTTCAGACTAATTATCTGATGTGAAATTAACAATAGTACCTTTCTCACTCAGAGATCAGAAACAAAACACTCTGAGAGCAAAATTGATCTAATAAGATTTACTTGGCTCAATTTGTATGTAACAAGCTTGGACTTTTTCTAGATTTCACATTGTGGTGGGTTGAATGACAAATGGACTCTATAGGTTCAGGTATTTGAACTGTTAACCTCCAGTTGCTGGGACTGTTTGGAGTGGTTGTAGACCATTTAGAAGGTGTCAACCATCATTCAACATGCAAAAAACAATCTTCAATGAGATCTGAGAGCAACACTAATCTATGAGTTCAGAGATGTGAATTTAGTCCATAGTTTAATAACATGTCTATTTAGTCAAACAATAACAGTAAGGTCACGCCTGCAATCTGTGAGATCCTCAACTATGAATTCTTGCCCATATTTACACTATCCGACATGCATATCTTCCTGTGGAGCAGGCCTTTCTTTTGATGATATAAACATATATATGTATGTGTTTACAGACACTTGTATTCACTCCGGTATACATACACAAGCACTTGCACACACTGGTAATTTGAATGTAATTGACCCCCATAATCTCTTAGGGAGTGACACTATTAGGAGGTGTGGCTTTGTTAGAGTGGGTATGACCTTGTTGGAGGAAATGTGTCACTGTGGGGGTGGGCTTTGAGGTTTCCTATGTTCAAGATACTGCCCAGTGAGTCAGTCGATTTCCTGTTGCCTGCAAGATGTAGCACGCTCAGCTTCAACACCACATCTGCCTGCACACTGCCATGCTCCTTGTCATGATAATAATGAACTGAACCTCTGAAACTGTAAATGAGTCACCCCAATTAAAACTTTTATAAAAGTTTCTGTGGTGGATCTCTTCATAGCAATAGAAAACCCTAGCTAAGACATACACTCACTCACACACACACACACACACACACACACACACACACACACACACTTAGGTGTACACATGTACTTACATGTGAATTCCTACACACATGTATACTTACAGAAAAACTTAGCAAAGCATTTTGCACATGTAAATACATATATACATACATGGTTACAATGTAAATAAAGTTTTTTATTGATTTTTTGTATGGGTTTCATTATGACATTTGCAAGGCAGACTATGATTTTTTTTTTAACCAGACACAAAAGCTAAAGATTGTATTTTGTTTCACCTGAATTCTTTAAAGAAGGTCACAACTTGAGAGCTATTTACATGGAATAAAGACTTCATTTACATTTCATTTTGAATATTAAAAATTTAAATATACCAATAAGTAGAGGGACTAGTTTAATAAACATTTACATGTACTGTTTACAGGAAACAATTATAAACATTTTCTATATTTGTATAATCTAATGTTAAGGCATTTAAAAATTATAAGCATTATGACATTTCTTCCCTAAATGTATTTGAATTTATATTTATACTTAAGCATAATTTCTTTCCTTCTTAAAACCCTCACCTTCGCTAAAAAAAAATTTAAAATTGCTTACTCAGTGCACATTTAAATACCCATTGTCTTAATTGCTGTTCTATTACTGTGAAGAGACACCCGGACCAAGTCAACTCTTATAAAAGCATCTAATTGGGGAATTTCTTATGGGTTTAGAGCGTTAGTCAATCATTACCATGATGGGAAGCAGACAGGCACAGTGCTGTTGCTGTTTCCATCCTAATCCACAGGCCTTAGCAAGAAAGAGACACATGGCCTAGCATGAGCTTCTGAAACTTCAACACCCCCGCCCTCAGTGATAATCTCCTCCAACAAGGCCACACCTCCTAATCCTTCTCAAATAGTTCCAGTGACTAGTAACTAAATGTTCAAATACCTGACATATAGGATTCCTTATCATTCAAACCCTCACACCCATGAAATATTTGTCACCAAAGAGCACAATTTTTAATCTAGATCAATATGAGGGCAAGGAAATTAGGCACCATCTATATCTGATGTCTCACTGAAGCTCTGAAGCATGATTAGGAAAACCTTACCATGGGTTTAGTAAAGGGAATTTTTCCAGTGCTATAAGCAGCAGGGACAGAAACCTGAGAGACATACCTGGTCGTTGCTATTTTTTGGTAGATACTGTCTGTTTTCCAAAGCTTCCATACCCTAGATCCTCTCTACTTCCAGGCATTGATATGAAGCTTTTCCTGGGAGTTCTGGCTTCCTGCATTCTCTGTGTGATCCAGCAAATCTCACCAATCCACCTCCACCGTAAGTTCCCCTTCTGCCTCCTCTGCTTGGCCTAAGAGGCAGAACTCAGGGCAAGCAGGGCCTAGGAGTCAGTTCATCTATGAATGAAAGAGAGGATGTGTTATATGTTTATGTCTGGGGAGACCTTAGAAAGGTCGTACTCTTCAGGACTCTTGCCCAAGTTCTTTTCATTGTTCTGACCTAGGCATCAATATGAGAACAGTGTTGGTTCTTTGATTCTCTGGAAGCCACCAATCTCTACTGACACCTTCTTTGTACCTCTTTGTGAATAAATGCATGGCAGACTGCAAATGCTACTAAGAATTGCAGAGCCACCTTGATGGAGATATGTATGTTGTAACAGTAAATCATCTTTTATAGCAAGACGTGCTTCGTTAGATTTTCCCACCAACAGCAGCACACTCCGAAACCTCATTGTTTTAAATTTGGAAATGACATACTTTATTTGTGTGTGAGTATGTATGTGTGTGGATGTGCACATGCCAAGATGGGCATATGGAAGACAACTTGAAGGAGTTAGTTCTCTCACTCTACCCTGTGGTCCCTGGAGGTCAAACTTGGTTGTTAGGCTTGTGGCACAAGCCTTTACCTTCTGTATTAGTCAGGGATCTCTAAAGGAACAGAACTGTTAAAATGTGTGTGTGTGTGTGTGTGTGTGTGTGTGTGTGTGTAGTGGGATTTCTGTAGACTGGCCTACAGCATGCTGTCTTAAAGTGGAAAGGCCAAGAATCTGGTGGGTGTCAAGTCATGAGGCTGGATGTCTCTGTTGCTGAAGGCCTGGAGAATTCCTGGAAAGCTGCTGAAAGTCTACCTTGAAATCCTGAAGAAGTCCTAATCGCAGTGAAGGAATGCTAGTGTGGCAAAATAGATGAACTTGCCATCAAGAGTGGAGAGCTCACCAAGGCCAGCTGGACTGGGACTGAACTGCATGTACTGGCTTTTTGGGATCCTAGTCTGTTTGGATGCTCAGCTTCCTAGACCTGGAGGGAGGGGGGAGGAACTTGAATTTCCCACAGGGCAGGAAACCCTGACTGCTCTTAGGAGTGGAGAGGGAGGAGGAGAGGGAGTGGGGGTGGGGGTAGTGGGAGGAGGGGCAGAAGTGGAAATTTTTATAAATTAATAAAAAAAGACAAAATGACAACAGGAAATGAATAAATGACTGTGTGTTTGTCCTTAATATGGCTGAAGGCATTTCAAAAATTAACTGACCTGTGTTACTTTCATTAGTAATTTTTTTTATAACATGACCTAAACTCATGTTGTAACCAACGAGCAGACCCCTTTCCTAACAATTATTGCTACTGCAGTTTTTAGTCACATGACACTGTGACACTTGAGACCAGTTAACTGACTTTCCTTTGGACCACATCCCCTATTTTTAGAGAAGTTCTGAGTGGTTAAAATCCTAATGTCCAAAGGAAAGACTTTTGGGAGTCACTGACCTGAGAAGTCCTTCATCTTGGCTGTTTGCACGTGCCATGTGTGTGAAATGGTCAGGGTCAAGGTTCAGTTACCTCTCTGAGCTGAGAAGGCATTGGTAGCTTCTATTGCACATTGTGTGGGTACATTTGTTCCCTCTGTAAGTTCTCTAGGATGAGTAGTGCAACTCTTCTATGGCTGGGACTGAGCTAAACACCTATGCAGAAGAGGGTTGTAATTGACAGGGCAGTTAGACTTCCACATGCATCTTTAAGAAGTATTTTGTTAATCCTCCTGTGATCCTCAAGTCTGTAATAGCATCCCTTAAGAGGCCTAAACTCACTATGTAGCTGAGGCTGGCTTCAAACTTTAGGGCAATTCTCATGCTTCAGCTTCTCGAGTGCTGTCTTAAAAGAAATTAACAGAAAGGTGTCTTTTCATGTTTGGATGTGGAGCAAGTGGCTCTTGGTCACCAGGACACACAGTCCCTACGTGTGACAAAGTCTGGTACATGAGTAGACTCATTGAGAAGAATCTTCTTGGGGGGAAGGCAGTCATGGGCAGCACTGCTGAGGATGTGTCCTTCAGGGGGCTGAGAGGCCAATCCTGACAAATGAGACCCAGTTGTCCCATGGACCCAGCGGAGTCTCATGAGGGGATAGAGCTGACGCTGATCCTCCAGCAGCTGTCCAAATGGTTCGTCCTCAGGGGGAAACCGATGCTTTTGGCATGGGGGTGGGGATACAAGAACAACAAAACATTTTTCTTGGGGGACTAATTAAAATGTCACTTGTGGGAAAGTGTAAATGAAAACTTGCCCAATTTCCCTCCCTCCCATCTTTTTATAGGGAGAGGGAAAATTGTATTTTAATGAAGACTTGTGCCGTGCAATTAATTACAGCACACACCTGGCATGAATTCACTTTCAGAGATTTCTTCATTGATGATCACAGATTTTACACTTTAAAAAATTTAAAGATGAGCCCCATACTTAATTGACTTTGAGTTCTGTGATTCCAAAACTCCCTCAAGAAATCCCTTACTCATGATTAGTCACTTAGCATTAGCTTAACTCACAGCCTCTGACTGAGAATTATTCTGTTTTATTTCAGTATAGGTACCTCTGTTTTGGATATGTAACATAAATGGATTGCAAAAAGACCACACAAATAATGTGTGCCAACTTAACATCCTTTTAAAACTTACGTTGTCCCACGTATCTGTAGTTAATTTTTCATTGTAGCATAGTGTTCCATTTTTATACAACTTAAAATACATCTTGAAGGGACCTAACTTGAGCATTTGACTTTAGCAGGCCTTGCCATTCTCCCCAATTCCTTCTGCCTTTCTAAAAGAACATTAGATTACATTCCTAAAGCTAGCCCCCAGGTCCATTCCCTTCTTCGATCAATCCCTCCTCCTAGGGCAGACTACCAACGTCCAGTTATCAAAGTACTGAAATAAGACAATCAAAAATTCCTTTTGACTCACCTAAGTAACATGCCCAATTAAAATGAACACCTCATTCTAACACAAGGTTTCCCCTTGTACGGCTATAAACTTTATATACCATTTTCCTATGGACTACATCTATCTCCTCTCTATCTACATGCATAGATATATACATAGATAGATATTTGTCATCTGGGACAAATATCCCTGCCCCTCTCCCTTGTTCCCTTCCTCTTCTCCCTCATTCTCTATCTCCTGTCTTTGTCTCTTATTCTCTGCCCTCTGTCTCTCTGGGGCAAATAAGTCTCCTTTGTGACTGGGTAGTGGTGGCTCATGCCTTTAATCCCAAGCACTCAGGAGGCAGAGTCAGAAGAATCTTTGTGAGTTCGAGGCCAGCCTGGGCTACAGAGCAAGTTCCAGGACAGGCTCCAAAGCTACATAGAGAAACCTTGTCTTGGAAAACCAAAATCAAAATAAAATATCTCCTTTGTACTGAGAATGTAGTCCTGGGGGTCCTGGGGGTTCTGAGCCAATACTTTTCCTCTCACATCTTGCTTATCCATTCATCACTCGATGGATCCTTGCCTTATCTCTGCTCTTATGTTTCCTCTCTAATAATGCTTCCTTGATCATTTCTGTGTAAGTCTATATGAGGACAGTTGGTTTAATTCTCTTGAATTTCCAGTTCAGAGTGGATCAGCTGAGTCACATAGTGATTCAATGACAGTCCTTCTGAAATGATGCCAGATTGAAAAAAATAAGTAGAATTATTGTTTTGGCGACAGTTTTCTCTTGTTCCTTCATGTATGTGTTTACATGTGTTGACCAACATTAGTAATAGGATATAGTTTCGGGTAACTTCTACCTTGTCTTTCAGACTAATGTTTATTCAGATTGATGACTGTCAGGATTAAGTTGTGGCTTGAATTAACTTGGGTAGTGACCTGGAACAGAAGACTTCTCTGGCTATTTCTGTCTTTAGCTTTCATTACTTTGTCACAACCCCACACCTTGCCCTAGTTCTAGCCCCATATCTGTTCTATCCCTGTGCCACCCGCCTCCTCATTCTATCACAAGCAGAATCAATTCTTTGATATGACACCCATAAGTCACTTAATTATCTGTTGCAAAGAGCGGCTAGTGGAACATACAGAATCCATATTATAAAATAAAAAGAAAAATGATCAGAAGGCTAAAAAGCACGAAGAAGTCAGCCCTATGTGTTCAAAGGACTGGAAGTCAACCTACTCCACAGATTTCCTGCAATCTGTGCTTATTATGGAACCATTCACAATGATCAACTTATGTAATCAGTCTAAGCATCCAGCAATAGATGAGGAGGTAAGGGAAATGTGATAAGTATACTAAGCGGATGTTTATTATTTATTTATTATTTCTTTATTCCGTAAAGATATATAAACTTAAGTGATTTGGAATTATAGATTATCATGTTAAGCAAAATTAACCAGTGTGTTGGGTAATCTCAGCTATCAATTTGGTAGGTTCCAGAATCCTATAGGAGTCAATGCCTGAGAAGGATTATATAGATTATGCAAACCTCTGGGCATGCTTGTGAGAGACTACCTATATTGGCTTAATAGAGGTGGAAAATCCATGCAACGTGGGCAGCACCACTCCATTGGCTGGAGTCCCTGACTGCATGGAAAGGAGTTCCCCACCGATAGGACAGTACCTTGAACTGTGAGTCAAAACCAGCGCTTTCTCCTTCCAGTTGCTTTGTCAGGATATTTTATCACAGCATCAGAGAAAAAGAGCTGAAATGAAAATAACATATGTTTTATTTTTTAAAAAAGAAAACAAACTATCTTTTTTTCATTATACATATCCTATCCTAGCTCCCACTCCCTCCCCTCCTCCCATTCCCTCCTCTTACCCCATTCCCCACCTGCCACTCACTCCTCAGAGAGGGTAAGGCACATTGTTTTGGGGAATGCCCAAGGCCATCCCTACTGTATCTAGGCTGAGCAAAGTATCCATCCAAAGGGAATGGGTTGAAAGTATCATATTTGTTCATTTATGAAGTCTACATGTACATTTATTATATATACATGTGTGTATGTGTTATGCATATGTTTATATATATATATATATATATATGAACGTAGAAGGGGAAGGGTACTAATATTAAGGGAGTAGAGGCTGATGAGATTAATGGGGAAGCAGTAAGGTCAAAGAACATACTATACTTGAACAAAAATATTATGAAGTCCATCATTTTGTAAAAGAAATATACATCAATAATTTTTTGGGTTTTTTTTTTGAGACATGGCTTCTCAGTGTAGCCTTAGCTGTCCTGGAACTAGCTCTTGTAGGCCAGGCTAGCCTTAAACTCACAGAGACCCGCCTGCCTCTGCCTCTCGAGTGCTGGGATTAAAAGCATGTACCACCACCACCTGGTAATACTTTTTTTTAAATTGGAAAGAGTTAGTTATAAAGTTTTATCTTTGAAACAGAAGCCAAGAAAAACCCACATAGTCAAAGCAGTATGTCCCTTATCTACTTTAAATCTTCATTGGTATGGAAACTAACAATCATTCTTCCTTTATCCAGCAATAGCCCCTGAGGGATCTACCTTCTATAAACTGGTTCGTTTCCAGAAACTTCTGCTTCCATTCCTTCTCCTGAAGAGAAACACCCAGGAGAGAACATTTAGTTGAATTCTCCTTTAATTAATTACATTCTGACCCTGTCTTCTACTGTTTTGCTTCTTCCAGAATGTTCTTTCTGTCTTTCTTACTTTTGCTCTTTCAGAAATTCCCAGAGAAGGGACTCCTCCTCAACTGTCCTTCAGGGAATGCTATTCTGAGCCTGTCCTCTTAACACTTTCTTTAGGTTAGCCCTCTCAACCAGTCCGGCAGACTTTTGCTCTTCCCAGTGACAAAAGGGCCTGGCCTTCTGTGCAGAACTCTGAGGCCAGACAAAACCCTGAAGTGATAGGAACATGATCATGTTAGACCTTTCGCTCCCCATTTCTTCATCAGCAATCAACACATCTAAATTCCAATGGTGTCATCTGCAAACTCAGTGGCTTGGTGTCAGAAGGAAATGACATCCCGGGTCTGCAAATGTCATAGTGGCCATTTCCTTTCTATATCCTGCACCATACCTGCCCTCTTTATCCTATTGTCTTCACCACAGCTGTTGTCCAACACCTTCTGCTTGCCCATCTTCTGATACCCTTGAAGACTCTTGAGTTCACTGTCCCAGGCTTAGTGTGGCATGGGACAAATTTCACTTCCCCAGGCTTAGCAGTGTGAAGATCAACTGTCATGTGATCTCAAACAGACCATTTAAATTGTCTTATTTTTCTTATTAAAGTGGAAATAATGTCTGTGCTACTTACTTTTCTGGGTTATTGGGAGGATTGAATTAGATAAGTAAAGCAATATGACCATCATTTGACCAGCACTGACCAAGTGCTGTCCCTACAGCAGCCTGGCTCTCTCCTCCCAGTAGCGGTTAGCAGAGACAGAGAGGAGTTGAGGGAGTTGGATGGGGTATGGAGGTGAGGAGGATCTGTGAGGAGCTGGGAGAAGGGCAAGAATGTGATAAAAATTCTCTCGTATGTAAAAGCAAAATTGTAAATAAAAAGTAAGTCACAGCTAGAAAGGGAGAGTGTTAGAGGGATCGCGAAAAGAACAATGAAAGCAGAGAAGAGCCAAATGTCACAGCCCCACGACAGAGCAAGCCTTCACTGGCAACATGATCTCTGAAGTAGAAGCCTTGCAGTTGTATTGCTGAGTGGATCCATCAGAAGAGTGACTTTTTGGCAACCTAAATATTGCCATCAAATCATTCTGTGGAGTTTGGCAGCACGAAGTCTTTTCCAATGTCCAGTGCCTTTTACTTTGAGCTGTACTGTGCCTGTTTGCATCCCCACGCTCACTGCCAACAGACCTTGGAGGTAAGTGCAGATGGCTTTGTTATCCCCTATTATAGGGAGGGAACCCAAGTCCAGTATTAGGAGATTTTTAAAGGTTGGTTTTCCAGGCACTGCCTTTTCTCTATTTTATGGTGGGACAGGCAGTGTCCACTGCCTTTCATATGCCCAGCCACTCTCAGAACTTGGAAGGTTCTCTTATCTTCGGATGGGACTGGCTCAAATTAACATTGTCTGGTTATCTTGTGCCTTGCATTTCCATGGCTTTTCATGTAATGCATACATTATTGACTCTTGACTGCACCCCTGTACCCTGTTGTTCAGCTTTGCTATGGTCCTCTGTCATAATTAAACTAGGCAAGCTAACACAGATGCATGATTACCATATCAATGAGCTTCCCAGTTTCTGTCCTGACTGCAGTCTCATTACTCACAGCACATCACAAAGTGATTCTCCAGAGACAGCCAAAGAACAGCAAACCTCATTTTGGCAGAAGAGTGGGGACAAATTGGAAGTGGCCATAAGTGGAAACAAATACGTAGGCAGTACTTAACTAGAGACAAGTGTTAAACATAAACCTGACCAAGATGCCTAGTGAGAGTTATAGAATGACCTGAGGTAATAGAGAAACATCCAACAAAATAATTGAACAATACTCATCAAAAGTGTCAATTTGAGGACAAAGTCAGTCCCATACTGGGGAAGGCCAAAGTGTTGCAACAACTATGACAATCTAGGAACTGGGTTGAATTTGAGAAGAAAAAATGAAGATTAGTGTAAGAAGCTCTGTAACATACCAGTAAGGTCTGCGTCTCATTGTACTGAGCCAATGTGGTGTCCTTGCTTTGCCCATTTTGCCAAGGTACTGCAAGCTGTTAGCATTAAGGGAATCAAGCGAAAGGGTAGTAAAGGTACTGCTGGGCTATTTGGGTAAATTTTCTGCGATTTAAAAAAAGTATTATAGAACTAGTTAGTTAAAACATGCAGATATAGCTTGCTGGAGAACTTGAAAAGCGTAAGCTGATTATACTGGAGCTAAATTCAGCATTTGCCTTGCTACAAGGCTGAAAATGATGAAGTCTGAAAAGTCCACCCCCAACACACACACACACACACTCATATCTTATAATGCTTCACTATCAATTGGTGGCACTATTGTGAAGGCTGTGGGGCATTTGAGAGGTGGTGCCTGGCTTGTAAAAGTAGGTCGCTAGGTATGGGCCCTTGAAAGCTATGGCCATTTGTTTCTTCCCTGTGTTCTGTCTTCGCTTCCTGTTTGAGCCATGTGAAGAAGTCACCTCCACATGCCTCCACACCATAGACTGTGCGGCTCAGACAGGCTTTCCCTGCCATGACGGACTGCAATCCTCTGAAGTGGTGAGCCAAAATAAGAACTGCTTCCTTTAGGTTGTTTAGGTTAGGTGTTTTGCCATAAGGACAAGAAAAGTATTTAACACGCTGACCTGTGTTTCCTCTTGGGCCTTGGCAACCAGACTGTTTTTGTGGGAATTTGAACACATGGTTAGTGAGAACCCCAGGCCATGCTGGGGAATGATTCAGAGAGATGAATGTGATTGTGAGACTGAGTTCTCTTATCCTAACCTCTTTAGAAAAAAATCACATTGGTTAATGTTAACACTTTACAGCTTAGAAATGTTACGCGATACTTCTACCACAAGTGTCCATATTGAGGAAATGGCACCCTAGGGAGACCTGAGCCAAGGAGAGCAAATAAAGAACAACTTCCTCAGAGGCAGCAAGACGTGGAACGAATTCGGGAGACAGTGGTGGTTTGTGAGAGCTATTTGCAAAATATTTAGGGATGGTCTCACAAGTATTATCTTTGCCAGCACATATGTCATTCTTTTAGATATAAGGAATAAAGAATAATACAGGGTGTTATAATTATCTGCTGGAAATGATAGTCAAGAACCCCTCATTGTTTGGGTATCACTTACTAGTAGAGCTGATGGATGTATTTTTACTAAAAGCAATATTGTTCAGAAAAGTAGAAAATTATTCATGGCACCTAACACTTTATTCTGGAATCGTATTTCTGCAGTGGCATTTCACTTGTATTTTAATAAATAAAACTTGCCTGAGGACCAGAAAAGTAAAACAGTCACACTGACCAGCTGTACAGACCAGGCAGCAATAACACCCACCTTTAATCCCAGTAGCCACACGAGTTTGCCATAGAAACCAGGCGGTAGTGGTACACTCCTTTAATCCCAGAACTAGAGAGGATTATAAAACGGGAGGAGACAGTTCTCAGACACAATCTCATTCTGAGATTCCTGGAGGCAGGATCACCATTTTCTGGCTGAGGTCGAGGTAAGAGACAGTGGCTGGCTGCTTTGCTTTTCTGATCTTCAGACTGAATCCCAGTTACTGTCTGTGAGCTTTTATTAATCGTACATCAATATTCTTTGAACAATGATGAAAGTGCAGCATATATCCACATGCGTCTGCCTGAGGAAACTGAGAATCCAGTGAAGTAGGTTCCCTTTCTGACCCGGGTGACACAGTCATCGCCCGTCATTCGCATAGTACTTTTAGCCATTCAGATGGCATTCAAGTCAGTGTTAGCTGGTTTATTTGTTTGTTTGTTTTATTCTTCTCTTACTGACCTGCTGATCCTGAAGTAGGTGAAGATAGATATGGTTATTTATCCAAGAGGAGGAAGCATGAAACCTTGATCCATAGACTTGCTTCTAGAAGAACAAGAGTTCTCCAAGGGAAGAGGTTTAGTGGTGGTTTTTAAACATATCACCTCTGGACATTCTGGCTGCATTAATGTTCTCATTGGTTTACCGTTTCAATGTTTTCTTAATTAGGAAGATCAATTTAGAAGTTTTTTTTCTCTCCCACACTTTCTTTTTTTCTGACCCTCCAAATCTTCCCATGCCCCCTTCCAAATTCATGGCCTAATTTTCTTTATTCTTGATATTTATTTGTTTGTTTGTTTATCTGTATGGGTTCTGGTACCTGCAGGAGCCAGAAGAGGATTTCAGATCTCCTGGAGCTGGAGTTACAGGAATCACCTGACATGACTCATGGGAACTGAACTCTGGTCCTTTGGAAGAGTAGCAGATGCTCTTAACCACTGAGCCATCTCTTCGTCTCTCCCATCTTTACTTTTGTTGTTTTACATGCACACACACACACACACACACAATCTACAGAGTTCTTTTACCATTACTCACATGTACATTTGCTCACGACTGACCACTTAGGTTTGAGTCACCCATGTTGGAGCCATCTCTGGAGGAAGCTGATTGCTGCTTAGCCCTCCTTCAACAGCCACTGAGCACCAGTAAGTAAGTAGCTCTTCATCCAGCGGTGTTGTTGCTATGCCAACACAGACAAGAGAACATCCATGAAGTCATAGCACACTCTTAAAATTTTGTTTTTATTATGTGTGTGTGTGTGTGTATGTGTGTGTGTGTGTGAGAGAGAGAGAGAGAGAGGGGGGGGGGAGGGAGAGAGAGAGAGAGAGAGAGAGAGAGAGAGAGAAATTCTGTGTGTCTTGGGAATATGTGCCCATCAGTGCAGTGCCCACATTGGATCTTCTTAGAACTGGAGTTACAGGAACTTGTGAACTGCCTGATGTCGGTATGGAAATCAAGCTTGTTTTCTTCACAAGAGAAGTGTGTACTTTTAACCACTGAGCCATCTATCTCTCTAGTCTCATATCCAGCTTTTGTAAAAAGAACAACACCTTACACTTCTTAGGGTAGTCTAAGTTTTAATAACTGTTTCATATATGAAATCACAAAGGAGAGCATCATGATTAGCTTTTGTCACCTTGACATATAGACATACCTGGGAAGAAGGGCTCTCAATCGAGGAATTGTCTTCATCACACTGGGCTGTAAGTATACCTATGGGGGCACTTTTTTAGATGCTGATTGTTGGAAGACCCAGCCCATTGTGGGCAGTGTCATCCCTGGGCAGACAGGCCTGAGCTGTATAAGAAAGTTAGCCAAACAAGCCAGAGGAAGCAAGCCGGTAAGCAGCGGTCGTCCGTGGTTTCAGCTTCAAGCTTGTCCATGTTCCTGACTTCCTTCTATAATGGACTACGAACAATAAGAAATAGGTTCTGTCTTCCCCAGGTTGGTTTCGGTCAGGGTTTTCATCACAGCAGCAAAAGCAAGCTAGGACAGAGGGAAATGTGGTCAGTGTTTTGGTGTTGTTGCTGCTGGTTTGTTGTTGTTGTTGTTGTTGTTGGTGGTGGTGGTGGTGGTGGTGTGTGTGAAATTTGGCAAATGTAAAGGAAGAATTGGGTAAGAGTTGTGGAAAGCCGTCGTTTTATATTGTACTAAACGTAGCATGATAGATGCCTTATAGTTTAGTCACATAAAGCTGCTCCCAT
Source organism: Myodes glareolus (assembly GCF_982192425.1). Taxonomy (NCBI): domain Eukaryota; kingdom Metazoa; phylum Chordata; class Mammalia; order Rodentia; family Cricetidae; genus Myodes; species Myodes glareolus. The sequence goes on along the minus strand of NC_142053.1, from coordinate 26,965,916 downwards.
TTAAACTCTCCTTAGACTAAACTTTCTAATTGAACATAAGTTTAGCACATACTAATACCATTAAATAATTGTGGTTATCCTAGTCTCTTTGACCAATGAATTGGAGGGAAAAGAGGATCGTTAATTATTGAGTTTTGGCTTTATTCCTGTGTCTGCCTCTAGAAGGCCTCAAACTACTCTTATGTGACTTATCAAGTTTTGGTTGGAATTATGCTTTGGAAATGTTTGCTGCTGAGGTGATACCTCTTTTTGCAAAACCCAAAGGAAGATATTACCGGGGTCAAAGAGTTCTCTGGAAGACATGAGTGTTGTAGACACATTGGAATAGCAGAAATCTTTTGTGGTAGGTTGAATTCTAAAATGGTTCTCCAGTACTGCCCACTGTGGCCCACAGACTGTAACTATTTCCACAAAGAAGATTTTGTAAGAAGCATTAAAACCATGGTGGTTACCAGATGGGACCAATATAATTATACCAGCCTTTCAAAGAAGGTGTTCTGAGTTTCTAGAGGACTGTAAGAGCCAACCCAGACCAGATTGATTTCAGCCCTGTGAATTGCAGAGCACGCAGCCCAGTTGAATCTGACCTCCTCCGATCTTTAGAACCATGAGATAATAAAAGTCTGTCTTTGTTATCTATAGAAGATCCTAAAGATCCTAATATTTTAGTAACTTGTCACCGTAGCTATAGGAACTAGATCACTCTCCCAAAGTTGGAGGAACTGGGCTACCATTTTCTTTCTTTCTTTCTTTCTTTCTTTCTTTCTTTCTTTCTTTCTTTCTTTCTTCCTTCCTTCCTTCCTTCCTTTCTTTCCTTCTTCCTTTCTTCCTTTCTTCTTTTCTTCCTTTCTTTCTTTCTTCTCTCTCTTTCCCTCCCTCCCTCCTCTCTTTTTCTTCCTTTCTTTTTTTTTTTGAGACAGGGTTTCTCTGTGTAGCCCTGGCTGTCCTGTCCTGGAACTCACTCTGTAGGCCAAGCTGGCCTCAAACTCACAGAGATCTGCCTGTTCTGCCTCCCCAAGTGCTGGGATTAAAGGCATGCACCCCCACCTCCCAGCCTAATAAAACTTTTTGAGATAATGAAAACATTCAATGGCTACAGTGTTCAACAAGGAAGCTGCTATGTGAAACCCACAAATGGATACTGAGCACTAGACAAATAGCTCCAGCTTCTGTGGTACTATGATTTACATTTAATTTTTTATTTGATTGAATGACTTTAGGTTCAAATGTCAGCATCTGACTGCTGGCCGCTGAATTGGATAAAACAGCTTTAGAAGGTTTAAAGCAAGAAAACAATCATAGACGTAGGAGAATCAATACCTTTCTGCCAATTAGATCTGTGGACACAGGATGGCAGGATGAATGAGATGAACTCAGTGAGTTCCCTGTTAGGGGCAGGCTCAACAGAAGCTGTATGCAAAGTCGAGGATGCTGCAGAGATGATCTCAGCTCTAGAAAGCTAAAGGAGCACATCACTCCTCTAGAGGCTTTATGCACTGAAGCTGGCTTTACTAAGCTAAAAAAGAGCTTCCCCATATATCAGAGATTTAGATTGCTTTATTTTATTTATTATTATTATGGTTTTAATCTTTAAAGTCATTTTCAGCCTCAAATATATTTTGATCATATTCTTCCCCTTCCCAAGTCTCTCCAGATGCCCTCCCTGTTTCTACCCACCCAACTTTTAGGTTCTTTCTCAAAAAAGAAACAAAAACCCAATACAACAAACCCCTCCAAACCAAAAAAGCAAAATAAAACCACATCTAAAAAGAAAAAAAAACAAAACTAAAAACCCCACCAAACTGTAACCAAATAAAAGTGTGTGTATGTGTGTGCGCACATGTGCATGCACACACAGACACACACAAATCCAAAACAACAACAACAACAAAACTGTGGCATTCCATTTTATGTTGGTCAACTACTCCTGAACATGAGGCTTGTCCTGGAGTGGTTGATACACCCAGTATCATTCCATTGGAGAAAACTGATTTTTCTCTCTCCCAATAGGTATAAATGACAGCTCAGTTGTTAACCTTTACTCTAGTGACTAGACATTCATTCATTCATTTAAAAATATAACAAATAAAATATAATAAGATGAAATGAAAAGCATCACATTGAAGTTGAACAAGACAAACCAACAGAAGGAAAAGAGCCCAAGAGAATAGAGCATAGAGACCCACTCATTCACATGCTCAGGAGTCCCATAAAAATGCTAAATCAGAAGCCATACTTTATGCACAGAAGATTTGGTACAGACCTGTGCAGGACCAGGGAATGCTGGAACCTACTATGTAGACAAAGCTGCCTTCAAACTCATGGAGACTCTCTTGCCTCTTAAAGGCATACATCCCATGCCCGGTTACTTTTTATTTTTGTTTGTTTGAGACAGTATCATGATAGTTGCTCAAGCTGGTCTTGAACTCATCTGTAGTTTAAGAAAACCTTGAACTGCTTATCCTCCCATTTTATCCTCCTAAATAACTGGGATTACAGGCCTGCACACAGGCCTGGCTCAGCACGTGGAATTGTATTAATATGCTTCGTTTCATGACCTTGCTCCCCAGCTTCAGTTATCATCTTGCTTTTAACATTAAACATATATTTAGCTTCTAAGAGGTAAGTTGGCACTCATATTTGCTGGAGCCTACTTCTCCTTGTCACTAAGGGGGTCTGTAAACTCAAGTAAGTTGCTCCATCTTTTTTGAGTCTCAGTTTCATTGCTGGTGAAGGTAAGATATACTAGTATGAATCTGAGGACGTTATGAATGCTAAAACGATTTGCTAAAAAGCACCTTGTTCTGAGTAAAATAGTTCAGTCTATTATCAGTGTGATCAGCATCATTACCACATTTGACATGATGGGTGTTGTATTTGTCTACTGGATCCCTCTCTCAATTTTAAATTTTCTATCTCTCTTTCTTTTCTTTGCTTGGGGGGTTGGGGTGGCTACCGTCTTTGAAAGGCACACCAAAGACTGAAGTACTCCACCAAGGCAGAAGGAAGTGCCATACATACAGGCTAGGATCAACATTTTCCTTGGCTATTCAAAGCAAGCTCTACCTCAGCAGGAAAACATTTCACAGTGTGATTCATTGGGTTGCTGCAGATTGCCAGTCTTTTGAACAGCTGATCCCATCCTGAATCCCCAGAAAGTCAAACAAAATGTTCTTCTGAGAACTTAAGCTTGGGCCTTGGTAAGCTGTCACCCATTCACTCCAGTGGTCTCTTATTACTGCCAAGTCTTTCAGGTGATAGTGGTATCAGTGGAACTTCGGGGGAGACTTTGTTAATTGAAATGCTGTCATACCATCCCCTTTGTACTGTGTCTCGAGCTCCTTGGAAACCAGTTGAGGGAAACCAAGTTCCTCCTTTTCCCCTAGTATGTTGTTATTAAAAAATGTCCTTCAGGTAACTTAAGTGCTTCCAGGCCTTTAGAAGAAGTCCCAAGCAAGAGAAGGAGAAGTCGCATTTATAGGGTGGCTCCAAACATTCTCCATAGAAATGCATTTGACTCTCAAACATGCTCTGTTGTTTCTGGGCAGGATATTTTTTTCCCTAGAAATTTGGCCAACTTGAGGGTTTTAATGATTGTTACCATACATAAAGCCACTTGTTCCTTTTTTCTTTTATTCAAATCCAATTATGGGGGTGAGAGTAATGGTATTGCAGTCTATTGAAACGGACCCAGTGAGATGAATGCAGTCCAACTGCTGTTGCAATTTCAGCACAATTGTGAAATATAATGCACAGTTTGCAAGAGACTGCTCACGAATGTGCACGTGGCTACATCAGACATGAAAAGGTAAATATCTTATCAAGGGAGATACCTAGGGAATTTGTAAGCATAAACCTCTTTCTTAATTCAATCCAAGGTAGAACTAAGGCTAACGAGAAGAAAGGACTAGGAGATTTTCCCCTATAAGGAAGGGCACTAACTGACTCGGGAATCTGAATTCTACTTTTACATGTCCCTCTGTCTCTCTGCCACCTTAGCATTCTGTCCCTCGATTTTCTTACCTCCTTTTTCAAATAACGGAACTTCATCCTCCTGTAGAAAACTGGGATTAGATAAAATACTAAGAACAATTCTAGTTATAAAATCTGTGCCCCAGTAATTCCATACAGAAAATAGGAAGAGAAAACTTCTGTCCACTTTGGCTGGCCAAGAAAGTTAAAGATTAGTGTGAAAGAGGAAAAGAATCACCTATTTTCATGATTTGGCAAAAGTTACCTTTAAATGTTCTTTTGTCTTGCCCAGCATCAATAGTTACGCAATCCTAAGCTTAGAGTCAACGCATTCTCGCTTTATATCTTACTCTCTACTTTCTTTTTTATTTTTAATTGTTTTTATTGAGCTCTCCATTTTTCTCTGCTCCCCTTCCTTCCTCTCCTCCCCCTTCAACCCCCTCCCAAGGTCCCCATGCTCCCAATTTACTCAGGAGATCTTCTCTTTTTCTACTTCCCATGTAAATTCGATCCGGGTATATCTCTCTTAGGGTCTTCATTGTTGTAGCTCCATCCATTTGCCTGCAAATTTCAAAATGTTATTTTTTTTTCTGCTCTGTGGTACTCCATTTTGTAAATGTACCACATTTTCCTAATCCATTCTCTGGTCTAGGGGATTTTAAGTTGTTTCCAGGTTCTGGGAATATTGTGAATCACTTTTTATTGATTTTACTGAGCTAGAGAGCTCTACATTTCTCTCTGCTCCTCTCCCTTCCTCTCCCCTCCCCTTCAACCCTCTCTCATGGCCCCCATGCTTCCAATTTCCTCAGGAGATCTTGTCTTTGTCAACTTCCCATGTAGATTAGATCCATGTATGTCTCTCTTTGGGTTCTCTTTGTTGTCTAGGTTCTCTGGAATTGTGATTTGTAGGCTGATTTTTCTTTGCTTTATGTCTAAAAGTCACTTATGAGAACTTATTATTATATTTATTTTTCTGGGTCTGGGTTACCTCACTCAATATGATTTTTCCTAGATCCATCCATTTGCCTGCAAATTTCAAGATCGTACTTTCTTTTTTTAAAAAAAAAATTCATTGTATATGTGTGTGTGTTTTCCCTGCATGTATGCCTGTGCACACATGAATGCAGTTTCCACAGAGTCCCAAAAGGAGTGTCAGATACTCTGCAACTGGAGTTACAGGACAGTTGTGAGTGCTGAGAATTGAACCTGGGTCCTCTGGAAGAGCAAGCATTCTTAACCTTACTGAGCCATCTCTCCAGCTCCTTACTCTTTGCTTTCATATTCTCTCATCTATTGAAAAAAACCCAAATGCTTAACCAGTGTTTTTCAACTTTCATTTCTGTTAAAAGACCATTGAAGCCAGGGGCTGATCATCTCCATGTCCATGGATAAGGTGAAGAACTTGATGTTCAGAGAACTAATATTCCTGATCCTGAACCAGTCCGGGATGGATCCGTTTCTATATCCAGGTCTCCTGTTTCTAGTCCTCCTACTCCTACATATTAAATTAGAACACTTACGTTACAGGCCAGTTATTTTACACAGAATATTGTACACATTTTATTTGTTAACTCACTGTTCTCCTTGTTTTCCATACAGTGAGACCAAGTTAAAGAAAGGAGATATATCTTGGTCATGATCTAAGATTTTTCTTGTAGGTAGAGCTAGAATTCGATCTCATATATGTTTATTTGATTTTAACTTTGTGTTGTTAGCTATTATACCTTTAATTGTTGCTTTTTATAGCCCACTTATGCTTGTGCTGAACTTCTATCAATCATTATGCTTTTTTAAACTTTTATTTATTTTTTATTTTTTGAGACAGGATCACACCTTGTAACCCAAGCCAGCCTGGAACTCATTACATAGAACTCACAGAGGTTCACCTACCTTAGCCTCTAGAGTTCTAGAATTAAAGGTGTACACCACAATGTCCTGCTCATTAGTTATTTCAATAGTCATAGGACGGAAAAATCCTCAGTAAGAAGGCAAGGTTATGCTAACGTCAACTGCTCAAAGCTTCACAACACATAGATACAACTACAGCCCCGGCGCCACAGTCATCCATGTGATGTCGTCTGGTGTTTTGTAGTGTGCTTCTAAGATGATGTAATATTCTCCTCGCTGATGTCTGGGCTTTCCTTAATACTACAATGCTAAATACTTTTAACTATTATTGCTCAATAACAATTTTTTAACCTCTTTGTTTACAAACTGGCCTGCTTTTGATTATCTAAAGATTAGGCAAAAGGTACAGTTTGAATCTATTGGACTGTCTTGTTGTATCTATGTGTAATGTGACCTATTTAAAATGGATAGAGGCTTACCACGAAGCAGGGAGGAAATGTTCAAAATAGGCCTGCTACTTAGTTGTTTTATAGAAAGCCCAGCTTTGAGCTGGGCAGTGGTGGCACACACCTTTAATCCCAGCACTTGGGAGGCAGAGGCAGAGGCAGGCGGATCTCTGAATTCAAGGCCATCCTGGTCTACAAGAGCTAGTTCCAGGACAGGCCTCAAAGCTACAGAGAAACCCTATCTCAGAAAAGCAAAAATAAAAAGAAGGAAGAAAACACAGCTATGAATTCTAAAGGAGGGTATGTACATAGACTTCATCCTGTGTTTGATTCCGCATGAGAGAGATCCATGTTCAAATTGTCTCTGGGGAAGGTTAAGGCTGGTACACAGGCAGGAGCAGGATGTTGAGAAACTGCTGGGTTGGTGACCATCCTGAGGCATATAAAAAGGATGCTATAGGGCAGAGGAAATGGCATATCTCTGAGAAGGAGGATCACACAGAAGGTGAGAGTGGGTTTTGCACCCCCCATTCTCTGTTCCTTTTTTTCTGTCTCAAAGATATTCTTGAACTTTGATAAAACACACTTAGCCACAAATACAACAAAAGAATAACTCCCTGCCTGGCATGATAACCATAAATCCCTTGAGCACCAATAATACAAATATGCTACTCATATGCTACTCATGGTGCTGCTAGGACTTTTTCGAGCAAGAGGGCACTGAGGCAAACTGATTTGTTTTCTGATTTTTAGCTCCAGACTCATACAAGAACTATGTAAAATATGGGCAAAATGTTTTTAGTTAATTAATGTATTATTCGTTTTGTGTAGTTGTATGTACATGTGAATATATGGGGCTGTTGCATATTTGTGCATATGTGGAGGCCACAGATGGATAGTGGGCATCTTCCACTCCTTTCCTTACCTTAACTTTTGAGACAGAGGCTCTAATTAAGTGGTTCTCAACCCCCTGAGGGTCACATTTCACATATTTATATTATGATTCATAACAGTAGCAAAATTCCATTTATGAAGTAGCAACCAAATAATTGAATGGTTGTAGGGTCACCATCACATGAGGAATTGTATTAAAGGGTCACAGCATTGGAAAGGTTGAGAATCCCTGCACTAAGTGAACCTTAGCTAAGCTAGAGCTCACTGATTGGCTAGACTGGCTGAACTGCATGCTTCAGAGATACACCTATTTACGCCCCTCCCTTGTCAGCATTTATACTTAACATAAAATATTTCAGACCATTTAAATTACCCACATTTGAAAATGTACATTTCATATACAGGTAATAATATTTAATGTAGAGAACCTGGCACCAAGATCCTGTTAATAGTGATAATATTATGTTTCTGAGTGTGGTAATGGATACAGTCACCAAAATTCCAAAATGTTGGAGCTGACTAATGAAAACTGGAAGCCACACAGAATGTTCGCAGATACTTTTGTTGAGGGGATGCTGCAAGAAGTGATCCTTTCTACGTATGCATTTTAAAGTAAATGTTTCAACTAACTCACTGTTGTTTGTTCAGTTAACTCACTGAAGTGGAGTCAACTTCTGAATGGAAGTCTATTATCCAATCTAGAGAATTATTTCCATTAAAATGACTTGAATTCATTTTGTAAATCATGTTTATGATGATACTGGGCCGACAGAAGTATTGGGAGAATATTCCTTTCTAATTTAATGGAACCAGTGTTTCTCACTGCATCTCCCATAATTCTGCATAATTATTAGTCAAAACGTACAAACATACACACATTGCCAATAATAAGCCTCAAACAGGAGGGAAATGAGCTCACATATCTTCCAGGTGACTGATCACCTATTTTTCAAATGCCTTTGCTGACACAGAAAACTTTGTGGGCCTGTTTTACCAGAGATAAGGGATAAAGCTAATTAAGACCCAAGACACTTCTTGGGGAGTGTTATAAACCACACCATCTTTAAACATTTTTTTTGTGCTCTAGAAAATAATAAGGCCCTATTCTGTGCTTAGATAAACATTTCCTTGGTTTCTTTTAAAAAGGCTCTTGTTTGATCTTAGTTACACATGGCAGGTAATCCTTATGTGCCAAATTGGAGTTGGGAGAATGTGGTGATCCTTTTATCTCAAATTCTTATTTTGCATTAGTAATTTATCTTAAACACACATTTGAATGGCCGTATTGCAAATTGCCAAACATCCTAGGGGGAGGGGGGTTGTGTGAAGTTATAGACAGTCATCTGAGTTCAACATTTTTAGTTATAAATTACTTAATGCTTCCCATCACTCCACCTTCCTTACCCTTACTTAAGTTGCGGGGTAAATATCTTTCCTTAAATGGTGTTGATGAAACTTTGTGAGTTTGAGTTAATTTCAGTACATTCAGTACCAGAGCTAACTGCTGTCATTTTCAAACACCCAGAAGAATACCTTGCGTAGGCACAATCACTCTGCAGCCCACTCGGTAACATGAGTAATGATCTTTAAGGGAACTATATCAAGACTGTAAGGGCTTGGGATAATTTAGACAGGAAAATTGGAGCAACTATGCATTCCTCCCCCCAAAAAAAGAAAAATCACTCTGATTTGCTTGGTGGAACTACATAATCTGCTACTGCCGGAGCCTCTCATGAAGCACTAAAACCAGGCTTTTCCTCACACCAAGCCAGGAAGAGTATGTATGTGCTTATGTTGCATGTCTGTTTGCATATATGTACAATATAACTAAAGAGATTAGAAGGGTAGATTTGCAATTTCTTTTCAGATTCATGAATGATAAATATTGAAAGGGGAGCATATATGATGTTTTCTACTACTTCTTAATGGCACAAGATTATCCCTAGGATAAATTTCTGACCCCCAACTGCCTTCTGATGCTTTGCCAACTTGACAGTAAAACCCTTTAAAATGTAATACATTTGTCCTGTATTAATTAATACCCCACGCAGTACCTCCTTAAAAAGTGACAGACTACAGGGTATTTTTCCCATTTTACAGTGAGTCATTATACAATAAAGAATTTTAGACTCCAGAGAGAAAGCCAAGTAACAACCAAAAAAGATCTTGACTGAGAGAGAAGGGACTCTGGTGGGAGGTTAGGAGAAAGAATTTATTTGTTAGACATTTTCTGATTATACTTGTATCTCAAAGATTTAGGTTTTCATAGGCACTGGCTAAAAACAGTAGGCCTTAGTATTGAGTGACATCCTAGGGAAGAAAGCCAGCATAGATTTTTGAGGGCTGTTACTGGAGTTAGTTGATTAAAAATTTAACTGGAAAACATTTTGGGCGCAATTCTCCGTTTTGGCTCAGAACATGCCCATTTCTTTTATCTTCTATCTCGTTGTTTGTCTTAGGGCCCTAGGAAGTGAACTGTATTGACAGTAGTATTCTTTCTTTATAGATGACCAAAGGGAGGTCAAAGGAGTGGATGAAAGGTCACAAGGCTAGTTTATTGTCATGTCAAGATATTTTGTTTCCAATTCTTCTGTTTCTTCTATCTTTAACACAAAGTAACTCACATACTCTCTTGGTGAAACGATTTTGTCAGAAAAATGAAGAGATCAGTTGACCCCTGTTAACCCTTCCCTTTTACCCCATGATAGCTGTTTTTCTGCAGTGTCTAGTAGGCAATGGCCATGTTACTGTGAGCAAGCCACTTCTCTTCCTGAGCTCCCTTTGGACTCTCTGTAAAGTGAGAATTAGGTCAGATATTTTCTAAACTCCTGTTCAACTCTGACCTATGATTAATTGTCAATGAGTGTAGTCATAATCGTGGACACAGTACTAGATTCTTCTATTCGAGCTCTTGTGCTAGAAATATCATTGCTTTGTCTATGTGCGAATCAATGAGTTGATGCTTAAATGTTGACTTTGTAGTAGTGACTCCAACTTGGACAAGGCAAAAATTTAAACTGATTCCACAGTCAACACAAGCAAACCAGAACAGTTTCTCAGGCTGCATTATGACCAACTGCCCTGTCCCCAGTGATACTAAATGCTCATGATAATCCCTGAGGGGAAAGTGGAAACACTTTTTTCCTTTGATCCGTAGTTGGTGTGACATTGAGTCCCAGGGACTATGTGCATCAAGTTTCTCTCTGGGCTGGAGAGGTGGCTCAGCAAATATGAACAGTTACTATATTTGCAGAGGACTTGTGTTCAATTCCTAGCACCCAATGGGTGACTTCCCACCTTCCATAAGGGTAGCTCCAGGGGATCTGCTGCCTCCTTCCGACCTCTGCAGACACAGGTGTGCATGTGGTATATAGACATGTATGTAAGCAAAGCATTCGTATGCATAAAAGAAATCTTAGCATTTTATATTTAAAAAGTTCTTTTTTTAAAAAAAAAAGTTTTTCTCTGTTGGTGACAAATGCTGCCTGTGTCATCTCGTCTGGCTCCCAGGAGACTGACGTGCCTTTTGGTTTTGCCTATCACTGCTATCACTGGATTGATTAGTCATCTTCGCTTCCAACACTCATTTTTTAGGGACAATTCAGACAGATTGCATTGTATCAGGCCTGAGTCAACAAAGCCTCTTTGTCATCCTGCTCCAAAGCTGGATTGTACCAAAAATTGCATTTTTGACTGAAAAAATAATCAGTTGCTTGTGTACCTCATTAGGACAAAAGCCATCTGGATAATAGTAACATCACACCTGGGCAGTGTGGCAGGGTAGAAAACATTGTAGTTTCGCATTCAGTCTGGGCCTGAAATCTTAGCTTGGCCCCTTAACAAGGTGTGCGATCTTGGGTGGGCTACTCAAGCTTTCAGAACTATAGTATTCTCACCTGCAAAAATGAGGATCCATATGATCAATCTTCCCAAGGGATTTTGTAATTTATGAAGAATATCTAGGACAGTACCTGTTAGAAATAGTGCTGAGTAAATAGTGTTTTATCAAGGGAGATGAACAGTCATCATCAAGGGGTTACTTCTATTTGTGCAAGTATTCCAAGGGCTGTGCCTGAAAGTGAGCTCAGGGTTTGCTTGTTCCTTTTTCCAGGATCTGAGTTACAGTCAACATTCAATCATTTTCAGTAAAATGAATGAATGAGTGAATGAGCAGCCAGGAAATGAAATAGATATTGTAGATGTTTCTACCACTTCCATTTATCAGTTTTATTAAATCCCAAGATTTTGTGACCTGTGGGTGGAGGTTTTTTGTTTGTTCCTGGCTACCAGACCCAAAATAATCACACAGAAACTACATTGTTTGCAATACTATTTGACCAATACCTTAAATTTATTGCTAGCTAGCTCTCATATCTTAAATTAATCAATTTCTATTAATCTGTGTACCATCATGTGGTTGTGGTGTACTGGTAAGGTTCTGTCAGGCGTCTGTCTCCTGCGGTGGCTCCATGGCTTCTTATTGACTCCACCTACCTTCTCCCAGCTTTCAGTTTAGTTTTCCCACCTAGCTCTATTCTACTCTATCACAGGCCAAAGCACCTTCTTTATTCAGTAACCAATAAAAGCAACACCTATACAGAAGGACTTCCTACACCAGTGACCTGCTTAGCAGCTAAACTGGCAAAGTTGAGCCATACTTACAATTTCTAAATTTGTAATCTATAACCATTTTTTCTCCATCAAATTTAAGAGCATTTTGTTGTTGTTGTTTTAATATTAATTTTTCGTTGTATATGAATTGGAGCATGTATGTCTGTGAGTCTGTCAATCTCAGGGAACAAGAGTTACAGACAATTCTGAGCTGCCATGTGGGTGCTAGGAATTGATTCTGGATCCTCTGGAGAACAGCCAATTTGCTTAACCACAGAGTCATCTCTCCAGCTGCTGAGCGTCTGTTTTCTAAATACCTGTTAATTGTTTCTTTGCTTCATTGTGTCACTCATTTTATTTGTCATTCAACACATTTTTAGTTGCACAGTAGAAATTTTGAAGAAAAACATGATTAGATTGGGTTCTTAATGCTACAACCTCTTCTGATAGGTTTATTCATATCTACTCAGAGTATTATAGATGCTTTTTGTTCTTTGGTAAGTGCACTGTCATGAAGGAAGTAAAACATGCTGCCTTCCTTTACAAACTTTTCAGTCAAGACCCATTGCATTAGTCAGGGTTGTCCAGAGTAGTAGAACTCATCAGAATCACTTACAGGCTAGGGTTTAATTAATCCAACCATGGCTGGTCATGAATGAAAAGTTTAAGAATCCAGAAATTACTCAGTTCACAAGGCTGGATGCCTCAGTTGGGCTTCAGTAGACACTAGAATCCCGAAGAAGTAGGTTCTAATGCAGGGAAGGAACGAATGTGCTAGCAAGGTAAGAGGAAGCAGAAAAAGAGCAAAGGCATTCTTCCATGTCCTGATATACTATACAGCATATAGGCTTCCAGCAGAAGGTGTGGTTCAGATTAAAGGTGTGTAATTCCCCCTCAAGATCTGGAACAAAGACATGTCTTCCTACCTCAAAGGTCCAGACTAGATCGAAGTGGTTTCACCCACTTTAAACCAATCAAAAAATATCTCACAGGTGTGCCCTCGATTTCTGCATTATAGTGCACTCTAGATGTAGTCAAGTTGACAATCAAGAATAGTCATCATACCCATGTTCTTGATCAACTGAGCCCAGTAGTCAGTCCTTCCATGTTATACAGGGAAAGAGTCCCTTCATATTATGCCCATCTTTAAAAACTGTATTTACTTGTTCATTTTTGTTTACAAATGCACCATGTGGAGTTCAGAAGATGACTTGCAGGAGTTGGCTCACTCTTTCCGCTGTGTGAATTCCAGTTTCTCAACTCCAAATTCAGGGCATATGTTTTGATGAGAAACACCATTATTTGATGGGTTATCTCACTGTCATCATTGTGCAATTTTTATTGCATTTTTTATTTATCGTATTGGGAGGCATGCATGCCACAGCATACACATGGTGGTCGGAGGACAACTTGAGGTGACTGATCCTTTCTTTCCAGCACATGGATAACAGGGATTGAACTCAGGCCATCAGGTTTGGTGGCAAAAACCTTTACCTATGCTACCTCGCTTACCCCTTGTGCTCGTCTTTATTAACTGCTGTCTGCCTGTTCCCCAAAGAATGCAAGGGAGATCAGCTGTCACTATCATGATGTTTCTGTTTATTTTTTAAAATTAAAGAGTTTAAAATGTTGTGTGTATGAATGTTTTGCCTGCATGTATGTATGTGTACGTTGTGTGAGCCTGGTGCCCACAGAAGTCAGAAGTGGGCATCAGATCTCCTGTAACTGGAGTATAAATGTTTGTGAGCTGCCACGTGGGTGCTGAGAATAGAACTCAGGTACTTTGTAAGAACAACAAATGCTCTTAACCATTGACATAAAATATTTTCTGTTGAATTAAGAAAAAATTATTTCAGTACCTCCTAAAGCCCAGTGGTCTTTAAGATTGTCATTAAGTCTGTCCAATTGCTCTGAACAATTTGTACCATTTGGGGGAGTTATTGTTCAAAGGGATGTTGCTCCCTGCCCGTGTCTTTCCATATTTCAAATCCTCAGAAATATCAAGATTCCCCCTACCAATATACATTGTCTGTGTGTCTCTAATGTTTGGAGATCCAAGAGAAAGAGAGTAAACATTATATCTACAATGATAGGGCAAAACTATTAGGTCATAACTCACAAGATGATGAAGGATAAATGATTCTTCTTTTGAGGAAAAGAAAGCACCTTGATTCCCAGGTCTGAAACAAACCCCTCAGAGTGGAATTTAATATGTCCTGATATTTACTCTTTTTTAAAAGAAAACGAGAAAGATCATTTCCAGACAAAATATTCATTTGGACCCTGGGGGAAAATGTCTCAATGCAGAGATTATACTGAGAGAATAATTAATGTGCCCATTTTCTTCTGTGTAGCAATCTATTCTGGGGATAGGAGGTGGATGTCTGCATGGGCACTAAGGAATGACTAGGAAGAATTGCAAAGAAGGCAAAGTTTGGAGTAAGAGAAACTTGCATTTATAGAGAACAGGAAAGATAACCATGGTAATTTGGAGGGTACTACTGCTATAGTCTATAAACAATTTTATCCAGGCTTGGGAGTGCAAGTCATCATAGCCACTTGTGAAGATGAGGCAGGAGGACCGTGATTTCAAGACTAGCTCAGGGAATTTAACAAGATCCTGTCTGGAAAAAAAAATTTGGGTACTGTGCCTACATGTAAGAGCACTTGCCTAGCCTGTGAGAGAAACTAGGTTCAGTCTATAGAGCCACAAAACATCAAGCATTATTGTTATTTGGATTCGATATTACACATATACAACATCCAAGGACAGAATCAGAAAGAGCATGGAAACCTAATAAGGGATATTCTGTTCTTCTAACCTGAGCTTCTGTATGGTTCCTTGCCACCTCCCCACTGTAATGGATAAAAGTCTGGCATACAGTGAATTGCTAGAGCTTCCAAAGGCTCTCAAATCAGACTGTCTGCTTTTGAGTCCAGCTATGCTACTTTTCAGCTTCATGATCCTGAGTGCTTACCTTTTTAAGCCCCAGTTTGTACATGTCCAAATGGAATAACAGCACTCACTTCATAAAATTGTTATAGGAAATTTTAAACGTCAGTGTATGCTATTAGAACACTGAGGGGCACTGAGCATTTGGCAAACGTTGATTATCTTATTATAGAGTTTTATATATCCATCATCTATTATATATAGATACTTATATATTTATTAAATCTTTTTATTATACTTATATAATAAATACGATATATAAATATATCTATTTTATTTATATAAATCTGTCTTAAAATATATCTATTCAGTATATATTTTGTATAGAAAACACTTCAAATATTGCTTAGAATATTCATTTTTTCTTTTCTTTAAAAGAAATACACATTTCTATGTGTATGTGTATATGTTTTCATGAATCATATGTATGCAGGTGCCAGCTGAAGCTGTGGGTCATCAAATCCCCCAGAACTGGAGTTGCAGGCTGTTGTGGGCCACCTGATATGAGTACTAGGCCCTGAACCTGGGGCCTCTGTAAGAACAGTAAATGCTCTTAACCACTGAGCCTCCTCTCCAGGACCAGTTATCATTTCTTGAATGGTTGTCAACACCAAGTACCGTCATGCTCATTGTTGATGGGGGGGGGGGATTCAGGCGTATGTGTGTCATGCTTTCGTTGTTCACTTGTATGTTTTGGTGTGATGAGGACATCTTGTGTGTACCACAGTGCCTGTGTGGGGGTCAGATGCTAGCTTTCAGTATTTGTTTCTTTCATTCCACCATGTGGTTCTAAGAATCCAATGTAGGTTGTTAGGCTTGGTGGCGAGCACCATAACTGCCTCCCCACTTCCCTGCCTCCCCACATTTGTTTTAATAGCTTAGTCAGTCTTTTTCTCTAATGGGTAGTGGTAGCTGCTATGTGGCACAATGGACTTGAAACTTAGTTTACTTGACTCCAAGTTTTGTATTCATTACAGCACACTAAGTAAATGTACTCTGAATGGTGTAGTTTATAGGATCAGCAAAACTCAGTTTAAAGACTGACGTAAACAGAATTCTCCTTTCAATGTCAAATATCTCCTTCTGTGTTCTATTGGTTGGCAGAGCCAGGATAGTAGGGGTTTAACATTGAGTATGGTGACACGTGCTTCTTATTCAGTTGCCTAGATACAGGCTGCCATAACCAGTAGGCTCAGAGGGCAGTTGTAGTTTTTATCTTTTTTGAAGCATTCTGTGTCCAGGTTGATTTACCACCTCTGTGTTTAGTGTAGAAGGCAAAGGAACCCTGTGAATTGTGTTCAATATTTACAAAAGAAATCTCACTGGAATTTATAGACTTGGATATACATGTTACAGCTGTAATACTGTTACTTGTATTGTTACTTTAGGGTAAGGAGTTTATTTTACTTTAAAACATACTTTATTAAATAGGATATTCAAAGCCTAGGATAGCATAAAATACATTATTTCACATTTTTTCATATTTACTTCACTTAATTTAGTGTTTATTTGAA
This sequence comes from Myodes glareolus, assembly GCF_982192425.1. Classification (NCBI taxonomy): domain Eukaryota; kingdom Metazoa; phylum Chordata; class Mammalia; order Rodentia; family Cricetidae; genus Myodes; species Myodes glareolus. Next base: position 26,949,678 of record NC_142053.1, on the reverse strand, counting down.
AATAGAATCATATCATTTCCCTCATTCCCTTTTCTCCCATCACTTCCCATGTCCCCACTCCTTGTTTTCTCTTTAACTCATGGCCAGCTTTTCTTTGATATACAATATAAACATAAATGCTTAAAATATGGTTCACTTAGTCTGTTTATTATTGCTTGTATGCATTTGATTTCAGGAATGATGACGTGCTATTGGATAACCCATTCAGGGGTTCATCTCTGGGGAAGATTATTTCTCCTGTTCTCAGCATCCCTTGGTTACCTGTGGTTCTTTGTGTAGGGTTGTGGCCTCCTTGACTTTCCGCCATGTACCTTAGCACATTATTATTATTATTATTATTATTATTATTATTATTATTATTATTATTGTTATCCTTGCTCATGTCTTGAGTAGGCAGCCATGTTGTTGAGATTTCATGGGTCTAGCTTCCCTGTCATTTCTAGGAAACAGAGTGCCACCACAGCATAAATCTTAGTACTTTGGGTCATACAATTTTTCTGTTGCTTCTTTGGTTCCCTGAACCTTAGGTACAGAAGCTGTGCTGTAGATATATCAACTAGGGCTGGGCATCATAGTCAGTCTGCATTTTGGCCATTTGTAATAAAATTTTATCCTTAAAATTTTATAAATTTTAAACCAAGTAAGAAAATCTCATTGAATTTTGTTTTTAAACAAGGTAAGACAATGAGGATTATGGAAGATTCTGCTAATTTTAAGTTCTAAAGGAACCATGGCCTTTGATGACATTGAATCTCTGCCATTTACAATGATCTGGGTGTTCACAAAACTACATTGATTGGGATTCTATTTATGACAATTGCAGAGAATTGCCTGGGCGACTCTGCAGCTTTTAAACAACGTAGACTACATTAGACAAAAACACATTCCTTGTGAAACGAAACAAAACAAACAAAAGTCCTTAGCTTCTAATCAGTCAGCCCCCCTCACCAAATGAACTTCAACCATGATTCATCTGTGACACTGTGTCTTTATAGAATTTGGGGGTAACCACTACCTTTGACTGTGTGCCAGGGATCTTTTCATAGGTCTTATGTCCTGAATATCTCAAACCATGAGGATTCAGGTTAGTTCCTTAAACAGATCATTTGAAAAAGCTATAGAGACCGGAACCTATCTCTCAGAACATTCTACAATAGCATATGGTGAGGGTACCCTGAACCACAGTACCTTACAGGTGTTCACCCCTCTTGCATATATACAGATGAGGGTTCACAAATAAAAGACCTTTAGTGATTTCAAAGGTGAAAGGGCTCCCAAACTTCAAGATCATTTAGGCTCTGTTTGGTCTGTAGTGTGGTGTCTCTTGCCAAATGGCAGGAATCAGAGGCCTTGGAGATTCTCAGACTCTGGCAATATAAACTTACTATCACTAACTGGAAACATGTCATTGATATATATATATATATATATATATATATATATATATATATGTATATATATGGCATTTTGGTTGGAATATATGTTATTTTGGTTGATATATATATATATATATACACATATACATATATCTGATATTTTGATTGTTCTAAACTTGACTTTGTTTAAAGCTGTCATCCTTTATATATATAATATATATTTATATATAATAGATATATAAAGGATGATATCCTGTCTATGTATAAATATATGGTATTTTGGTTCATCTAAACTTGACTTTCTTTAAAGCTGTCATCCTTCCAGATGTTGTCACCAGCTCTATGGAATCCAAAGAATGGAGTGAATGCTTCTGAGTCAATTACCCTGTTTCTCTGAGAGTGAGTGTTTTAATAACAATTTTTTATTGTTTTTATTGAATTATTCCCCTCCCTTCCTCCCCCATCCCCTTCTACCCTCTCCCATGACCCATGCTTCCAACTTATTCAGGAGATCTTGTCTTTTTCTACTTCCTATGTAGATTGGATCCATGTATGTCTCTCTTAGGGTCCTCATCGTTGTCTAGGTTCTCTGGGATTGTGAATTGTAGGCTGGATTTTCTTTGCTTTCTGTCTAAAAGTCACTTATGAGTGAGTACTTATTGTATTTGTTTTTCTGAGTCTGGGTTACCTCACTCAATATAATGTTTTCTAGATCCAATCATTTGCCTGCAATTTTCAAGATGTCATTTTTTTCCACTGTGTAGTACTCCATTGTGTAAATGTACCACATTTTCCTTATCCATTCTTCTCTTAAGGGGCATCTAGGTTGTTTCCAGGTTCTGGCTATGACAAACAATGTTGCTATGAACATAGTTGAACACATGTCCTTGTGGTATGATTGAGCATTTTTGGGTATAAAAAAGTGGTATTGCTGAGTCTTGAAGAAGCTTGTTTCCTAATTTTCTGAGAAATCACCATACTGATTTCCAAAGCACTGTACCAGTTTGCACTCCCACCAGCAATACAGGAATGTTTTCCTTACTTTACTTGCTGTCCAGCTTAAGTTATTAGTGTTTTTGATCTTGGCAATTCTTACACGTGTAAAGGTAAAATCTTAGAGTTGTTTTGAATCGAATTTCTCTGATGGCTAAGGATGTTGAGCATTTCCTTAAGTGTCTTTCAGTCATTTTAGATTCCTCTGTTGAGAGTTCTCTGTTTAGGTCTGCACCCAATTTTTATTGGATTATTTATTCTTTTGATGACTAATTTCTCAAGTTCTCCCTCTGTCCAATGTAGGGTTGGTGAAGATCTTTTCCCATTCTGTAGGCTGCCATTTTGTCTTGTTGACTGTGTCCTTTGTTTTACAGAAGCTTTTCGGTTTCAGGAGGTTCCATTTATTAATTGTTTCTCTCAGTGTCTGTGGCACTGGGATTATTAATATCAGTTCTTTAAGCCTTCCATAGACACAGTCAGAAAAGTCTGAGCTATGAATGTGACATGTTTGAGTACACTGTATCAATATCCATGAGTTAAAGAGCCAGGAGTGTGACTCTGGGCTAGGTTCCACCGGAGGGCTGGAGATGGTATTTTAGAAACCTAAGAAAGAAAACAGAAATGTAAGAAGCTGATCATAAAAGGCAGTACATTATTTCTCAACTGCTTGTATTAAAATCACGATTGTGGAGCCATGCAGTGGAGGCACACACCTTTAATCCTAGCACTCAGGAGGCAGAGTCAGACAGATCTCTGTGAGTTCAAGGCCAGCCTGGTCTACAGAGCTAGTTCCAGGACAGGCTCCAAAGTTATAGAGAAACCCTGTCTCGAAACCGCCACCTCCCACACACAAAAACATCACCATTGTGAGATTTTTTTTCTTTGTATTATCTACTTGATGTAGATTTCAAGGAAGAATAGGACTCTGAAGTGTGAATGAGCACTCTTTTAAAAGTTTGATTTCCATATATTATTTAAATTTATAGAATTTCCTCTCTACGTATAACTGTCCTTTTCCTCTTGTTTTTTGCTGTATTTTCCACTCTTGTTTCTCCCACTTCTTGGGTGATTGATTGGCTTGTCTGTTTATCTTTCAGCGCACAGACGCTCAGCTAAGTACCTCTCATGTTTGCTGGTTGTTACAAAGTCTGTGAAAAATTCATTGACATGAACTACTAGTTAATCTTTTCTTGCAAAAGTAGCCTCGTGTGTCATACAGCAGTTTTATATGAACAAAGAGCTAAGCTGTGAGCATCGAAGTGCTTGCTTTTCTATTTAAAGATTGTCTTTATTGCTTTATCATGTGTATGCATACATGCATGCATCAGAGGTCAGGGAACATGTACCGGAGTCAGTTATCTCCTTCCAGCATGTGGGCTCAAACTCAGGCTGTCAGGCACAGAGGCCTATGCCATTACCTACCAAGCCATCCTGCGGGCCCAGATGCTTTCCCTTCTTGTTGAACCAACCTTGAGCCAGAACTGTGGTGAAGCAGAGTGAGGACTTTGGAAAAAAGAAATAGTTCTGTCAGAATCTGTACATACCACCCACGGATATCCCTTCTGAGTGTGGCGAATGTCTTCATTATAGATGGCTTATCAGAGAAGATGCATCTAAGTATTTTCTTGAGATGAGTACCCAACTTATTCAGCATCTTTTTTAGCTCCTCAGTGTTAATTTATGGTGTGTGTTCGTTCTGTATTCCTCTTGACACCCAACTGACTAGCTCCATTTAAACTCTCTTACAATGGGAGGTGGGGATGACGTTTTCCAATTGGTAGTCAGGACACATGGGCTGATAAATTCCAATGTACTCAAGGAGATAATGAAATAGAGTAATTGAATTCCAAACTGTTGTCCATTATGCAGATAGCATTCTTCTTAGACAAACAAGCAAGCTGAAAATGTGTCAATGTGGAAAGCTGGGCAAAGGCTCCTAGCCCATGGGATAGAAGGTGCGGCGCTGCACCGATTGGTTTCATTTGCTCCTTTTGAGAGTATGCCTTTCTCACTTGCGGGAATTTTAGGTAGGAACAGAGCAGGAAAGTCCTTTTCAATGGAAGGTCCCACTTTGAATTAGGTAACCATGAAGGATATGTATGGCACAGGGCTTTGGGTGTCAGTACCTTTACATAATGTTCATACTTAGTGCATACAATTTCAGAGGCATGTAACTCTTTAAGAGCCTTATGAACTCCTAGACTAAATGGGAGCAAAGAAGTCTTTGGGGGTATGTATGAAAGCAGGTGCTTTGTAATCTGCAAGTCTGGGAGGAAATTCCTTACTGTGGAATATAGCGTTAATACTGTGAGACAACGCCTTTAGCCTCAGAGTTGAGGTTACTCTAATCACAAGGAGAAAGCTGGACTATATGAGTGGTATACATGAAGAATGGGATTGTATATAAATATTGTGGTAATGTTCTTGGGAAATAGAAATATCTGAAAAATGTATAGCTTAAACCCTGGATGAAAAAAATGAGAGTTTTTTTTTCTTACTTGACAATATAAACTCTATTGTTTGTTTTCAGCTCATTTTGTTCTTTCTTATCAAATAAGGAAGTGAATATTCCCATCTTTCTCTAAGTCAGTCAAGGAGTGGTCTCTGTGGGTCCCTGTTTCCCACCTCTGGGAAGGGTTATTGCTTTAAGTTAGTAGCTGTCATTGGAGTGAGTTGGGATGAAAAACATCAGGTTATCTGTGGTTTTGGTTTAACTGGTTGTCATGAAAAACTAGACTCTATACTCATCTTCTGAAAGTTTTCCTAGAAATAAGCTTGTGAGGAAAAATTCTGAATAGATATGGTGCTTTTAAAGTATCTCTTTCAATTAGTGCCATCACAAAATCTTTCCCCGGGTGTAGTCAACAACCAATCTTTAAGGTCAGTACGATTTATCAACTGAATACAAGAATGAAAATTTCTGGATGCAGAATCCACCAATGTCAAAGTTACTTTATGTAATGAAGGTGAATAAATGCTAAGACTGTTATCACAATGGGAGCTTAAACTTTTCTATATGCATACCCATTATTCGTTATATTAACACACTAAGAAGAAAATACTGTACTAATAGATATAGCACAAACAGTCGATTGCCAACAACCATTTTCGGCTAAAGTCAACCAGTCAGCGAAGAAAGATCTCAGAACTTTTTCCATGAGGTAGAGAGCCTCCCTGTAGTAGGTGTCCTAATCTTGCTTATTTCCAGAAGATTATGGCCTGGAGCCCATAAAGCTCATAAAAGCCCAAAAAAAACTTTTGTAAAGAACAAAAGTTAAAATCTAGTGTATTCTAAGTTCCCTGCCCTTTATTTTTATGTCTCTTTCATTCTTTCCTTCACTCACTTAAGATAGTCATTTATTTATTGAGAGGATCATGGTGACAAATGCCTGTATTCTCAGGACTTGGGAGACAGAGGCAGGAGAATCAAGAGTTCAAGGTGAGCCCTGGACAGAGTTCAAAGTCAATCTGGTCTACATGAGACCTGATCACACACACACATAAACACACGTGTGTGTGGTTCCATGCATGTGTTGTAAGATACATGTATTGAACTTTGAGTATCTATCAAGCATCATACTCTACATAGAGGATATAAGGAGTGAACAATGGAAGATCTCCATTTTAATGTGAAAAAGATAGCAGCTACCACAAACTTCGCAATCAGATTGCCTGGATTTGGATCTTCATATTTCTACTTAGCAGCAGCTTGACAGCAGATAGCTCATTAAACCCCTTTCTGTGCCCTGGTTTTTACTTCTGAATAATGGAGATAATAATAGTCATGAGTTCACACAGTCATTTGTTATGAAGACTAAATGAATCTTGCCTATACTAAATAATATGTGAGTTTCTATTAAATAATATGAAGTTTACATTTTAGTGGAGAAGATAGATGTTTCTAGGTCGTGATAGCAACGACCAAACAAGTTGATATGTGGTGCTTAAATCTTGTTATTTTTTCCTGAAAATTATTTATAGTATAAATGGAGCAAGATCAATATATTTTTATTTCTATAAAGTTTACATTAGATAAGCATACAGTGTTCTTAAAATTCACAGAAATAATTTTAAGATCCTTACATCTATACAGAAATACAGAGAACCTGAAATAACCAAATAATGCTAACTAGAAACATCAATGTTGGCGATATCACAATGCATGATTTCAAATTATAGCGCCATAGTAACAAACATAGCGTGATATCGACAGAAAAGCAAACATATAGACCAGGGGAATAGGATAGAGGAGTCAAAAAAACCTCACGTCTATAGCCACCTGGGTTTCAACAAAGGTGCCAAAACATACATTGAGTGTTAATGATAGCCTCTTCAGAATAATGTGCTGGGGAAACTGAATATCTACAAGTAGAAGAATTAAACTTGATTCCTGTCTCTCTTGTACAAAACATCAAATCAAAATGGATAAAATATATATTAACATAAAATTTACAAGCTGATGGAGGAAAAATAGGAGAAATATTTTAATCCATGTGCACAGGTAAGCACTTTCTGAATGATACTCTTGTCACACATCAAATAAGGTCAGCAATGCACAAATGGGTCCTTGGGAAATTTAAACTGAAACATCATGCACAGTAAAGAAGACCATCTTTGCCACCTGTATATCTGATAGAAGACTGACATCTGGAATATACCAAGAACTCAGAAAACTGAACATGAAATTAATAATATTACATTTGTATCTGAGTTCCATTTTTCTCTTAATTAGCAGTGAGAGCAGCTAGATATTTCATTTTTAATATTTTATTTTTAAGAATCCCATACACGCATGGAATGAAATGTGGTAACACTCACTGCCCATTCCCTCCATTCAAGTCCCCCGGATCACCCCAATGCATCTGCCTTCTACTGTCATCTCATCTCTTCTTTAATTTTTAAAACAACTAAGTATGTTCAAATAGTGCTGCCCAAATGTGCATGAATGTGGGGCCATCTATCAGAGCATGAGTGACCTATTTGTGGCCACAGCCGCAAAGAAAAAGGATTTTCCCTCTCCTAGTACCTATCAACTTACTTACTTACCCATGGTATAGCTTACTAACCATGGGTTTCCATGGTAGCTGTTTTAAAGGGGTAGTTGCAAAGATTAAAGGACAATGCATTACGTACTTTTTTTTTTTTAACTAACTGTCTCATCAGTAAAAGCTTTTCTGCAAAACTGCAGCACTGGGGCTTAGAAGAGAACTGTGTGAGTCCAAATGCATGTGAAAATGGATAATAACACTTCTTGTTAAGCATTCAAGAAGGGTCCAAACAGTTGAGCCTCTGGGAAAGACAGAAAGGAGTTCTTCACTCAATCCACAATGTTGGCACAGAATCTGTGTTGCTTTAGTTTTGCTTCCAAGTTGGTATTGACGTCAGTTACTGAGAAGTCTTGGTTTGTGCTAAATTTCATATTCAACAGGAAACGGGCTTTAAAAAATAAATGGAGTGAAAACCCATAAAGTGGGGAAGCTCTAAGATGAATATGCATGGCTAGTGTAATCAGTGACTAATTAAGGTGAAGTTTATGGCAGTTTCACCCTTTTTCCCTAAAGATATTTCAGAAGGGCTAGTCATGCACTGCTTCCTATAGATGAGAAGGAGGCCAGGGAGGTCAGAAAATGAACACCATTGAGAGGGCCAGTTCTGCCATAGGTGATTTAACATATAGAGGCTTGAGTTTTGAAGAATAATTAGTCTCAGCAGGTCATTTGGCTTTCAAAAGCTGGGATGGAATCCAAAAAGCATATATAAACTTCTCAGTAGAAGTGAGGAAGCTATTGCAGGACTCTGAGCAGTCTGTTGACAAAACTGCCGCAGGCCTTTGCACTGCCAGGATGAATCTAGAGACTTGGACAAAATGAGAAATAAGGCCAAGACTGAATGCGGATGACCCAGACTCCCTGTTCTTTACAGTTTGGGCGATAATGATGTTTTATCCACCAGAAACCAGAGTTCCTATTTTCTGCACTTTTTCCCTCATTTATATAATAAAATGAAATTTTTTTTTGTAATAGGAAGAAAAAAAGAATAGAGAAAGAAAGAAACACATGCTAAACATTTGCCAGTAAAGCACTGGATAACGTTAATAAGGTGAACTCACATGTAAAGCTATCATTGAAAAAATATGTCTATATGTGTGCTTATAATTTTCTGAAGAGGTATTGTTGAATAAATGAAAGTCAACAATATAAAATAATATTTTATGAGAAATCTGTATATATATGGTGCTTTGAATGAGAATAGCCCCCATAGGCTCATATTTTAAATGTTTGGTTTCTAGTTGGTAAAACTATTTGTTTGGAAAGGATTAGGGGATGTGACCTTGTCAAAGGAGATGTGTCACTGGAGAGGGTGGGCTTTGAGGTTTCAAAAGCCCTTATTATTTTCACTTAGCATTCTCTCTTTCTTTCTATATCTATCTATCTATCTATCTATCTATCTATCTATCTATCTATCTATCTATCTATCTATCTATGCATCATCCATCCATCTATCTATCTATCTATCTATCTATCTATCTATCTATCTATCTATCTATGCATCATCCATCCATCCATCCATCCATCCATCCATCCATCCATCCATCCATCTATCTATCTATCTATCTATCTATCTATCTATCTATCTATCTATCTATCTATCTATCTGTCTCTCCATTTCTCCATAATCGTTGTTGTCTCAACATGGTAACTCTCAGCTACTTTTCCAATGCTATGCTTCCTAACATTTTGGCCATGGACTCTAACCCTCTGGAACATTTAGCCCTCAAATTAAATTATTTTATAAGTTGCCTTGGTTATGCTGTTTTCCCACGTCAATAAGAAAATGACTATGACAATATAGGTGCATATATGTTGTGATAGAATACTGAAAGGCTACTTACCTAATACCAGGTGTGAGGGGAGACACTCTCCTTGTGTATTATTTGCATTATTAAAATTTTTAAATTTTAAATTATTAAAACATTTTAAACTATATATTTTATGTTATTTCATGCTTTTATGATTAATAAAATCAAGGTATAGCACTCTTTTGCATAAATAAAACAGAAAGGATAATTTTTGATACTGTATTCATACTGAACTATTAACAAGAGTTCTAATAGATAATGGTATTTGATTTCTTCAGCTCTCAAATTCTTAGCCTGCTGTGCTATGGCTTTAGAAAGGATTTTAGTCAGTTACTGGTTAATTAAAAGTAGATATTCCATGTCCTGACTTCTCCTTATGGATTCTGTTTGTTGAGTCAGGTGACAAGCCACTTTTCCAGGCCCAAAAAGGAGTGGAGGCCTGTTGGTGGAGGCCACTCATTTGTTTCTGGCTGCCTAGACTCGAAATAACCACACAGAAACTGTATTAATTAAATCACTGCTTGGCCTACTAGCTCTAGCTTCTTATTGGCTAGCTCTTACACCTTAAATTAACCCATTTCTATTATTTTATATTTTTAGGCTCGTGGCCTACAGGCAAGGTTCCAGCTGGCGGCTGGCATCTTTCTCCATTGGTGGCTACATGGCATCTCACTGACTCCGCCTTTTTTATCCTAGCATTCAGTTTAGGTTTCTTGCCTAGCTCTACTCTGCCATGTCACAGGTCAAAGTAGCTTCTTTATTCATTAACCAATGAAAGCAACACATATACAGAAGGACTTTCTACACCAGAGGCCCAGCATAGAAGAGCTCAGGTCCTTTAGAGCTGCCTTGAGCAGAGCAACTTGAGTTCTACCTTCCTCTGGTATTAGGGATTTGACTATACCACACTAATTATACTGCAGATGGGGAAACTATTCTGCATCATGAGTAAGGTTTGAGGTTCAGTTAGTAAAGACACTTGAGGAGAAATAGGACATTAAATCCATGTTAATTGATCTTTTTACTAGGTCATATTGTCCCAATCAATGATCCTATAGAAGCCCTATTAATGAACTCAGAATGAGGATCCCACTGAATTAGGAAATATAGTGAACTGCCCAGGTATTATTTCTTCAGTACCTACACTCAATACTTCCTCAGCATTCTGGTGTGCTAGTGGGCAGGATTCAGGGACACAGCAGGTGGCATTTGTTTGAGAGCTTGGGCTTGTCGCTTGAATGGACCTTCAGAGATAAGAAAGCAGAAAGTTATTCCTTTCTTTCTTCTCCCCAACCCTGGGTTATTTATGCCTTGGATCCATTGAACCAGTGTGTCTCAAGGCTGTTCCCTAAACACCTATCTCTGCATGGTTAATACCTTTACATCAAATTTCCAAGCCAGGATTTAAAACCTATCAAATAATTCCTTGAAACATCCCTAACTATGCAAGCAGAGTCAGGGAACATTTGTGGTTCTAAGGGGAAAATGATGAAGGACACATAACCCAGTGACTCATCTGCTCCATCAGGAGGCCAAACTCTGGTGAGAGGTGAGGAGACACTGGCAGTAACTCATTGCTTTATTTTTAACTAACACGGCTGTGCCTTCATACCTGACTAAAAGATGTGACTTTATTTATTTATTTTTGGCTTTTGGAGACAGGGTTTCTCTGAGTATCCCTGGATGTTCTGGAAATCACTCTGAAGACCAGGCTGGCCTTGAACTTACCGGGATTCTCCTGCCTCAGCCTCCCTCATTTATAGGGTAACTCCATTTAAACTCTATATGTGTATTCTTTGTGTATGCATATTGATATACATATGTATACATGTATATAGTAAGTCTATTTATATGTATAAACTCTGTATGTAAATTCACATGTATATTTAGGAAACTTCTACAGTATTAGGTTTCCATATCTCTTTTTTTAAAGACCTTGGGTGTTCGTTATCCTCCTTTACTTTGTTTGCCCTCCCATCCCATGCCCCATTTAATCCTTCCTGTTTCATTATTACCTTTCCCCCTTTAAAACATGTTATTTTAATAATCAGTTTCTTTGTGGTAATATAGTCTTTGAGATTTACATAAAGATTTCTTACTATGTTTTTTAAACAACTTTTTAATTAAATTTCACTTTTTTTTTAAAGAATCTTGACTGTGTATGAGTATGTGTGTGGTGTGTGTATTGGGGGGGCGGCTAGTGAGTGAACATGAAACCCAGAGGAGAAAATAGACCTAATTCCAGGTGGTTGTGAATCACCTGACGTGGATGCTGAGAACCGAACTCAGGTCCTTTATAAGAGCAGTATATACTCTTCACCACTGAGCCACCTGTTCAGGCTTCTGATTTTTCTTTTTTATATTTATTTGTTTATTTTGTGTGTGCATATGTGTGGGTATGTGCATGCCATGACACAAGTATGGAGGCCATAGGACAACCTGCCAGAGTCAGTTGTCTCTTTCAACCATGCAAGTACCAGGGATCAAGCAGGTCACAGGGCTTGATGGCAAATACCCATTTTTTTTAAAAAAAGGTCACATTTTTATTGTATAGGCTGGCCTGGGACTCTATATGTAGTCTCAAGTTTGTAGTGATCATCTAGTCTCAGCCCTCAAATATTGGGTTTATTGGATGTGTGGTATTATAAGTGGCTTAAATTTCAGTTTTAATTGACAATAAGCATACAAATTTTGGATGTATAATGTAATATTTAGATTCATATGTCCCTTATATAATGACCAAATCATACTAATGAGTATAATAGTCATCTTAAGTGCTTATCATTTCTTTGTAGTGAAGCATCCAAAACCTCCTGTAGTGATTTTGAGCTATACAATGCATTACTGTTATTAATTCCAGTCAATCTGCTATGCAATGGATCATTAGAATGCAGTTCTCCTAACGAAAGTTGGGATGTGTTGTCCATTCTTAAGAAGTCTTTGTCTTGCCTTTCAGAGACTGCTTCTGCCTTCTACTTGCAGCCGATCTTCTGTGGCCATTTGTGTTTGCTCTCAGAGGTAGACAGGCTTGGCACTGAGTCATCACATTACTTTTCATTTGGAAGTGACCTTAAAAAAGATTTTATTTAATATTTGTATATACATATAATGTATTTTCATAGCCCCAGAGAGCATGCTTTTGGGGGGGCTCTTACTTTATTTGTATCAGAAATCATGAATATGAATAGATGAAATGAATGCTCTTTCTTCTGATTATACAACGGGCTTCCTTTACTCAGTGAAGTGGCAGCCACACAGCTCGTGAGAAGGTTGAGTGAATGATATGCTTCTCTGGGAGGTGTTCATTCAGAGAGCAATATGATTAAGGAGAGATTAAAGAGCTTCAAGGGATAGATTACTTTGACTTGGAGTTATTTTTATGATATGGAAACAAGCTAATGAAAGTTGTTTAGTCTGTCATGAGCTATTTGTTCTGTCCAAACAAGAACTATGGTTCCTTTTTATCTAAACAGAGCATAATACATAGTACTAGCCACCATGTGATCACAGTGAAGCAGGTGAAGTTGAATGTGACTGGAATATGTAGAGTAGTTGCAAGAAATTGTGAAAGAGCAATGTTAGTTAATAAAATTTAAGAAGTGAGTGTCATATACAAAATTCCGAATGAAGAGTAGTTATTTGTGAAAATAACTACATCATTGAAAAGAGCAAAGAGAAGTTGTCTTACTGGTAGAATGTTTCACAAAACCCAGAGTACATATGGAGGACTGCTGAGCTGAAGGGGCTGCTATTGTTCCAGTTGTCAGATGGCCAGAGCCTGAGACTGATTCTGTTCACCATGACACTGACGACACAAGAAAGCTCTTACCTCAAAGGGAATAAGAAATAGTTTATTTTGGAGACAAGTTCGACTCACCAAGGCCCAGGATTGTGGAGCTAGGTGTCTTAGTTACTGTTCTCTTGCTGGGAAAAAACAGCATGATAGGCAATTCTTATAAAAGAAAAAAATCTATTTTCAATAAAAGAAAAATCATTTGAGGGCTTCTTTACAGCTTCAGAGGGTTAGACTGCTGTCAGCATGGCAGGGAGCATGACAACAGGAGGCAGGGAGGTATGCTTTTTGAGAAGTAGCTGAGAGTTTTAAGTCCTAACCCACAGGCAGGAGAGAGAGAGAGAGGGAGGGAGGGAGGGAGGGGGAGGGAGGGAGGGAGGGGGAGGGAGGGAGGGAGGGAGAGAGGGAGGGGGAGGGAGGGAGGGAGGGAGGGAGGGAGGGGGAGGGAAGGGGAAGGACATGGTATGTGTTTTTGAAACTTTAAAGCCAACCCCCAGTGACACATTTCCTCCAAGAAGGCCAAACCTCCTAATCCTCCCAATCATTCTCCCACAGTCCACCAGCTGGCGACTAAGCACTCGAATCTCTGAGTCTATAGGGGCTACACTCATTCAAACCGCCACACTATGTCTCCCCATGTTCCCACATGGAAGCAGTTTCATGAACTTTTAGAGTAGCCGAGCAGAGAGCATCATAAACTAAGGCAAAGAATACATTGGGCACATCAGAGAGGCAGTTACAAAACGATGGGGGAATCTGTCCTACAGGTCTCAAATGCTGATGCCATTCTTAGCTTCTGGGTTGGTGGGAGCTATTGGTATGCTAAGTTTATGGGTTCCCAAAGGTTTTTTATCTATTAGTTACAAAATGTTAGTTCTGACACAGAGATAAGCGAAGAATGACTATTTAGGAGGCTAACGCTGTCCAAAGATAAAGTATATTTAGGCTCAGGGTCTGCAACATTCCAACCTTCCCACATCACTGCTGTTTTAATTAGTCAATCATTCTTTGCTGTGCACAACATTCTTGTGCACAACACTTACCTTTTTTGGCATGGTGTTTCGTTCCATTTCATTTCATTTATTTGAAACAAAGTTTGATTATGTAATGTATATGACCTCCAACTCACAGTCCTTTTCCTCCACCCTCCTAACTGCTGTGACTTTGCTGTGCCTTGTGATGCCTCTTTATCTACTTATATTGTAGTTGTCACAAGGAACAAAGCAATAACAATCTTCTAGCTCTTTGATAGTCTTTAACTGCCAGATCAACACACACACTCCCCACCGGTCACCAGCTCTCACTTTTAGAAGATGTGAAGCCATCTCTTTTCTATTTCCAGAAAGGAGTTCCTATCCTTTCCCCCAAGAGATTGCAATCTACAATTTATTTTACAGTCACTTTAGTGTATGTGCTGAGACTGAAGCCTAGACACTGATTGGTCAGAGGTGAGTGGTACCACATCTTGACTGGGACTGCTTAGAGGAACATATCCTTGCCCTTCTGTTTCGGTGGTTTTCAATCTTGCTAATGCTTTGATTCTTTAATCCAGTTCCTCATGTAGTGGTGACCCCCAACCATACAATTAGTTTCATTGCTATTTCATAACTGTAATTTTCTACTGCTATGAATTATAATGTAAACATCTGTGTTTTCTAATAGTCTTCGGTGACCCCTGAGTTTTCAAGTACTGCTTTATTTAAACTTTAATCTCACTTCAGGGCTGAAAGATGAACGTGGCTGGAATAAGGTAACAGTTGCTGAATCTCTTTGTCCTTTTTCCCAGTGTGCTCCATTGAATAAGGCCCCCTTTTTGCACTTTCTACTATTAATTTTACTGTCTTAATTGGCTTATTGAGGATGGGTGGGAAGACTGGTTTAGGGCACAAGATGTGCCTGCTGCTCATCACATCTTTAAAATTAATTTTTAATAATATCTTCTCTTTCTCCCCTGCTCCTAAATTGCCAAAACCTCACTATTCACCATTGAATCAACTCTGCCTTAGTTGGCCTGATATGCAAAAGTCTTCATGATCTAACTTTTACCAAGTTTTTAATCTGCATTCTCTACTCTTTATATCTTTGTGTTCTCTATGCAACTTATCACTCAGAATTTTTCTCTGAAATTTTATCATATTTTCTTAGAGACTTGTGGGCATCTCCATTTCTAAATCTTCACTTTTAGTTTTCAAGCCCTAAGACCCAATGATTCATTTTTTTTTTACCATGTGTGAAGTTGTGTATCTGAGCTCCAGCAGAGAGAGTGGGGGTGAGATTTTTGAGGATTCCACCTAAATTCTATTTTCTCTCCCAACACTTTATCTCTCCTTTATGGGCATCTGTTTGCAATGTTAGTCTCAAGGGGGACTCAAGCAGTATGTGGTGGCTGAGTGAGAAGAGTTCTTTTATCTTTGCCAACTCCATTCTATGCTGTGATTTTATGGTAAAACAGAAGCTGTGAATATTCCAGTTCAGGGATACTAAACAATGCTTTTATCCCCTGCTTCCTTCCTAGACTCTCCATTCCACCTTAAATTTCTCCTTTCTTTCCTCATACTGGCGGAACATCCTCTTGTTTCCACCAAAGAGGCAGCTACACTGGGAACACTTATTGGAGCAGATAGGATGTGTGTCGGCATAGCTATATGAAAGAAATGGTACCAGTCTTTTGGCCTGACACACAATACCACAGATTGTTTTTTTTAATCCCTGTGATTAGTCTTTCTGCTATTCTTCTAGCATTCTCTCCCATTAGGCAATCACTGTCTTGCTTTTCTTTCTCTTTTCTTAAAAAAATATGTCTCTCTCTCTCTCTTTCTCTCTCTCTCTCTCTCTCTCTCTCTCTCTCTCTCTCTGTGTGTGTGTGTGTGTGTGTGTGTGTGTGTGTGTGTGTATGTGACCAAGTGTATATGAACCACACACAGGCAGGAAACTGCAGATAAAGAAAAGAGCATTGGATCCCCTGGAACTGAAATTATGAGTGGTTGAGAGATTCCATGTAGGAGCTGGCAACAGAACCCAGGTCCTTTGCAAGAATAGTAAGTAAGCATTCTTAACCTCTGAGTCATCTGACTTGTTCAAATTAATATCTTCCTTTATGGACATTAAGGACAGAGACTTCATTTTGTTGTCCACAGAAACTACTAGTTTTCATCCAATGCTCACTGAACTGAAATTACAGTTAATGAATTAGAAAGTTTTGAGCAAAAGATAGAAAATACAGGTTTTTTTTTAGAATTTTATCCATCCATTGTGACATCAGCCTCTGTGTCTCTTCTCTTTCTGACTAGACAATGACCAGTCTCTTACTGTGAAGAAAAGTTTTTGATTCATGCCGAAGTAGCACATGGCTTTGAACAGTAAACCCACCTCAAACGGGGAAAAATTATCAATCAACATAGCAGCCATGAACCTTTTACTAGGGAGCAATAGCCATATGACACACAACTGCACTAAAGTCTCAAAAGCATCAATGGGGTATCAGCCATGAACCTTTTACTAGGGAGCAATAGCCATATGACACACAACTGCACTAAAGTCTCAAAAGCATCAATGGGGTATAGCAGTCTGAATATTTGAGCTTACCATCATCCTGACTATGATGTGTTGGGGCCCACGAGAAGCCCCCCCAAAAACCAACAGTCACGATGCAATCAGCAGGAGCATTGTTACTAAACTACATGCATGTGGGAATCACACACACCTGTACAAAATGGCAACGACAGCCTTGAGAAGGATGCGTTAGCCCTTTTTAAGCACAGCTACAGGAATTTTAAAAGCAGTGTGATCATTCTGCTTAGGATTGGCTTACACAAATGGCAATCATATAGTACATTTCTAATTGGCTTGGGCTCTCAGGGGTGGGCCAAGGCTAGAGTTTTCCCTTCTTGGGCAAGTCTGGACAAGTCCCAGGCTCTGTCCTTATTTGGTCATCTCCTGTCAGGGGGAGGGGTGTTGGCCTAGGTGTATGTGCCTCATCCAGTGTCAGGGGCATTGGTGACTGATTGCCCTTTGTTTGTGAACTGAGGCCTAGTTCTTAACTGAGTTGTCAGGGCCTGTCATATTTACCTGGTCCTCTCAGACCAGAATGAGAAACACCAGAATGAGAAAGAGAACCCCAATGGAGCCTGTTTGGTGCAGTCTTGGAATGCCTGAAAGAAAAGCTCCAAACAGCATGGAGATCATTTTTCCCATATGCCTCTCCCTCTTTGTTCATCTCCAACCCCTGCTCTAGGGTTAAAGGATATGCCAAGGTAACATGGATCCTTTCATTTAGAACGAAACTGTGTTAACTTCTCTGAGGCATGATGATTTAAATAATTAAATTTTTATATGGGGCAGAAACTTTCATATAGAAACAATAGTGAGGAGTCCTCACTCTTATGATGTATGAGATATCAACTCATACAATCAGCACATAGTAGACACAGACAGACTGTCGAGTCAAGCCAGAATTTGAGAGAACATACTTGATTTTAATACAATTGTTAGAGCAAAAAATAAAACTGGTCATGAGAATAGAACCTCTGGTCTGGAGAGAAACCCAACATTCCATTTGAGCTGGATCAGTCACCTTGGCTTATGGGACCACCCCTATGAAGGTGGACTCACCTTAAGCCCTGCTAAAGAAATGGGCAGAATAACTAGTTCTTTAATGAAATACTATACTTTACCTTCCCCAAATCCTCCCTCCTAGAGCAAAAGTTTATGGGCTGCAGCCATGTAAGAGTCATAAGCCAGCCTGCTTTTCTAATATAACTTTTCCTTTTCTTCTTTTGATCTCTCTGAAGCATGCTTTCATTAACACCCTGGGTTTCTCCCCTGGAGCATAGCTTTTTCTAAAGCCTCCCTCTCTGTCACAAGGCTGTTCATTTGACACATATTTGACCTCGAGGCCAGTTTAAATGCCGTGGCTTTTTCCCTTCTCTTTTCCTTTCGCCTCTCTCAGGTAGCTACTGAAGTTTACAGCTTGCCTGCCTTGGAAATTGTCTTTTAAACACTAATAAAATTGTTCTTGAGTTTCCCACTAAGTCCAATATTAAATTCTTTTATTAATGAGCCTAAGAACTACCGAAGAGGACCCATATTTTCCCTGTATCCTAATCAGTGCTATTAAAGGAGGGATTAAATCAGTGCAGAATGGATAGTTAGCAAAGATATCTAGAGACCAAGGTCAGCAGGATTCATAACCAGCTTGGGAGGATCATACTTTCTAGGCAGCCGGGAGTTGGCTTAGCCGAGGAGTAAGCTGCACTGTGTCCTGGGTAGAATACCTTGCTAAGCAGCATCTTTTCTGTTCTCTGAGTTCAAGTACACCCTGAAATCTTTTGATATTAAATTTCGCTCTGTGTTTTCTTCATGTCAACATGCGATTCGGACAATACACACATGAATACCACCTTGGTCGTAGTGAGTAATCGACTTAACAAGAACATATGGCTCTCTGGCTCCTCTGGCAATCTCTGCTCACTCTTCTTGAATCTGTTGCGTGGAATACAGAAAAGATTTCATTTTTGTCCTTGTAAAGTTGACGAGTAAGCTCTGCATCATAGTGTATTTGGTTAAGGCTCCCAGGTGAGAGGTGGCACGTGCTTGCAATCCTAGCAGTTAGGCACTGGAGGTGGGAGGCTCGGGGTTCAAGGTCATCCTCTGGTACTTAGCAAGTTTAAGGTCAACTAGAGGAGATTGCCCCAAAGCAACCCATCTCATCCGTCCTCTCCTCTGATGACAAGAAAGGGAAGTTACCAGCTCTGTGCCACCTCATGGCTAGCTGTGCCGAAATTTGAGATTTCAGCAAATGTCTCCTCTACGTGCTCGCCCTCATCCGCTCCTGTTGAGGGGTGCTTGTTCCTCTTGTTTGCCCATTTCCTCCTGCATACTGAAAATGCCTCAGCTGTGTTTGTGTTGTTTCCTTCCTTCAGTTCAGAGCAATCTGTTCAATTTGAAGAGCCAGCAGCTTCTACAATGTGCTCAAAAACAGGGTCTGAGTAACAAGAAACTTTGATTTCTCCCCCCTGTGGCAAACATCTCACGGATTCTTGCCAGGTTAGGAGTAGTTAAGTTCCTTTAGGCCAGCCTGGCTTGCCCTGTTACCATCTTCTCTTCTTCCCCTTTAAGCCATTGTTGCAATAAGGTCAACGTGCACTTTTGCTTATTGTTTCCCCGCCTTTTGAGTTATTATTATCATCATAGTGTTTCTTTAGTTGTGCTATTTATGCTTCCATATCTAATATAATTTACTTTAGCCATTGCCATCACCATTCATACACGAAAGAAAGAGCTTCTATTTAGAGATGATATTTGACACTGTAGATCCAACTGGATCCTGCAAAATTCTTGCATTGAAATTCTTCTCCAAGTATTTTGGAATGTAAATGATCAGAAAATAGGGGGATTAAAGGTGTAGTTAGTTAAGATAAGCTCATACTGGTGTGTGATAGATCTAATCCATTGTGACCAGACTCCTCATGAGAAAGAAATTTGGAGACAGACATGTACATGGAGAACACCGTATAAAGATAATACATAAATTGTGGTGCTATATGTATAGGCTGAGAGGCAAAAATGGTCATTGGGAAAGCACCAGAAGCTACGCCACACACAGAACAGTTGTCTCTGTGGGCAGATTGATGTTGGACCTCTAATGTCCTGACCTATGAGACAACCATTTCTGTTTGGTTTTAAACTGCCCACCTTGTGATTTGTTATTTATGACAAATATTTGATTTATGGTCTAGAATCCCAGCTAAATATATATTTCATAGAGTGAGGTAAACACACATTATGAACTCAGGCTCTTGTATTTTTGATGGAATTCTGACCCTCTAAAGGTTACAGAAGACTAAAACTTACCGTGTGCCTCCAGAGTAGGCTCAAGTCAGTCAAGGCTTAGGAGGGAAGGAATAACAACCAAAAATAAATATCTATGTATGAAAATGCCCCAAGGAAGCTAATTACCTTTTTAAATTTTATTTTGAAGTATATGGGCGTTTTATCCATACATAGGTGTGTGTACTATGTATTTGCAGTGTCCACAGAGGCGAGAAGAAGGCATCAGATTCACTGGAACTGGAGTTATAGATGGCTGTAAGCAGTTACATGAGTTCTAGAAATTGAACCCAGGTCCTCTAGAATAGCAGCCAGTACTCTTAACCACTGAGCCATCATCCCTCCAGCCTCATGTATACTAATTAAAAAACTAGGACAGATGAGGGTGTATGGATTTTCTTTTGCATGTGTAGAAAGTAGATTCCCAGTTTCTCCTCCCCTTGATCACAAGAAACTGTGCACTTGTCCTAGTGCAAGTGAAGACCCCTAACTGTGCATGATTTGGTTCCACAGCCTAGTAGTAACTCAGTCCTGCTTGTGCCGTATGTAAATGCACTTGCTCCATTCTCAGTTCTATCCAATGAGGCATCTTAAAAAAGGCCTCTCAAGGGGCATTTAAACTTGTTTGTGTTTGTATTCTTTGCTCAAAGGCTCCTTCTAAGAACTTTAAGGTGAAATAGCTCAGAAGATCAGTGTGGGGTAATCAGCATCTTCTCAAGAGCTTGCGGTTTGCCCAAGGTCCCTTCTCTAGCTGGTTTTCTCTATTGCCAGCACTTCAGTTTCTCACTGCCCTAAGTCTGGCACCTCGACCACAGACATCTGATATTTCATCCTTTGCTTTCTAGCCACGGGTATCCATGGCAGCTACATTGGAAACAGAGACAAGTGCCAGAGGCTTTCTCAGGCCAGGCTGGCCTTGCCAGAGGCCAGCCAACAAGGGCAAAGCTTGCCCAGTTTGTAGCCAAAACACTGGGTGGATCTGTTTCAATTGGAAAGTCTTTCCAGGAATCAGAAACTATATCTGGCCTCTATGGTCTAAAGAGCTTGTTTTTGCAAAGCCAATTCTTGGATTAACAGTCAAAATTCAGAGGAGAATTTGTTGTTGGTTGGATGACCCCACTTCATAAATCAAAACTTGGTTAGGGCTATAATCTTTGGTTTTATGAAGGGTATTTTCATACGTGAAAAAACTTTTGCACATATTAAAATAATGTTTAGCTAATGATCTTTCTTTAAATATAGATATGTAAAATTTATATAAAATGAAGGCAGACAAGGGCTAATTCACAACAAATATTTCTTGGCCACCTACTATGTCTTGAATGCTCTTCTTAGTATTTGAAATATATCATGGCATAAAATAACCACTGAGATAACTGGTCTCATGAATCTCATTTTCTAGAAGCAGGGCCCTTTATCACCAAATCTTCAAACTTACCTAAAGTGGCTTTTCTTTTCATCAAGACCAGTTTGGTCATCAGCCTTTTGGTAAACAAGCGCTGGTGTAAAGAAACTGCGGTCTTTTTTTCTGTATGCCCTGTGAGAGACAGACAACAAAACACCTGGTGGTTGACTCTGTGTAGGATTTGCCTGACACAGAATTGAGTTTTAGGTCCTTGGTTGCTTTCTCTTATGCTCCATGTGCACTTGGTAAGATCCAACAGGGGAAAAACCGTATTTTTATGGTAACGGATTATACTCCTTTTAGAATTTTCATACCTATGTCTTTTGAAGTGAGTGGATATTGGTGGAATTGAACCGTAGATTTTGAAGTAGTCAGTACTTCAAAAGTACTCAAAGATCCCAAAGGCCAGTTCCTCCCATGCACTGTGAACTTGGTTTCCTGGATGTGGTTGCCATTATCTACTTTTTCCATATTCTTAATATGCAGTACCGGTTCCTGATATGTGAGAGATTTTTAAATATGGAATAAGTGGAATAAGTGGCTATTCTGGTTTTCGTTTCTGTTGATATGATAACCAAAAGTGAATTAGGGAAGAAAAGAGTTTATTTCAGCTCATACTTCCGGTAACAGTCCATCATTGGGGGAAGTCAGGACAAGAACTCAAGCAGACACTAAGGAAGAGACCGTGGAAGAATGCTGCTCACTGACTTGTTTCTACCTGTTTTTTAAAAATATATTCCATTTATTCTATTATGTCCAAAATATTATCTCACCAAGTAGTCAATATTTTTTTAAATTATTAGTGAAGGCTGGAAATAATATATGTGCCATCATATATACCATAGCATTAAAAGTTAGCTTAAAGTTAGGTGTAGTAGTACTGAGTCAGTAAAGTTATGACTGAAATTAAAATAATTGACAGTGTTTCTATTTTAAAGCTATATTTATTTATATTATCTTTATTGAGCTCTACATTTTCGCTGCTCCCCTCTCTGCCTCTCCCCTCTCCTTCAACCCTCTCCCATGGTCCCTGTGCTCCCAATTTACTCAGGAGATCTTGTCTTTTTCTACTTCCCATGTAGATTAGATCCATGTATGTCTCTCTTAGGATCCTCATTGTTGTCTAGGTTCTCTGTGATTGTGAATTGTAGGCTGTTTTTTCTTTGCTTTATGTCTAAAAGCCACTTATGAGTGAGTCCATGTGATAATTGTCTTTCTGGGTCTGGGTTACTTCACTCAGTATAATGTTTTCTAGATCCATCCATTTGCTTTTATTTTAGTGCCCAGGGCATTCTGCTTGAGGAATGGTTCTGCCCATAGTGGGATGGGCCCTCTCATGTTAATCAATATCCAAAAATTTAAAAAAATCCCCATAGAAATGATAATTGGCAAATTTGGTCAAGTTGTCAGCTCTTTAATTTAGGTTCCCTATTCCCAGGTCTAGGTTTTATCAAGTTGGCAATAAAAACTAATCAGTACAGTGGCTAGAAAAATGAGTAAGTGGATGAAATGATGAATTAGTAAATGAATAGTCAGATGATAGCTGGAGTTGTTAACCTGGGAAATATTTATCAACTCTTACTATATTTATGGAAAAGAACGTTGTAATGTTTCTATTTACCTAATTTTTAAACACTCATTTTATTATTACTTTTTCAAAATTTCACACATGGGTACTGTGTATCACTTCTGCCCCATTGTCTCCCCTTCAACAATGTTCTCTGAACCTTAGCTGTGGGAGCTGCTTCAGTGGTCTCTGCATTTTGACCAGTTGTGAATTTCTGTGACGGTCTCTATCTGTGAGAAAATAAAAGCTTCTTGGATGAGCAGTGAGAACTACACACACCTGAAGCTACACGGCTCGATATTTTAGAGTGAGGTACAGTATGGTACTGATTTAGACATGTGATAGTAGATTACCTTCCAGAGTCCACGAGCTTACCAGCCACGGCCTCCCTACGTTTATAATACTAGGCATGAATTTCTCTCCTGTTGAACAGGGCTCAAGTCCATTTCAGGGGCTGATGGTTACTCCTAAAATGTAAGGGTGACTATTGGACTCTGATGGTCATTACTGTGATTCAGTAGGACTTTTCATTCATTCCGGTAGGACTTTTAATTGCTCTTCTCCCTTGGCAGTTTTCACGCCAACTTTGGGTGCTGTGAGAGCTAGTCTTCAAGGAGGAAGCTTCTAGGTCAATTCCAGCTTACTTCTTTCACGTACTGTGCACAAAGTGTATGGTGTCTTCATTAGTAGGTCCTTACCCTCAAGTTCTGTAAGGCAATGAAGAGGGACAGCAGTAGCCTATTTTAGGCTTCCCTGGTGAACAACTTGAAGGGAGATTTCCCATGCTAGGACTGGGATTTTCTGTTAGATGCTCTATGGATCTGGGGATGAGCCTTAGCACCTCCATTGGTGAAATATATTTATATATCTATAAACACACACACACACACACACACACACACGCAATTAAATACTTTACATATGCTTTTTAATAAACAAAGCATCTTTTCCTATGGCTTTAAAAATTATTCTTAGGATTTTTTATTCCCCCTTCCCACTCTCTCAGTATTTCCCTTCTTTCTCACATTCAGAAAAGCAACCCCCATCTCCCAAACCCCACCTTCACATCTCCCCACCTGTGTTTCTCATCTCTCCTTCACAGCACCTGTGTCCTACTGTTCCTTCTGTTTATCTCCTTTTAATGAGGAAAAATCTGGAACATAGAGGAAATATTCCCCATCATCAAGCTTCTTTCATGGAGGAGTTGTGGTGAGAGTAAGAGTGAGTAGCTACAGTCAAGGCCTGGAATCAATGTCTAGGACTAAATAGGATTCTATGTCTAACCCACTCATTAAGTACTTCTCAAAGGTCAGTGTGCATCAAAACCACAGAGAGACTAGTTGAAACAAGGTGTCCCCATTACATCTGCACCCCATTTAAAGCAGAGCTTAAGGATTTAAAACTTTAATTACCAGGTGATGCCAGTCTTGCTGATCTGTGGTCTTTTTGGAAAAGCACAGATCCATAATCTGATGTAATCCAGAAAGAGTGGAGATCCATAATACTGAAGTAACTGACAGTTAAGAACATATGTTCTTCCAAGCAATCAAATTCAAGTTTTACCTCCTTATACTTTGCCCCCAACATTTCACTTCTCTGAGCTGTAAAATTGGAATAATAGTAGTACATGCTTTCTAAGATTGTCATAGAGACGTGATAATGCATTTAGAAACAATGTAACACTAGGAACTGGTGCCAAATAAATATGAAGCATTATCATTTCTTTGTTTACCAGTAACTTTACAAATAGTAGACTCTCAATTACATATTCAAATGGAGAAGCCAGAGTAGGTTGAGAGGCTAACATGGAGAATTTCGAGTTTAAAAAAGTTCCTATTTAGGAGTTGGGAGGTGTCTCAGAGGTAAAGAGTACTGACTGCTCTTGCAGGCAAACTAGGTTTGGTTCCTAGCACCCACATGGAGGCTCACAATTGTCTGTAACACCAATTCCAGGGAATCCAGCATCCCGTTTTGATCTCTGTGAATACCAGGGACATACATGGTGCAGAGACAAGCATGTAGACAAAACACCCATTTACATAAAATTAAAAATTTAAAACTGTTTTGCATTTAATATTCAACCTAAGGTTGAAGCAGGTGCTTGCATAATGCTGAAAATTAGATGACTGTGCCAGAACATGAGTCATTTGCTGGTCTTTTTTGACCCCAAATAGATCTTGGTGGACATTCAATAGACTGAATTCTGTAAGAGACCCAAATGCCAAGAGTTGATGGGGATATCACAGCTTATGCATCAGAACTGACAATATGGTGTCAAATGTCCTTAGTTTAGTGTTGTCATCCATGCACCAGTGAGCAAGCCAAGTCCATTGCTAAAGTACTTATGTGCTTCTATTTCAGATCTACATTCATCAAATGCTCATTGGTTTTGTGTCAAGTTCTTACTTTCCTTTTCTTAGAGATTTGCTTGTTCTTGGTCTTTCTCTTCCTCTTATTAATTTTTCATATACCTCTATGTACAATGCTTCCAAAACATGATCCAAAGATTGTTCACACGGGCTGTTCATACCCACCTTAGCTGCTCAGCAACAATAGACATTAATGCACCCTGACTCAGACCCTGGAAATCCAGATCCCTAGGTTTGTGAGATCAGAAAATCTACATGCTTTTTAAAGAGTCTAGGAGTAGGGAGACAGTTCACATGTTTAGCATTTGTAAGACCTTTCTTTTGATACCTAGTGCCTTCTGCTCTAATAATTACTGTCTCTTTGGTACACATTAGAGGATGCCCATTGTATATGGACAATGATGGATGTCATACTGGGTCCTTCATGATTAATCATTAGGAGAAGCCAGGATATTGATTCCAGGAGCTGTAGGTACTTCACAAGTTTTACATCAAGTTTTATGTAGTAATAAACAGCTAGGGGTAGGCACATATATCAACATGACTATTAACAGTTATCACAATAGCTATTTTGATATGTGCAGAGCTGGATGTTTTGAAGACAAAAAATTGGAAAGCAATATGAATCCTGATTTCTGATAGCTCTTTTTGAACTTGCATAATTCAGACTCACATTCTCCCCTGTGTGTGTATGCGTGTGTGTGCGTGTGTGTGTGCGTGCGCGTGTGTGTGTGTGTGTGTGTGTGTGTGATAAAATTGAATAAGTATTCCTGGAGTAGATTGCCACGTTCCACTATGCTATGTATTTGAGTAAAAATCTGTAGCCAATAACCACATTCATGCTTCATTAATTGGAAGAAAAAGAAGCTATTAATTGCAAGTCAAGAAGGTCAAGATCAATGTCCAACCTATGAAAGGACAGCAGTGACAAGGAGCTATTATAATTCTGTACTATGTTTTTCTGCATGTCTTTCAGAAATGCTGAGAGATTCTTCTCACTCTGTTGGCCTAGCCTTATAATCCTGTTTTTTTTTATGTGCCTCCCACTGTGCATCTTGCTCTGTCATCTCCTGGTTCTCTGACTCTGACCTGGTAACTGATGCACATACATCCAGAGTCATTTACTGTACTTATCCGTGAAGAATAGTCAACTTCATTGTCTGCATCAGTTCCATTTCTATTGGTGTAATAAAAACCTGACAAAGCAATGTAGAGGAGAAAATGTACATTTTAGCTTACAATTCCAGATTGCTATTATTGGGGAAGAGTCAAGGTGGCAGGAACATGAAGCAGCAAGTCATGTTTATGGGCAAGAGAAGAGAGAGAAAATGAACACATACATGCTTGTCAGAGCGTAGCTATATCTCCCTTTTCACTCAGTTTAAGGCCCGGACTGAAAAATAGCGCCATCTGTATTCAGGATGGGTCTTCCAGTTTCAATTGACCTAATTAAGAAAATCCGTTACAGTTATGCCTACAGACCAGCACAAGCCAAGCTAGACAAGTCCTCTCTGACTCTTCCTAAATCATTCTACATCATATTAATTGACAATGAAATCTAACCAACACATTTTCTGTCTCTCTGAGGAATGTGCTGGTACCCTCTCAGGTCTATAGATGTGCATGCCCATTATACCCTTCTGGCAATGTGAAAATTTACTATTGAAATACAAGACTTGATAACCCATGTGCTCAATCATAGTGCAGCTCTTTGAGAAGTATACTAAAGAGTTAGGATTAATTTTAGCCAGGCTTGTTGGCACAAGCCTGCAATACTAGCGGCTTGACAAGCTTATATTAGAGGATTAGAAATTCAAGGCCTACCTGTGCTACAGCCAAGGCTGGCTTGGGTGATTTGGTGAGAACATGTCTCAAAATAAAATAATGAACACTTGTCATTATGTGTGATGCTCTAGTGTGGTGATTTGAATGAGAACGGCCTTCATGGGCTCATATATTTGAATGTTTGGTCATGATTAGGAAGTGTGGTCTTGTTGAAAGAAGAGTGTTGATGGTAGAAGATACAAAATTATCCCACGCTAGTTCAGAATCACGTATAATAAAGGGTTATTTATTTAGAGGAGGCTTACAGATTACTGTCCTAGATCATAATCCTCTGCGTGAATGGGGAACAGGAACAGAGAGTATAGCAGCTGGAAGTGACAGCCAGAAGCAAGAGAGTTAGAGCAGGCTTTACAGCTGCATTTATAGTACAAGAGACCACGCCCAAGTGGGCTGGTATCTTAAAGGCTATTGGCTGAAGGAGTGGAAGGAGCTCCTGCAACAGAGTGTCACTGGGGTGGACTTTGAGGTTTCCAAAGCCCATGTCAGGATCAGTCTTTCTTTCTCTGCCTGCTGCTTGTGAGTAAGGTGTAAGTTATCAGCTACCACTCTAGCACCATGCCTGCCTGTTTGCTGCCTTGCTCCATTCATGTTAATTATGGACTCATCCTCTGAAACTGTGAGCAAGCCCCAATAAAAGGCCTTTTTTATAAGTTGCCTTGGTCTCTTCACAATAATAGAACAGTAACTAGACACCTAGGTTCCATTCTCATGACAAGAAAAAAAAAAGGGAGGAGCAATCAACATTCAACTCTGCAAGATAAAAGAAGGCAGCAATTCTCAAATAAGAATTTCATCTCCAGCTTTACAAACTGGCAAGTATAGTCATGTGACTTGGGTTTTGCTATCAAAGATTCCCTGTTTGTCTGATCTTAGTTCCAAAAGTGCAGGGAGATAAAGGAATTAACATTTATTGAGCATTTGCCTCTGTAGTTTACACTGATAAGGTAAGATTTGAATGAACATTAATTTGATTGTTAAGCTAGATATTCGAAAATTTCTAGATTTTTACTTTCTAATGGTCATAAATCATCTCCTTCAAAGACAGAGCTTTACTTTATTAAGTAATTATCTGGGACCACATCATTAAAAGCAGAAACTCAACAGATAAACATATTTACTCCTAACGGACCTTGATCTTTAAACTCTGGTGCTCTGTGAGTTGATGTTTATTGCATATCTCCTGCTCACTAGAGTTACTAAAACAAACAGATATTAGGGCCAATTAAGGAGAACAAAACCAAATTACTGTTGTGTGATTCTTAGTAAATATTGGAATTACATTTGTTTCCGGGTCTCTATCACTTGATGCTTTTGATTGATGTGGAATCAAATTAGCCCCATGTCCAAGTGCTGCTTAGGAATTCATCCCACCTCCATGGAATTCACAAGACACTTCATGATGAGAATGAGGGACTCTGGGGAAAGGGTCGGCGAAAGATGGCAGGTCTAACAAAGCTTATGAGAAAAAAATATGCCAACACTGTCAAAATGGATATGCAGATCTTCCCTTTAGGAAACTACCTCCTAAAAGGAATTGTCTACAATAGGGAATTAGTTGAAGGAATCATATTGTATATTAGTAAGTACAAGGAAAAACTAAAGCTTATTCTTGGATGTTGAAACCAACAGTAGTTCAAAATGAAGTTTGGGAAGAAAATAGAGCTACTGCAAACAGTGAAAGAGCATACCCAAGCTCCAACAGTTTAATTTTAACTGAAGATATATGCTTTCCTGGTTTGGTAAAGACAATGAGATTTTCATTTGAATAAAGATACCACCAAGTCTATATATGTTTGTATTGTTTTGTTACTTTTAAAAGATGGTCAATTGGACATCGTGGTTGTGGTAGTTTAGATGATGAATATCCTCTAATGTCTGAGGTTATTTGAAAAGCTGGTCCTCATTTGTTGGTGGTACCATTTGGGCTGTATCACTGGAGGCAGATCTCCAGAGTTTAAAGACTTGATTCACTTCACATTCACTTTCTCTTATGTAGTTGGAGGAGCGCGGGCCCCTTGTTCTGTCCTGCCCAGCTAGTTTACACCCGAAATAATCACATGGAAATTGTATTACTTAAATTACTGCCTGGCCCATTATATCTAGTCTCTTCTTGGCCAACTCTCACATCTTGATTCAATCCATTTCTAATGATCTGTATGTCACCATGAGGTTGTGGCTTACTGGGAAAGATTCAGCATGTCTGACTCTGGCAACTCCATGGCGCCTCTCTCTGTCTGCCTTATTCCTCCCAGCATCCAGTTCTGTCTATTCTGCCTACCTAATTGCTGCCCTATCAAAAGGTCAAGGCAGTTTCTTTAATAACCAATGAAAGCAACACAAATACAGAAGGACCTCCTACATCACTCTTATTTCTCATTTGTGGCTTGAGATGTGAGTTCTTAGCTATTCCTGCTGCCATGCTTAGTTCTTACTACCATATTTCCCTGCTCTAATAGTGATAGACTCTTATCTGTCTGGAACTATAAGTCCAAAATAAACCACTCCTTCTATAAGTTGCCTTGGTCATGATGTTTCATTACAGCAATAAAAACCCTAACAGAGACAGTGGCTTATGTGTATGATGCCAGACCTCAGGAGATTGAAGTAGGAGCAGTGCTGTCATTTTTAGGCTATCCTGTACTACAGAAAAATCCTGTCTGAACAAGTAATAGTAATAAAAATAATAATAATGTAATTTTATCATTAGTTATTAAGGGCTCCTATGTGAGTGTCAGGATATATGTCTTCTATTAATATTTATACTGCCATCAGCAAGGAATTTTTTTACTAATTTATCTTAGCATGTAGTTATTATTCCTATAAGCCAAAGATGGGATTTTTTTTTAACTTAACAGGTCGCACATATTACAAAATTACATGAAAGCAACACAGTTTTCATGCCAGTTGTATTATGACTCACATTACAGACTATGGGATTCTAGTCCATAGCAAATAGCACCAGCCTGAAACAATAGTAGCATGACAAACTAATGTACCAGGCTGGAGAGATGACTAAGCATTAAGAGCACTTGAGCCCAGATTTGACTGCCAGTACCCACGTGGTGGCTCATTCCTATCTAGAACTCTACTTTTAGTGGAGATTGAAGCCCACGTCTGACCTCCATAAGCAGGAGGTACACATGAGATTTGTAGTGGTATTTCACTTGTGTTTTAATATATAAAGCTTGCCTGAAGTTCAGAGAGTAAAACAGCTGCACAGATCTGTCTAGAGACCAGGCAGTGGTCACACACATCTTTAATTCCAGTAGCCACACTAGTTTGCCATAGAAACCAGACAGTAGTGGTGCATGTCCTTAATCCCAGCACTAGAGAGGATTATAAAATGGGAGGAGACAGCTCTCAGTCACAGTCTCATTCTGAGATTCCAGGAGGCAGGATCACCATTTTGGACTGAGGCAGAGGTAAGAGCCAGTGGCTGACTGTTTTGCTTTTCTGACATTCAGATTGAACCCCAATATCAGTCTCTGAGCTTTTTAAATAATTATGTGTTAGAGATTTCTGAGGAAATCCTCATTTTCTTGAGGTTCACTGTTTCAACAGTCTGATAGATTAAAAGACAGGAGTGTCTTCTTAGAATATCTTCATTTCTCCCAGGCCTGTTATAGTTCTGTGAATTACTTGTTGTAAATAGAGCTGTAATAACCATTCAAGTGCAAGTAATACTATTGACTTGGGTAAATACCCAGTAGTGGTATAGCTGGGTCATATGGTAGATCTATTGTTAGTTTTCTGGGAAAACCTCTAAAATGATTTTCACAGAAGTCTAACAACTTTATATTTCTTTCCTCCTTCATCTTTGACAGCATTTGTTATTTCTGTTCTTAATTACTGTCATTCTGACTCGAGTAAAATGAAATCTCAAGGTAATTTTAACCTGCAGTTCTCTAGTGAGGTTGAGCTGCATTTCATAGGTTTCCTGGCCATTTGTATTTTGCCTTTTCAGGAATATCTGTTTATTTGGTTAGTCCATTTACTGTTTGAGTTGTGTGGTTCCTTGTGGTTTAGTTTTTTTGTATTCTTTGTATATTCTAATAGCTAATAATTTTTTTATCTCAGTCCATGGCTGATTATTCACCTCCTTAACTGTTTCCTTTGACATGAAGAAATTTTTTAATTTCATGAATTCTCATTTGTTGATTTCAGCCTTATTTTCTAAGCTACTGGAGTCTTATTAGGGAAATTCTTACTTATGCCAACATCTTAACGTGTTTTCACTCTAATAGTTTCAGAGTTTTTGGTCTTGAATAATATTATTATTATTACTTTTGTGCAGGTTGAGTAATAGGGATCTTGTTTCTTTCTATGTAACATGAAGGGGCCTGCTTGTTGGAGTATCTGTCCCACCCAGTACCCCACAACCAGCAAGCCCCAAAGAAAATCACAGAGTCTCCATAAGTTATAAAACTGATTGGCCCATTAGCTCAGGCTACTTATTAGCTCTTATAACTTAAGTTAGCCCATTATTTTTATCTATGTTAGCCACATGGCTCAGTACCTTTCTCAGTGGGAAAGCTTGCATCTTGCCTCTCCAGTGGTCTGGGCAGAACTGTTGAGGACTGGGCTTCCTCCTTCCCAGCATTCTCCTGTTCTACCTCCTGTCTGGTTTACCCGCCTATATTTCCTGCCTGGCCAATTAGCGTTTTATTTAAAACATGATTGACAGAATACAGACAATTCTCCCACACCACTCCCCCCCTTTTTTTAAACAAAGGAAAATATCCATAGTCCATTTGTTGGGAATGTGGGCGTAGTATTCCAGGCTACATACAGCTGGCTGGGGGCTCTGATAATCTTATGGGGACCTAAAGAAAATTTAGAGTTATAATCAAGTCCTGACTGGAGTGTCCTGTGAATCTTGATCATCTCAGGCAGCAGTCTTGAATATGTTCTGGATGTAGAACTCTGACATCTGGGCTATCTGTTCCTACCACAGATTTCTCAGGTAGTCTTCCTTGATCAAACTGGATTTTTCTGAACTCAGAATGAATCCACAGCCTCTCATTTCTGGTGGAAACAAAAGCAAAATCTCTTCTTCAAAGTAACATACCTTTTGACTTCAATTTTGAAGTCAAGGTATTTTTAAAATAGCTATCTTGGATTAGTTCAACAACATTTATAAGCAAATATCTTTTAGCAGCTGTTGGTCCTTTCTCAGCATTCAAACAATTTAAAGAGAGCTTAATAACATACAGTATCAAGATTCTCTGTGTATTTTCCATCCTTATGCAGCTTTAGTTAACCTCTATTTCTTTTATTTTTACTTTTACTTTTTGAGACAGATTCTCTGTATATCTTTGTCCTAGAATAACTCTGTAGATCAGGTTGTCCTTGAACTCACAGAGATCCTTCTCTCTCTGCCTCCCAGGTGTTGGGATTAAAGGTATGTCCTGCCACACCTTGAAGTCATAGAGGTCAATCTACCTCTGCCTCCCAAGTGTTGGGATTAAAGGTGTGTACCACCACACCCAACTACTCTCTTTCTTTTTTAAGAACTTTAACATTTTTAAGTCTGCATATATTTTTAACACACTGTAAACCATTTAGAGGTTTTCTTCCTCTTTGAATCTCTCTTTACTGTATCTCTCTCTCTTTTTCTGACCACATGAGCCTTTAATTTACTAAGCAATATGGAGAGCCGTGGCTTTGACTGCTGGATACAGCCCATTCCATAGCTTTCCAGCCTCATGGCAGAGGTACTGTCAGAGCCATTTTTATTGCCACAACTCTACAGTGTTTCAAGGTACCTGCCAGCAAGCAAGCAAGCTGCAGCATTCTACTCACAGACCACACTCAGTTGGACTGCCTGCCTGAAAGAGTCAGAATTTGCCCTGGCAGGACAGCCCAGAAAGCCAGCATTTTAAAACGGCACAGCTTTTTTCTTGCTACAGCTGAAAACCGAGAAGCATGCAGTCAGCTTTTCATCAACACCATTTAAATGTTTTGTGGCAGGACCTCTTAAAAGAGCTGCAGGGTTTTGCAGCTAAAGCTGAGTCAGGAAGCCTCTCTTAGACGAGAGGGCTTGCTTGCCTCTAGCAAGCAAAGCTAGGAAATTGCTAGGAAATTGCTGCTACCAAGAAAACATGCTTTACTCTATTCTTTCCCAAGCTTTCTCAGGCTTTCTGTGGATGCAGTTGTCCACGTGGGCACCATTTGTGTGGATAGCCAATTCTCGCCACATGTTTGTTGATGTTTGGTGTATTTTTTCCATCTTTGTTAAAATGTAAGTGGCAGCAGTTATGTGGGATTATGTCTATATCTTCTATTCTGTTTCATTGACCTACAAGTTATAGATTTTTCTAACACTGTTCTAATAATAAATGGTAGAGATTGAACTCATCTTATATATTGCATATATTTATATTATTATGTATTATGAGAGATATTCTTCCTACATAGTCTGCTTGTGCTGCCATAACAAAATATTCCAGGTTAGGTATTCTAAACAACAGACAATTTTCACACAATTATGGAAAGTATAAATAAAAATATCAGGATATAATTAGACTCGCTTTCTCCTTCAGCCTCTCTTGGCTTGTAGATGACTATTTTCTCACTGAGTCCTTGTACAAATTTTTCCTCTGTTTATATTCTTTCCCCAAATATTTCTTTCTAGTAAGAATATCAGTATTCTTGCATAAAACCTCTATCATTATGACATCATTTACCCTTAATTATCTGTTTTGTTTCTATTTTCAGGTATACATTTAAGATGCCTTTCTTATTTCTTTTATGACATTATGATTGAATACCTGAGACTGAATAATTTATAAAAAGCAAGAATTAATTTTTAGCACCATTCTAGAGACTTTGAAGCTATGATCATGGTGTCTTAGTTAGGGTTTCAATGGCTGTGAAGAGAAACCATGACCACAGCAAGTGTTACAAGGAAACTTTTAATTGAGGTGGCTTACAGTTTCAGAGGTTTAGTCCATCATCATCCTGGTGCAACATGGTGGAGTACAGACAGACATGGTGCTGCAGAAGGAGCTGAGAGTTCTACAACTTGGTTTTCAGGCAACAGAAGTATTCTAAGATGCTGGGCATGGCTTGAGCATATATGAAACCGCAAAGCCCACCTCTACAGTGATATACTTCCTCCAAGGTCACATCTACTTCAACAAGGCCACACCTCCTAAAAATCCTCCTCCCTTTGGAGACCATTTTCTTTCAAACCACCACACATGTCAATAGCAGCTGTGTCTTTGTATGATGGTACTTTATTACATCATCCTCAAGATCATTTCATCTTCACAGGGTAAAAAAAAACAGGAGAGGGAAATCATTTCCATATAGTTTCTTTTTTTGATTGCTAATTGATTGTTTGTATGAGACATTGTCTCAATATGCAGCCAGGCTAACCTTAAACTCCTGCCTAAGGCTCCCAGGTACTAAGATCACAAGTGTGTATCTCCATACCTAGCTCCAAAACCATTTCAAAGTATCATTATTATTATTACTCCTTCATAAGGGCCAAGTACTGAGGATGTAAACATCTCCCAAAAGGCCCACTTCCAAACACTGCTTCACCAGGTGTTTAATTTCTCACATATGCAGTTTTGGAGGTGAGAAAACACTGGACCTGTTGTAAAAGGAGCAGTGGGCTGCGTTCCTGCAGCCTGGCTCCCAGCTGCCTGGCTAGTTTATACACCAAAATACCAGCACACAAATTGTATTCATTTAAGCACTGCCTAGCCCATTATTTCTAGCCTCTTATTGGCTAACTCTCACATATTGATTCAACCCATTTCTAATAATCTATATCGCCACTTGACTGTGGCTTACCAGCATGAATCTAACCAGTGTCCTTCTCGGAGAGAAGAGCCATGGCATCTGCCTGACTCTGCTTTCTTTCTTCCAGCATTCTGTTCGGTCTACTCCACCTATCTAAATTCTGACCTATCAAAAAGACAAGGCAGTTTTTTTTTTATTTGACCAATGAAAGCAACACATAGGAAGAAGACCCTCCTACACCAGGACTTGAAGATGTGATTTAATGGTAAAGAGTACTTACATAGGACCTACCCATGTTTGGTTCCCAGAATCCACATGACAGCTAACAACTGTCTAAAACTCCAGTTCCAAGCAATCTGACTACCTCTTCTAATCTCTGAGGGCAGCAGGAACACACACCATACACAGAAACAAATACAGGCAAAACAACAATATGTATAAAAATAAACAAAAATCTTTTAAAATGTTCCTGTTATAGCAAAGTATAGGGTTTCCACATGGGAACTTTGAAAGGACACAATACAGTTAATATCACTCTATTTGATTCTACTGAGATTCAGCCTTATAATAAAACAAGGTAATATGTCACCATGTGTTCATAAGGCTAGGTATAATTTTGAAAAGACTTACCTTAATGAAATGATAAGCCTCCTTATATCCATTGAAGAGAAAACCAAGCAGTATTTTCTGTAACTGACTTTATAAAAATAGTCCTTCAAGAAGAACAGAAAGGAGCAGGTCAGATATTGACAGATGGAACCCTGACAGGACTTGCAGTTGAAAGGTTGACTTTTTAGTCAATGTAAAAATCAATTGTCAGATGAAATACTTGTTTTGTATTTGTTCTAGTGACTATTTCTTGATTCCAATTTCATAGACTAGTTATTGCATTATATTTTTATATAAATCACATGCTTTCTTTTCATTCAGTTTCTTACTTACACTTCTTCTATTTTAGGCTTATTTCTTAGGTAACAGGCAGATCAGTTAAGGGTGTCAAACATTAGGCTGCTTCTGGCACTTCCTGCAAGAGAGAGCTTCTGTAACAAGACCTTCCAAGTCCATATAAAAATTCTCTCAGACAATAGTAACAGAAGTAGAATGAGAAATGCCATTGTTGGTGATTTTTTAAGTGTTCTTGCAGTTACAGTTCCTGTTTTGGGGTCCTGGCTCTGTATTAATTCTGGTGTCTACTGTATGGGAGCTGATTTTGGACTACATTTCCCTCACAATGGGACAGAATATAAAGAATCACAGAAGGTGCGCTACATTTATTTCTTTCTGCAAACTGCTTGGCTTGTCATTCTGTCAGAAAAAGAAATTAGGATTGTCTGACATCATATTCTTCATTGTCAGCTTGATAGATTGTCCTGCACACCTCAAAATCTTTGTCGAATTACTTTCTTCCACCTTCTCTTTGTTATAGCATTTTTTGGGGGGATATAACACTAACACATCTCCAATGTTTGCCCATGACTTTCTCCACATTAAATGTTGCCTTCCCTTCACCTAGTCTCCTTTTCCAGATATCCCACAGGTTTCTATGAGCAAGAAAGCTGGAATGAATCCACTGTGTTGGCATTGATGAACCTGGCTGCCTCTATCTTAGGCTTGAAAGCTATCTTATAGTAAAAACAAATGAGGTTCATTCCTGTTTATGGTTTAAAAAGAAGCAGT
Source organism: Myodes glareolus (assembly GCF_982192425.1). Taxonomy (NCBI): domain Eukaryota; kingdom Metazoa; phylum Chordata; class Mammalia; order Rodentia; family Cricetidae; genus Myodes; species Myodes glareolus. The sequence continues at coordinate 26,913,214 of NC_142053.1, read as the reverse complement.
TTCTGTCCCTCAAGGACTAGGTTATGACCCACCTATAACCTTAACTACAAATGGTTCTGCTCTGCCTGTTCCAGGAAATGGCAACTGTGTCTTTGTTTCAAAACCATCTTGCACAACCCTACCTTTGTTTCCAAAGGTTGTTATGACTACCTTGTCATAACTACCTTGCAATGATATCTTTGTTTCTGGAGGTCGCTAAGACTAACTTGATATGCTTATGTTCTATTCCTGTAACCCTGCCTATTTTGCCTTCCAAATCTCCCATTAGAAAACCCCCTAACTCTGAACCATAAAAATCTTGCCTTCCTCACATCCAAGGCTGACTTCCTGGAACACTGCCTTAGGGGCAGGCATCCCATGGGTATGAATAAACAAATTTGCTTTACTTAATTGCTTGCTTTAATTAATTTGGTTAAGATGATTTGGGTCAGTGGTCTTTCTCCTCAAATCTTTGAGATTAACAACTACCTTTCCGTTTTTCACTCCCTTGGCTCTGGGAGAAACTTTCAACCTCCATTAAGAATGAATGGCATGATGCCTTATGTTTTTGCCCAGAAAGGAACTGATTTTGCTTCCCAGTTATCCCCAGGTTTAAGGTACTATCATTCCGTAGCTTTTGCCATTTTAACTAAGTTCTCTTAAAGGATTGAAATGCCTCAAATACCAAGAAAATTAGTCTCTATTGGTAAAATTGCAGAGGAATGTGCAGGTAAATTTTTTTTTATCTCAGCATCCTTCCATTTAGGAGTAGCCTCAGACTCCAGCAGTTAACAAGGGAACAGAGGCATTTGTAATAATGATATCCTCAGTTCCTATGGTCTAACATTTCTCGCAAGTCATGACTCTATGTTTTACAGATTTCTTGGTTCAATTAAAGGGATGAGAGTTTTTAAAGATGCAAAGGTATTTGAATTCCTTTTGCCAGTCCTTTAAGGACTCCAAAGGCAAACAATCTTGTGCCAATGCAAATACACAACTCTCGACTAAAAGGGAATAGGAGATGATTTAATCTGAAGCCAAAATATGAATGACCATGGTCTGCAAAAACACAGTCTAGGTTACCAGTTCAATGATTTCCAACATGGAAGTAGTTTGTGGAGTTTAATAGTAACAGAACAAAGAAAGTTATAAATCAAGGCATCTTAATAATACATTGGTGGAAAAATCAGAGAGCTAGATTACTGTAAGATGTGGCGACGATCTCAACTCCAGGGTTCACATATTATCTTATAGCATTCTTGGCCCTTCCATTGGTAGAGGATAGGGTTTTGTTAATACATTCTACATGTTTTTGTCTGTTTATCAGTGCATTAGATCTGACAAGGAGGTAGACAAGGAGTGAGTATTTATTAGGTTAAAGATTGACAAAGAAAACTTGTAATTAGCCTCTGAAACATCAGCATTCCAAACTCTCTGCCATCATTAAAGTTTTAATCAGCAGGCTTCTGAAGACCCAGCTTCTTTTCAGGCATTCTCATTCAGACTTGTGTAAAGAAGCACTAACAATGTCACCTTAAAATAAATGGGTATGACTGTGTCATACTGAACCGTTTATCCCTAACTAGGTAATTTAAGTCAAATAACTATTGCGATAAAGAAAATATGACATGACACAATTACTAATTTAGATTGAACAAAATTATTTGGAGACATAGTCTTACTCTGTACCTCTAGTTGGCCTGAAACTAGCTATTTAGTTCAGGCTGACCTTGAATTTACAGTGATTTTCCTGGCCCTGTGTTCTAACTGCCAGGATCACACCTGTGGGCCATCATGCCTGACTGAATTCTTTGATTTTTAAGCATTTTTGATATCCTCTTGTTACAAATATTCACTCTGTTTGATAGAAGAGGAAATTGAGGTCTACACAGGTGAAGGGCTTGCCCACTGCTGCAAAGCCTAGTAAGTTGCAGAATTACAATTAGAACCAGGGTTTTGTGACAGTTCAATGTATTTTCTCTCTGTCTTGTCTCACCACGTGTTAAAACCTTTTAGTTTTTCCCTGCCCTTTCAGTTGTCAGACTCTTGACTAATAACTGGGTAAGGACATGAGGATCGCTAAGAGCCATCTGCGACAAGGCTACCGAGATATCTTCATTTTTAGCAAATGACACCATCAACGTCTGTATTTTTCTGATTCTGCAGTTTTGGGAGCATAGTTTACAGATGACCCAGATTCCTGTCTGTGTCCCACTCCGGCTCTGCTGCAGACTGAAGTTTCTGTTTGCATCTTCCGGACCCCTGTCTGTATGTCCTACTCCAGCCCTGTTGCAGACTGAAGTTCCTGTGTGGATTGTCCTGATTCTGTTCCCTGATCTAACTATGGATATATTTCAGCCCATATGAACAGTTGTAATCATGATCCTAACCCCTAAGTTCTTTAAATAGGGCTCATTTTATAGGACCATGCAATATATCATGGGTCTTTTCTCCATTTGTCTTCTCATTCTCTGCACTCAGTTTCTGACCCAAGGCTTACTTTTGGTAAATCTGGATCCTCTATTTACTAATTCTTGAGCTAGGAATTTTCTGGTAAATTCTCAAACTTCCTTTTCTCACGGTGCGGTAGCTAATCTTGTTATATTCCTGTGCTGGTTAGTGTTTTGTCAGCTTGACACAGCTCGAGTCATCAGGGAAGAGCGACCCTCAGCTGGGAGGGGCCCCACTAGATTACCCTGTGGAGCCTTTTCTAGGTTGATGTTGATGTGGGAGGGTCCAGCTCACTGTGGGTGGTGCTTCCGCTGGGTAGATACTTCTGGGAAGAAGATTGAGCAAGCCAGTTTGAACGCTCAGCTGCAGTTTCTGACTTCAGGTTCCTGCCTTGAGTGCTGACTTCCCTTGGTGATGGATTATAATGTACAAGCCAAAAGAAACCCTTCCTTCCCCCCAAGTGGGTTTTGGTTAGTGTTTTATCATAGCAACAAAAATCAAACTAGAATAGCTCATGATAAGATTTCTTAGAGACCATTAAAGACATTTAACAACCCCAGGGCCAGGCAGACAGTTTAAAAGAGTACATTGCTGGTGACATAAACCACAACCCTCACCTAAAAGAGTTTACTCTTGAATCAAAAACTGAGTGACCATGGCCTGGGAACATAGATTCAAGTTATTCCAAATTCCATATTCCAACATGACAGAAGTTTCATAAAATATATATAGTAATAGATAGGTGGGTGACAGCAAAGTGAGCAAAATCTCTGCTAAAGGCCTCAGATGCTACCTGACAGCATCCATAACCACCATTGAAGGTAATAGCATACATTATGACTCAGTTTGGTGGAGCACGCCTGCAAGCAAATGTAAGGTGGGAAGGAGTGGCAATAGGATCCCGAATTCAAGATTGATTGAGCCACATAGTGAATCCGGGGCTATTCGGAGCAACTTTGAGAGAATCTGTTTTAAAATGAAAAGTAAAAGGGCTCATTGGTAGAGCATTTGCCTAACATGATGAGGTCCTGGGCACAGTGCCAAGAACTATCAAAAAAAAAAACCCCAAAAATGCAAAAAACAAGGTATTTTTTCTGGCAAAGTATGGTGGCCAAGATCTGGAATTCCAGCGTTCAGAGGTCGAAGCAGGAGGGCCATAAGTTTGAGGCTAGCCTGGACTAGATAATGAATTCCTGGGCAGTGTTGGTTCTATAGCAAGACCCTGTCTTAAGTAAACAGATCAGAAGAAAGACAAGAACAAGCAGAAAATATGTTCCACAGTTGGAACTGAAATCTTAACATGATCAAAGACGGACGGGTAGAGGTTTTCAGAATAGTTTACAGATGACACTATTATTTTTCCATGGCAGTCCAACCAGACACCAGCAAGACTGAGAGAAATTTAAGACACTAGCAACAATGTTTCACTGTCTGATTCTTAGAAACAGCGAACTTTGAGCAAAAATTATGTGCCATTAACATGATTAGAAAAAGAACACCTCTTGCCTTCCTCTGTTTTGTTGCCAACAGCTGGTGGTCAGCACTAATGAGGGTGGCGTGGGGGTGGCGCCCTGTTACTCGAGTGGATAGGGTCAGAGCCTGAGCCCTGCCAGTCCTAACAGGCACCTGCTCTCAATAAGCCAATTAAACAGAAAGTAAGAGTGAAAAGCAGAAAAGAGAGGTTTATTCAGTGAGGGGGAACAAAGAAATCTAGCGAACCACCACTTCAAGGTTTTGACAAGAGGTTTCGATTTAAATGGAGGGCAAGAGGTATGCAAAACTAAGTAGTCAGTAGTCGCTGATCAAGGTACGGCCCCGCTCATCGTTAGTGTCTCCTCCAAGGTGGCCTGACAGGATGTCAGAACTGTGTGACAAGTCTTTCCAGGAGGCGAGTCCCCCATTTGGCTAGCACTGGAGCCTGGGCCTCTTCTTTCTCTCAGCGTGAGATTCCTGGGGACATTCCAGTCCCTTGGGGGAGCATTGTCTCAATAGTTTGATAGCCAAAGAAAGGGGTCTGAGGGTCTCTTTAGAATATCTTCATTCCTGCCAGGACAATTCCTCTGCCGAGGGAGGTGGCCTGGGAGAGTTTGAGATGGGAAGAAGCAGAAGTGTCTCTTGAAACTTCCCAGTCCATGTATATGCAAATCACTTCACATTATGAAAATCACATCTCTGGAATCCAATTAGACTCCCAAAAGTAAACAATAACTTCCCATCATTGTGCTTTCTGCATCCTGAACACTTTTCTTTAAAAGATGAGAGAGTGTTATCATATTCCCCTGTATATCCTATTGGGGCATAAAGAGGGGAACAAACAAGCAGGCTCTCGCTGAGGTAAAAACAACCCTCTCAGACTTCAGTACATGAAAGTTTGCACGTAACACCTATTTCTTACTCTGGGATGGAGGCTAAAGAGGTATGGTCAAGGACTGGTCATTTATTCATACACAGCAGTTCAATCAAAATAGATTCTACTCATCCATCACTGATTCAACAAATATTGGAATGCTTTTAGTTTATCATATGCTGTATTTGGCATTGAAGATGTACACACAAATGTATTTGGTTGTAAAAAAAAAAGACATGGGAAGTATTAGGAGAATATAGGATCCAAGGAACTCGTGAGAAATGAGTAGCATGGTTGTTGAAGGCTGCCATGAGAACTTCATAAAAATAAGTTAGGGAAAAAGCATGTCCATGCAGAGGGAAGGGATATGAATGGTAGTACTAAGTATGAATGAGTCCAACTGGTTGGCAAAAGTCAAAAGATGCACATGACCATATCATACAAAGTCATATAGACCAGGAAATAGTTTTCTTCTTCTTTTCTTTTGTTTTTGATTTATTATCTCTGGACCACATTCCTCTATAAGCTCTGCTTCCCACACTATCCAGGCATTGACGTCTTTCTGTTCCACAAGCCCCACCTCAAAGGAGAGCATCAGCACAGACAATGAATAAAGGACTTGGCAACCATATTTAGGAGCCATTCCGAAATTCAGAAGTGATTCTCTCAAGACAGAAGACTAAAAGATACTAAATATCATTGGAAATAACCTGAGGGACTATTACTAACTGACTAGAACTGGAGCCCTCGGGGCTGAGAGATTACTATGCTTGTAGATGGTCTGCATTTACTTGTGAGCACCAACATGGAGTTTTACAGCTCTCTGAAACTCCACTTGCAAGGGATCCGAGACTATGTCTGATCTCCATGAACTTTTGCATGTCCATGCTGCCAGGCACACAAAATAAAATAAAGTAATTTTTTCTAGATTTTTAAAATTGATTTTATTGGACTATACATTTTTTCTGCTCCCCTCCCTTCCTCTCTCCTCCCCTTCAACCCTCTCCCATGGTCCCCATGCTCCCAATTTACTCAGGAGATCTTGTCTTTTTCTACATCCCATGTAGATTAGATCCATGTATGTCTCTCTTAGGTTCCTCTTTGTTGTCTAGGTTCTCTGGGATTGTGAATTGTAGGTTAGTTTTCTTTGCTTTGTGTTTAAAAGCCACTTATGAGTGAGTACATATAATATTTGTCTTTCTGGGTCTGGGTTACCTCACTCAATATGATGTTTTCTAGATCCATCCATTTGCCTGCAAATTTCAAGATGTGATTATTTTTTTCTGCTCTGTGGTACTCCATTGTGTAAATGTACCACATTTTTCTTATCCATTCTTTAGTCAAGGGGCATTTAGGTTGTTTCCAGGTTCTGACTATGACAAACAACGCTGCTATGAACATGGTTGAGCACATGTCCTTATGGTATGATTGAGCATCCTTTGGATATATACCCAAAAGTGATATTGCTGGGTCTTGAGGGAGGTTGTTTTCTAATTTTCTGAGAAATCGCGATACTGACATCCAAAGGGGCTGTACCATTTTGCACTCCCACCAACAATGCTGGAGTGTTCCCTTTTACTCCAGAACCTCTCCAGCATAAGTTGTCATCTGTGTTTTTGATCTTGGCCATTCTTACAGGTGTAAGTTGGAATCTCAGAGTTGTATTGATCTGCATTTCTCTGATGGCTAAAGATGTTGAGCATTTCCTTAAGTGCCTTTCAGCCATTTTAGATTCCTCTGTTGAGAGTTCTATGTTTAGGTGTGTACTCCATTTTTTATTGGATTATTTGTTCTTTTGATGATCAATTTCTTGAGTTCTTTGTATATTTTGGAGATCAGATCTCTGTCTGATGTGGGGTTAGTGAAGATCTTTTTCTATTCTGTTGTTTTGTCTTGTTGACCATGTCCTTTGTTTTACATAAGCTTTTCAGTTTCAGAAGGTCCCATTTATTAATTGTTTCTCTCAGTGTCTGTGCTGCTGGGGTTATATTTAGGAAGAGGTCTCCTGTACCAATGTATTCAAGTGTACTTCCCACTTTCTCTTCTATGAGGTTCAGTGTTACTAGCTTTATGTTGAGGTCTTTGATCTATTTGGACTTGAGTTCTGTGCATGGTGATAAACATGGATCTATTTTCACTCTTCTACATGTTGATATCCAGTTATACCAGCACTATTTGTTAAATATACTTTCTTTAATAAAGAACTGGAGAGACATTTAAGCTCTTGAGAGCACTGGGTGCTTTTTCAGACTGCTAACACCCGTGGAAGCTTCTGATCAGACGCTCTACATAGCAGACTCCTCTGACACCTACCACTTCAGGACGGCAAGCAAACTGGCCTGCAGATGGAGTCTTCCATCCCTAAATCTCCTCTTTTTCCTGTCCTATAAAATCCCAGACCTATTCTGCCTTGTGCACTCAGTCCCTCCTTCCTTGGAGAGAGTGATCGCTTCAGTAGTTCTGATTAAAAGAACAATTCTGCTTCTCAAGATGCCTGTCTATTTCCTTTGATTTTCATGCCGCCTCCATCAATACCCACTGAACTCTCTCTGGGTGACATCTCTCCCCACTTACCCATCTCTCTCTTTTCTTAAGCCCATACAAGGGAGAGCATGGCTGCTTGCCCAGCTTACCAGTGCTTACCGCCCGCCACTGATGACTTGAAACCTCTGGGGTTTTAGTATGCCATGGAAACCAATTTGCATCTTTTTCCTCATCTTCTCCCTTCCCCACTCTGACCTCCAGAGCAGAGGCCCTTCCCCATCTGTCTACTGGGCCACATCCAATATAAAACCCACTGAAAAGGCAAGGCCTGCCAGCGTCTCCAGGTATTCCAGAACCAGGCCCTCTCTGGAACTCCTGGAGTTCCTCAGCTTTTGCCCTTGGCTTTTGCTGCCTGACTTCCACAAGCAGGGGGATGACGTTTTATGCAAATCAGGCTTGTTCCTCCTGCCACTCTCTGACCCTAGGTATGACTTGGGGAACTGTTGTAGACGCTCTCTACCTTGCCTTTCAAGATGGGTTCCAAATTGTGCTCAACAACACCCCTTTGGCAGGCCGAAAATAAAGCCTCAGAACTTTAGGTTTGCCAACTTCAGACCTGCTATACTTATACGGCTCTCTGTTCAGATCAGGCCCCAGTATCACCAAGATAATGGCCAAGCCTGGCCTGAATGTAGGACTTTTGCCTCCCAAATCTATACCAACTTAGGTAACTTCACCAGACAAAACAGTCAAAGGTCTGAAGTATTTCCCCACCTTCAAGTTCCTCTTCTAGCCTTTATTCTTCCTCTTCTGCACTTGAGGCTTTTCCAGCTCAGACATCTAAACCAAATTCTCTAACCTCACCTCAGGTGGTAATCTGTCTGATAAAAATCCCTCCCTACCAAATCTGATAAAAGTCCTTCCCTACCAAATCTGATAAAAGTCCCTCCCTACCAAAGCACAGCATCTCAAATTAAGTTAGCAAAAATTTCTCTTCTCTTTAGGCCGAGATGCTGGCTGTGGGTGGGATTTGTCCTTCACACTCCAGATTCACTCATGCCCATCTCCCAAAGCCCTGTCCTGGGTCAGGTAGGCCCGTTGACTTTGTAACAGGGAAAAGGAGAGAAAAATAGGCCAATTCTTCCCCCGTCCTAGAGATGAGCTAAAACCATTCCTCAGGAAGCTACTCTTGTGTAACTTTTGTTTTTATATCCTATACTCAGTACCAAATTGGCTTACAAGTAAATGCTCATGTAAACTAAAGATCTAGCTATGTGTGTATTTGTCAGCTATGAAACACTGTCTCTTCATGGAAGAGTACTTCTCACAGCTATAATGTGTCTTTCATGTTCCCCAATTAAAGAGGGCTGCCAGATACTCTATTATCAAACTCACAGGTTTGGGGAATTATTGAGGATAATCAATTGGTGTCCTTGGGATATTGCTAGACAATCCTATAAAAGGACCCAATAGGATTGAGTCTACTTATCTTTTAAATTGCCAATTAAGATATTGTCCTTAACTGACTTCTTTTACAAAGATTCCAGGTGCTTGTTCCTTATGCAGGAGCCTGATATAAAGAAACAGATCTCTGGTACATGGTCCACTTAGTTGTGCAATTACATCTCATTTTACTAAGTGAAACTTATGTTAATGTTTTTCCTCCTTAACTTCATCTCTTAATGTTCCCAACAAGGTTACAATAAAGAGACCCAATGGCCAGTTTACACTGGTCAATGAAAAATGTCTCCAGTTCTTCTACCAAACCAATGGCCTTACATCCTGTAATTGACAACAGTGACAAAAATCGGTTTTGCTAACAGCTATGACACAGGCTGTCAAGAATTTTATGGCTGGGTTTCTTCCATGTTCTCTTCCTTTAGTAAGGGTAAATCTTCCCCGACAATTTCCTAGCTACATTCTAAGCAGGAATTATAATAGTACTAAGAGTCTCCGTTTTTGATATTATAGATGCTGTCTCATTCACGTAACACGCCCTAAGGATGCATACTGCCATCACATGGCTATTTTATGGTCTGGATCTTTGCCATCTGTTAAATTTTATTGGGGCCCGCTAGGTCAACCTGATCCTCCAAGGCAATCTAATTGCTGCCCTTTCTACATTGCTCCTTCTGTCAGATTGAAAGAGTTAAGAGAGATCTGAGCCCCAAAGCCCCTCAAAGCAATTTGGGTGACCTCTGATAAAGGTGACTAGTGGGCTATCCAATTCGCCCCTATTTTTGCCATGTTAGGCATTTTTTTTCACAACTCAGAACTTAGACAATTGGACTGAGGGCTGCTTTGCATCACTTGACCTCTCTGCCTGACCAGATCTCAGAAAACCTTCAACTTCCAGGTCAGCTTAATCCTTCAGGATCAGCTTGATTCTTCCACTGTTGTGCTATCCCAAAACTAAGGACTAGCTCTCCTGACTACTGCCAAGGATGGGCTCTGTGCCCTCCCTTCTCCAAGGACAATGCTGCTTATGCACTCACAAATCCAAGCTGGTTCAAGATGGGGGCCCAAAGATGCAGGGACCAGACAAAAATTCAATGACAAGTCTCCTATGTATGGATTTTCGGGCCCCTCCCATGGATCTCTTCTTTCCTCCTTATTAACCTCATAGTTAGAGTTTTACCATGTCTTTTAAATGTAGACTTACTGGACCCACCTCCCTTGAAATAACCAGACTTGCCCTGTACCAGAACTAGAATGTTCCAGTGTAAGCACGCCTGGAAGTACGGCAGCTCCATTTGCTCTCCGTAAATCTGCCAGAAGACATTGTGGCTGCCATGGAGGAGCTCTGAGTGCAAGGAACCTTCATTGCTTTCACCCCAGACCAGATGCGATTCTTCACTGCTGTCCTCTGTTTTCTCCTATTCCTTCCTTCAAGGCTGTGCAGCAACCCCTCCATCCCCCCACCCCTTCATTCCCCACCCCCTCCCACCCCCCACCCCGCGCTGCTGCTAGTTGATTTTGGTGTAGCGCTCAGGGCACACCGCCATAATCACCCTGAAGGAATGACCCTAGAAGGCAAATCTTCCCCTAGCATACTTTTACACTGCTTGTGCTAGAGTCTTTGGCTTTGTACACCACTACCCTGGCTTCACCCCTGTTAGGGTGCCCCTCCATCTCTAACTTGTCAAAGAGAAATATCCTATCCTTTCCACTAACCGTATCACACCCATCATTATCCTTCTATGAGCTCAATTCTTACCTCTCCCCTTAATCACCACACAAGAAAGCTGGGTACTTCTCTTGAATAGAACTCACCAGCTCTTAAAGGCGGTCAGTTCCACTTATCCCAGCCAGCGGGATATGAACGGTGGTCCCTGATAAACCTAGGGGAGAGGAATGGAGTGTGCAAGAGACACGAGAAATGATGGCAAGACGGTGTTTCTGATCAAGCCACCAAGTTTATTATTTCTCAGAGGCTGTTATATAGCAAACGGACAAGGAGGGGAGGGAAAGGGTGTCAAGTCTGCTGGAATTCAGGCCTGGAGACCTCCCTAGCTGATAAGTAAATACTGAGGGTCTGTGCTTGTTGACTAACAAAGGAAAATGCTAATGTTTTCTAAAAGCCTGGTGCCTGCAGGTCTCACTAGGCTAATGTCCTAGGTCCACAACTTGCCTGCAAAGGTGAATATCTTACCTGTGAACTTAAGGGGGCTGTAAACAAAATGCAGATCTCAAAATACAGGTCTTTGCTTCGGGCACTTAAAGGCAGTCAGTTCCACTTAATCATCCTGCTGATGAACGTGTCTGTCTACTAAGGTCCAGCATTCCTGGGCCGACCCAGCCTCCTGATCACGATGGCTGCACACCCTTCTTAAGCTATATCTTTACATATTGACAGATCCCTCCCTAGACCTAAGTCCCCATAACAGACCTCCCAAGATGGCTCTGCTTTCTCCAGCCTCTTCTCATGCTTCCCTCTCCACAATCCTGAATGCTGAGTATGGCTGTCCTCCAGCTTATCAACTCTACCGGACCTTGGAGCTGGCCTCCTGCTGCTCTGTGAGCTCACTGCCTGCTCACATGGCCCCCCGGGGATCTTGCAGGGACCCACAGTCATCTCTACCTTGGGACTGGCTGCTCCCAGAGTCCGCTGCCTGTCTACAGCTGCCGCCTGGGGCACGCCAGCATTTTTTAAATCATAAAACTTCAAGACTACAGAACTGACCTGGGGATGGAATCTCCATCCCCAAAGTTCCCCCTTTCCTGTCCTATAAAACCCCAAGCCCCCTGTGTTATGTGAGCACTTTCTCCACTTCTGAAGACAGACTTGGTCCTTCAGTTGTTCTGATTAAAATAACAAGTCTGTTTCTGGAGATGCCTCCCTGCTTACTTTTACTTCCAAGTCACCGTCATTAATTGCAGGTTAACACCCAGCACTCACACAAAATGTTCAGTGGACTGGAGTATTTCTGTAATCCCCAGCACTGTGGGAGTGGACAAGAGGATCCTTGGAGCTTGCTGGCCAACTAACCTCACAAAAACCCATGAACCCAGTGGAATACCCTGTCTTAAAACTACAGTGGAGCCGGGTGGTGGTGGCACGCCTTTAATCCCAGCACTTGGGAGGCAGAGGCAGGTGGATCTCTGTGAGTTCGAGGCCAGCCTGGTCTACAAGAGCTAGTTCCAGGACAGGCACCAAAAACTACAGAGAAACCCTGTCTCAAAAATAAAAAAAAAAAAACAAAAAAACCTACAATGGAGAGAGAAAGAAAGTAGAGTTGGGTATAGGGGAAGGTATGGAAGGAGTTGGGGGGAGGGGAAAAGCATGGTCAGACTACATTATATGAAAATATTTTTCAATTAAAAAAGAAAAAGAAACAGGTAACATGGAAAGCAATTGAAAAAGACACCCAATATTGATCTCTGGCTACCACATACATGTACATGTACACACACACACACACACACACACACACACACACACACACGGGGTGTGGGGAGTTCAAGCCATTTTCTTTGAGTCATACTATTCTTTGAAAGCAACTCAGCTAAACATATTTGGAGAGGACACAGAGGAGTCCCAGCCTCTGAATTCAGACTTACCTGAAAACAGGCTTCTAGAAAATTTGGGTTAACGTTTCAGTATCTGTGATTAAAAGGTCTTTGGCGGGCATTTTGAGGAAGTTACCGTACTTATTGGAAAAAGGCAGAACGATATGTTTAGGAAAGAAGTCCAGAGTGCTCAAAGCAGGATTTACTTGCATGAATGGAGTTTAAACTTCCTTTATGGAAGGATTGGAGGGTTCCTCTGCAGAACAAATGTCTTCCTACCCTGCAGCAGAACCATGATATTCCAGAAACCAACCAAGTCATTGTAAGTTCGTCCACTGGAAGCCAATTCCCAGAAAATGATCTCACAGAGTGATTAATGGACTATGTCATTAATTGACCCATTTTTTTGAGGAGTTTTGTTGTGCCTTGCTGTAGCCATCTTGCAGTCTGTGTGAGGTAGGGGAAGAAAAGAGGGGAGTAACAGGGAAATTGTGCCCTTTTAAGATAATAGCAGGCCTCTTCTTCCTCTGAAATCATCTGATTATTGATTCACCAATGCTTTATTTTAATTAACTACTTTGCAACTTTTTGAAAGCTAATTTATTCTGTATGGGATATGTGTTATTCAGGAGAAGACAGGCTATATGGCAATAACTAATTAACCTCCAAATCCCAGTGTCCTAAAATAACTGCTTATGTGCCATGGCTATTAATACAGCCTGAGCCTCATAAGGAATTTCTGTCCTGAAAAGATACTTCCAGACACAAGTTTCTAGAAGATGAACCCTGGTGAGTAAAGATGAACCTTCTTTTTGTTGTTTTTTTTTTAACAGCATTCTTTATTTTTGAAATGAAAATATAATTGCATCATTTATGACCTTTCTTTCCCTCTCTCCAACCTCTCCCATTTATACCTACTTGTTCTCTCTCAAATTCATATTTATATATGTATATATAAATAAATTCATAGAGATATAAAAGTCATATATAAAAATAAATTCATATATATTCCTAAACGCGTAATTACAACCTGCATGATCTGTAAAATGTTATTTATATATGATCTCATGGCTGACCACATTGAAACTTGGTAACAAATGGAGGGCTCTTCCCTGGGGAAGTACATTTCTTCTGCTCTCATCATTTCTCAGTTGCCTATAGTGCTTGGAGTAGGGTTTATGCCCTTGGAACTTTCCCCCTTCCATTTTAGTATGTTCTTTTGTGCCATCCTTGTTAAAGCCCTGTTTAGGTAGTCATTTTGATGACATTTCCTGGGTGTAGCTTCTCTGACATGTCTAGGAGTCAAAAATCTCACAGCCTAATTCCTATTCCTCCGGCTCCTACAATCTTTCCATCCCATCATCTGCAATGGTTCCTGAGCCTTGGGTACAGGAGTTGTATTATAGGTATGTTAACTTGGATTGGACACCGTGTGATCTCTTGTTCACTGCACTTTGATCAGTCGTGATTTTCTGCAATGGTCTCTGTTGGTTTTAGGGGACAAACTCTTGCTATGTAGCCCCGGATGTACTGGAATTTGGTGTGGAGACCAATGGGACCTTAACTTACAGAAACCTTCCTGCCTCTGCCTCCCTAGTGCTTGGATTGAAGGCATGAGCCACCAATTAGCCAACCTACCATCTTCCACGTGCATGATTTGGGACACACACTGGAACAGTGGAGGAGACTAAAACCCACAAATGACGTTTAAGCACTTTGATCTGTGCAACATCACTTTACGCTTCATTAGTTAGGTCTTAGTTCTAGTTCTCTACTTAATATGGGGTGGCCAGCTTTGTATAGTAGGAAGGAGGAGCAGGAATTGGCTATAGACAAGAATGTAGGAATATCTGTGTCTGTGTGGGATGTACTTAACAGCTTAGAGATATTTTTAGAATTGCAGCAGTGTTTTGCTGAAGCATGAGGTGTGAATGAAGACTACAATGTGAGTTAGTGACTTTAGTAGACCCCCCCACTCCATAGACACACACACACACACACACACGCACTCCACAAACATATACACACATACTCCACACACACACACACACACACACACACACACACACACACACACACACACACTCCATAGCAGCAGTCAAAGGAGCAGGAAGACAGAAGGATAGCTCTGATCTGTAACTGGAATGATAGGTTTTGATGAATTCATTTTGTTGTGAAATTAATTTCAGAGAACAGACTTTGGATGAATTAATCTTAAGCTCGAGATTCTTAATTATCTCTTTCTGTGTTTTTAATGTTGCTTGAGAAGGGATAGATGATTTTTATCAGCCATTTAAGAATGCTTTATTTCAAAAGAGGGAAAGAGGAGAAAGAGATGGGGGAAGGGAGGGAAAGAGAGAGACTGAGCATCTAGAGTTAGAACTGTTTTGGCTCTGGCTCCCGGTAAGGGGAAGAGAAGAGTTCTAAGATTACCAGGAGGAAAACACAGTTTTGATGGTTCTAACCCTATCCTGTGGGAGAAAAAGAAAGGAAACTACGTCTTCCCTGAGTTTCTCTTGCAATTTTTTTTTGCTGGGAACTTTCTGTATAAAGCAACACACTAAGAAACATTTTCTCATTTGATAATAAACTAAGCTAATAGTTATTTTTCATAAGTTGAAAGTGCATTTCTTCATAACATATTTAAAAGAGATCATGAACCCCCCCCCATGTTTAGATAAAGATTTAAACTAATCTGTAGAGCTGAATCCTCCCAAAATCTAATTTCTAGTTTAGACCATATGGAAGTGCCAAGGAAAAAGTTCAAGCTTTTATTCTTCTCTCACTGGTTGTATCTATAGTTTTTGGGAAAGATGAAGGAAGAGCCTAATTCTAAGTTGAGGGATGTATGCCCATAGCAATTTCCATGGCTAGATAATTGATATAATTTCTATGAAAACCAGGGAGTCCAACTTCTTACCTATTGTGTATCTATCCTTTTAAAGTTATTTGTTTCCCTTTTTACTGACACATAAAAATGTAAGTGTTGTACATATTAATGGGACTTCATCTAAAGTTCAATGAGTATACCTATATAGTGTATGTTTAAGTCAGGTTAAACATATTTCCAGTTTTATTATTATTTTACCTCATGTGTGTGACTGTTTTGCCTGCACACTTGTGCTTGCTGCTCACAGAGGATTCAAGATGGCCTGGATCTTTGTAACTGAACCTAGAGAAAATTGTGAACCACCACATGGGTATTGGAAATCGAACTCAGAGCCTCTGTAAGAGCAATATGTGCCCTTAAACATTAAGCTATCTTTCCATCCCTGACTTTCCATTGCTTTGTGTTTATATCAAAGTCTTTCATCGATGTTTTATAATTTTCATTGTGTGTGTGTGTGTGTGTGTGTGTGTGTATATATATATATATATATATATAATTTGATTAAATTTATTTCTTGCAATTTTATTTTTGTAGTGTTATAAATGAAATAGCTTTACTGATTTCTCTTTTGGGTAACTCAATATTGACATATGGCAACACTTTTGATTTTATCATGTTGAGTTTGTATACTGAAAACTTTCCTGAACAACTTTATTCATTTTTCTCAGAGAGTTTGCTAAGTTTTATACTATATCGTGTATCACCAGTTGCAATTTGATTTTTTTCTGGGGTGGCTCCTCTTTGTATCTTTCTGTTGCCTAATTGCTCTGGCCAGGATTTCTGCCATTTTGGAGATGAAAAGTGGTGAAATTGCTTGTCCTTTTCTTCTTTCAAGTCTGAAAGTAAAATCTTCCAGTTTTACTCCATTCACTATTGGATTATGTATTGTCTTGCAAATATTTTATGTTGATGGTTCTTCCTAGTATGTTTAATTTGTTCAGTGTTTTTAATCATTAAAATACACTGAATTATTAATATATGTGTATAAATATTTAGTTTGTGTGTGTGCATACCATGGGCATGCAGAAGGCCTCAAAAATCAAAAGAAGGCATTGGGTCCCCTAGAACTAGAATTATAGATAGTTATAAGTCAACATGTGGGTGCTGGGAATTGAACCTGGCCCTCCGCAAAAACAATCAGGGTTCTTTTTTATTACTTTTATTGAGCTACATATTTTTCTCCACTCCCCTCCTTTCCTTCTCCTACCCCTTCTACCCTCTCCCATGATCCCCATGCTCCCAATTTACTCAGGAGATCTTGTCCTTTTATACTTATCATGTAGATTAATGTCTAGGTTCTCTGGGGTTGTGAATTATAGGCTTTTTTTGCTTTATGTCTAAAAGCTACTTATGAGTGAGTGCATATAATATTTGCCTTTCTGGGTCTGGTTTATCTCACTCAATACGATGTCTTCTACATCCATCCTTTTGCCTGAAAATTTCAAGATGTCCTTTTTTTTTTTTTTTGCTGTGTAGTACTCAATCAGAGTTCTTTACTGCTGAACCATCTCTCCAGCCTAATACACTGAATTGTGTTAAATTGAGATTCTGCATCAATTGAGATGAACATAAAACTTTGTTCTGCTAACTTTGTATATCATGTTTAAAAGGTATATTCATTTATTTCATGAGAATCTCTGTATGTGTATGAGTACATGTTTCATTACATGTGTGTGGTGAGCAGAGGACACTTTGAAGACATTCTCTTCTACTATGTTGGTGCCAGGGTCTGAACTCAGATCTTCAGGCTTGGTGACAGTTGCCTTTACTCACTGAGTTATTTTATCAGTCTATAAATTATGTTTTCTGATTTGAGGAGACAGAATTGTCCTTCCACTTGGGGGATTAGTGCCCTGGATCATGGTGAATATTCTTTTTGTTGTGCTATTTGATTCAGTTTGCTAGAATTTTCTTCAGCAAGGATATGTCTACAGTTTTATATGATTGTAGTGTTTCATCCTCTGGCTTTACTGTCAGGATTATCTTGGCCTCATAGAATATGTTGAAAGATTTTTTTTATAGGTTAGAGAGATGGCTCAGCAGTTAAGAGCCCTTGTTGCTCTTTCAACGACCCAGCTTTGATTCCTAGCATCAATATGGTAGCTCACAACTGCTTATAACCCCAGTTGTAAGGGATCTTATTCCCCCTCTGATCTCCATGGGAATCAGGCATTCATGTGGTACATATACATATATACAAGCATAAAATAAAATAAGTATACCCAAACTTCTAAAAAATTCTTATTTTCATTTTTGAAAATAAGGAGAAATGATATTAGTTTTTCTTTAAAGGTTTTGTGGAATTCAGCTACAACTTCATCCTTCCCCTTCACCTCATTTTCTTCAATGTTAGAATTTTATAGTTAATTATTGGCACATTTATACAACTGATCTCTGTAGCAGGCAAGCCTGATACTTTCAGCACTGTCACTAATCTAAACACGCCCTGGTACATCAGCTTAACTGAGATGAATGCAATGGGAGGACAATGACAATGGCGCTACCAGTTGAAAAAAATCTCAAAAATTTTCTACTTTGAACTTCTGCCCCTGGTCACCTTGATTTTCTCCTTAGAATCCTCCACCCTTGGTTGTGTTTTTGAATAGTACCTCCCCAAAGAATAGTTGAACATATAAATACCCATTTTAAGCTTCAATTACTCCTTAGCTTACACATTTCTGGAAAGCCTCCCATTAAACACATTTCTGAGGGCACACTCATTCATTATAATCATGTTCTGGATTGCTGGCCAATACATGTATTTCCTTCATAGCCCCCTAACACATATATTTCTTAGATTCCTTGTAAGACAGCTCTTTTCTTACATTTATGAAAACTCAAAAGTAGTTTCACATTGGAAAATGATTACAGATTCTTTAAATATGCAGTAATCATAATATACAATTATTAAGTCAGTCCATTATGGTGAGGATTAACTTTGTCTACTATAGGGAATGTCTATGAAAAATTTAAAATTATTTCTAGTTTTCTTTTTCCAGAGGCTAAGGATAGACATTATCAGGAGAGAGTGGGACTTTTCTCACATGTGTGTCATGTATTATAATAAGAAAATATGCTTTATACTGGCTGGAGTAGAGGGTGTCGGAGTGGCTAGTGCCTTTATATAGATTCTCCATCTCTTTGAATTCACGAGAAAACTAGAAGTAATATGAAAGTGTTTTATTCAACTAATTTCTTCTGAATTAATTATTTGTGTACTTTTACAAAGGGGTTGAAGAGTTGTTGTGCATTCTAATCTGTATCTGTAATTCAAACAGTAAAAAGCCTGGGGCAGGAGGAACTTGAGTCTGAGGCCAGCCAGCTGGACATAGCAAGTTCCAGGCCAGCCAAGTGAGACTGTTTAAAAAGAGCCAAGTGAGACTGTTTAAAAAAAAGAGAAAAAAGTCTATAATAATAAATTGATTATCTGAAATGTTTTGCTGTAGCCATAATTTACTTTCATGCTATTTATGATTAGTCTTTTCTTTATACACTATTACTATTTGAGCTCATATATTGAGCTCCATTTCCCCAAAGCTGCACTGAAGTTTCTGGAAGGAGCCATTTATTCATTTTAAGAGGAGGCTTATTGTTATCGCTGCTTATTGCATTCCTATTGAGTCACGTATTGTGCTAGATACTGTAGGTATGCTAGTAAAAAAGAAAAGCATTCTCAAATCATGATGAGCTTGTCTTTATTATCAAGAGGAATAATGAAAGAACAGAAATTTACAAAAACAATACAATATATATCATTATGAGTCATTTTCCAAGTCTATTGTTTAAAACAATATGCTTCGATATGACAAGCAAATAATATCATAAACATCTTTTATTTTTTTGTTTGCTTCTTGCTGAATGTATGTTAGGAGTTCTCTTGAATATTTACTTAGAAGGTGAACTACTGAGTTAAAGGATATGTTTATTTCAACTTTACTGAGTAATGTCCATATGTTTTATAAATAGGGCTTTAGGAAGGTCTTTTTAAAAGGTATTTAAGATATGAACAAGAATTCCTGGAAAGAAGCTGTGTCTGCAGAAATTGATTGTTTGATGAGGGCTGCGATGATGGGGGAGGCTGGGAAGTTGTGGGTCTAGAGACATTTACCTATTTTTTGTTTCTTTATTAAATTACTGTTTTTTTTATTTTTATTGATTAAAGTTTTTCATTTATTTGATAAAATGTCACTTACCCTTTTATTCCTTTGGGATGGAAGCTATTTCTTTCAATGACAACGAGGTCTCAATGCATTATATAGTATTATTTGGCATTTTGTCAGAATTATTCTTTTTGCCACTTACATACATAAATAAAGTTTTATTTTATTTTTTATTCTTGTGATTACTAATGAGGGTGTTGTGGTAGCTTCTGTTTTGAATCTGAAAGTCTATTTAAGCCTTTTTTCACACAAGCAGCTTGCTTCGTGTATTTTTTTCAGAATTAGCTATGAACATAGAAATATGATACATATGTGTTTACATATAATTACATATGTGATGTAGGTAGTGTGTATGTCTTCTTCCGTGTGCTGGCTTGTATTCACATTCCCTTGGTGGCATCTTCAGATGACTGAAAGGCCTTCCTGTGAATGCAGTCAAAGCATCAGTCTTATCTTGTGTGGCCCACACCTGATGTCTTGTTTAAGAAGGCTTTCTTTAGGTTGATGGCTGGAAGGTGGTCTCCTAGGGCAAACCTACTTTACGCTTTTACTTTGCAGATTTAATATATGATTCGAGAAAATTTAGGTGTGCTTTCCAAATAGCTAACCCTTGGTCACAGTACATTTTGAAAAGTCATCCATGCTCTCACTGAGCCACCGTGGCACAGTATTCTTTATGACATCTACGTGGATACACAGTTCTGATTCTGGGAATTTCCACCCAATCAATTCACCGTTTTCTCCGAAGCTTTCTAATGTCTTGCTGTTGAGTGGGGCGTTTTCTCCAGCTTATTCTGTCTTTATCAAGGGGGGCATGGCTACTTTTTGACACTTGGCACTTTCTCAGAAACTAGAATCAGCTGGTCAAGTTTCATGAAAAGAGAAATGTTATGACTTTATTTGTATTGTACTGAAGCCATTCATGATTTTAGAAAAAAAATAACAAAACTTTAAAACAGACAAGAAGGAGCAAAACTGTAAAACTCGTTCAGCTCTGGTCTTCTGAAGGACCGTGGTGCCAAAATAGCACTTTTCTTTCCCTAACATTTATTTTTATTCTTGTGACTGGGATCTAGCTCTTTCCATAAAGGTCTTTGTGGCTCTTTGGTTGGACAACAATGATTGAATAATGCAAGATGCCATTAAATAGGTTACTTATTGACTCATGGCTCAGGAAAAATGAAGAAAAATTACCTATTCTTATTTTTATTGTGGTGGTAATGGCCCTCTTGAACTAATAAAAAAAATGAAAGGTAAGGTAAAGTTACCAGGGACTGGAGAAATGGTTCCGTGGTTAAGAGCACTTGCTGCTCTTACAGAGGTCCCAGGTTCAAATCCCAGCCCCCACATTGCAGCTCACTACCATCTGTAACTCTAGTTTCAGGGATCAGACACTGTCTTTTGTTTCTACAGGCACAAGGCATGTACATACATGCGGGGAAAAATACCTCATACACATTAATAAATTGATTACAAATTTTCAAAGATAAGAGTATGAGAGAGCGAGAGAGAGCAGTTACTGCTTCATTGAAAGAAATATTGAAATTAAATGTAAGAAGAAAGATGCAAGTTATTAAGCATATTATTCCATCTGAAATCGTTGTTGAATGTGGTTCAAAGATTTCTTTCTTGAATTTGTCTATTAGTCTTCCAGAAAAGAATCCATTTTATTCCATTATGATGCCATAAAGGTTATTTCATTATGGAAATTCTCCATATAAGCAAATCAAGTTTTCCTCAGTTTATTTGCTCAGGAAAACTCTACCCTAGTTCACATTACTTCAAGTTAACCATAAGGAGCCTTTGTGCTCTCTTCTTTGCCTGAGTCAGGCCATTCCCCAGTAGGAGGGTTTCTGTTTCTATACCCCTTGGCATTCACAGTGTAAATATGCATGGTGGCTGTGTGTGGGGGTTTACATTATTTCACAAAGAAATTAGCAAGCACATTGGCCTAAGGAAGCAAAAATACATAAAATCTGAAATGCTTATCTTCAAATTAGAAAGATTGTTTATCTCTTGCTTAATATTTATAAAGCATGTTTCAACATCAGACATCCTAACTTTCTTTTCTCAAATGATAAAAGATCGGATATGTTTGGATATCCAACCTCTTGATAAAGCCAGTGTGAGAATCAGTGAGTTAACATACAGACTTAATTTTTCCATAGTGTCTGCAGGGTTGAAAGAAAATATTTTTCAAACGTTATGGGGAAGAGTACACAGTCAACCTCACATTGACAGGTTCCTGTCTCAAAAAGCACCTGGCTTCACAAATCCAGTGTTCTAGAAATTATTAATTTTTTAAAGTAGTGGATTTGAACCTTTAGAATTGAAAGACTTGACACACTCTATTCTAATACTGAAGGGCAGAAGAGTCAAAGATGTTAGGTCCATGGTAGAACAGTTGCTTAGCATGAGCAAGGCTCTTGGTTCAATTTCTAGCACATAAAAAAGCAATTAGAAATACTCTCCTTCAAAAGTGAAGATGGGGGTAGTTGATGAGAGTTACCAGAATTTAATTTACTTTTAGTTATGTTATTTTTATAAATTATTTTATAAGATGAACTTTATAAAATGTATGAAAGAGATGAGTTCAGACTAAACACAGTCTTTTAAATTAAATAACTTTTAACTGTTTGAAAACTCAATATAAGACTTCTTGTGGCAAGTTAGATAATCAATTTTCTGGTTGAAAACCAGTAATACCCTGTATGAAATATATTACAAAAATGTCTTTATCGATTCTTGCTGAACTATTTGCTACTGATAGATTCAGGGAGTGAGGTAATCCTTGCCTTCAGCTGTATACCTTTTGGGGACTTCACCTGATTCCAATTGGTAGTTCTAATCCAATGGCCACATAGATAGCCCTGGTTAAACTAAATGGATCCCAAATAAAGCCATAAGTCATGAATCAGGAAAGGAGACTGGTGTATGTGGGGATCGCGGGGGTGGGAGGAAGATGAGGGAGTTTAGGGGAGAAAATAGTCAGAAGACATTATAAACATGTATTAAATTGTCAGGTTTTTATTTTTGTCTCACCAAATAAATTTTAAAGTATTTATACAATGTGGTGTGTGTGTGTGTGTGTATGTGTGTGTATTAAGTATATGTCTGTGTAGCACATGCATATAGGAGCCTGTGAAGGTCTGCAGAGGGAACCAGATCCCCTAAAGCTAGAGTTATATCCAGCCATTTGTGAGCCTGGCATATGTTTGCTGGGAATTTACTTGAGTCCTCAGCAAGAGCAGCCAGAATTCTTTTTTTCTTTTTAGATTTTTTTATTGCTTTATAAATAATACCATTCAAAATTTCCACTTCCTTCCCTCTTCCCATTTCCCTCCCGCTCCCCACTCCCACTCCCCCTCCCCCTCCAGTCCTAAGAGAGGGCAGGGCACCCTACCCTGTGGGGAAGTCCAAGGCCCTCCCCTCTACATCCAGGCCTAGGATGGCATGTATTCAAACAGATTAGGATCCCAAAAAGTCAGTACATGCAGTAGAATCAAATCCCAGTGCCATTATCATTGGCTTCTCAGTCAGCCCCCATTGTCAGCCACATTCAGAGAGTCTGGTTTGATCCCATGCTCGTTCAATCCCAGTCCAGCTGGCCTTGGTAAGCTCCTATTAGATCAGTCACACCGTCTCAGTTGATGGACGCACCCCTCACGGTCCTGACTTCCTTGCTCATCTTCTCCCTCCTTCTGCTCTTCATCTGGACCTTGGGAGCTCAGTCCAGTGCTCCAATGTGGGTCTCTGTCTGTATCTCCATCCATCGCCAGATGAAGGTTCTATGGTGATATGCATGATATTCATCAGTGTGGCTATGGGACAAGGCCAGTTCAGGCACCCTCTCATCTACTGCCCAAGGACCTAGCTGGGGACATCCTCTTGGACACCTGGAAACCCCTCTAGAGCCAAGTCTCTTGCCAACCCTAAAATAGCTCCCTTAATTAAGATATCTTCTTCCCTGCTCCCATATCTGCTCTTCCTCCATCTCAATTATCCCACTCCCCAAAGCTTTCCCCAATCCTCCCCTTCTCCCTTCTCTCTCCCCATCTCCCCTGCCCTCCACCCACCCCCATGCTCCCAATTTTTGCCCAGTTATCTTGTCTGCTTCCATTTCCAGGAGGATCTATATATGTTTTTCTTTGGGGTCACCTTATTATTTAGCTTCTCTAAGATCGTGTCCTTTGTCCTTTGTTTATGGCTAGAATCCACTAATGAGTGAGGACATACCATATTCATCTTTTTGGGTCTGGGTTATCTCACTCAGGATAGTGGTTTCTATTTCCATCCATTTGCATGCAAAATTCAAGATGTCATTGTTTTTTTTTAACTGCTGAGTAGAACACTAATGTGTATATGTGCCACACTTTCTTTATCCATTCTTCCATTGAGAGGCATCTAGGTTGTTTCCAGGTTCTGGCTATTACAAATAGTGTTGCTATGAACATAGTTGAACAAATGCTTTTCTAGTATGATTGGGCATCTCTTGGGTATATTCTTAAGAGTTACCACTAAGGTAGGTTGACTCTCAGTTTCCTGAGAAACCACCACACTGATTTCCAAAATGGTTGCACAAGTTTGCATTCCCATCAACAATGGATGAGTGTCCCCCTTACTCCACATCCTCTCCAGCATAGGCTATCATTGGTGTTTTAGACTTTAGCTAATCTGACCGATGTAAGATGATATCTCATAGTTGTTTTGATTGGCATTTCCCTGATAGCTAAGGAAGTTGAATATGACCTTAAGTATCTTTTGACCATTTGAACTTCTTGTGTTGAGATTTCTCCGTTCAGCTCAGTACCCCATTTTTTAATTGGGTTATTTAGAATTTTAATGTCTAGTTTCTTGAGTTCTTTATATATTTTGGAGATCAGACCTTTGTCTGATGTGGGGTTGGTGAAGTTTTTCTCCCATTCAGTAGGTTGCCTTTTGTCTTAATGATAGTGTCTCTGTAGTTCCTGTTCATTTACCCAGATTTTCCATAACCAGCCATTCCTCAGTTTGTGTTTTCTTTATTGCCTTCATTTCAGTCTTCAAGTCTTAAACTGTTTCCATTACCTGTTTGATTGATTTTTCTTGGTTTTCTTGGGTATCTTTGAGGGATTTATTAATTTCTTCTAAAGTTTTGTTTGTCTTCTCTTCCATTTCTTTAAAGGTGTTTTTCATATCCTGTTTAAGGGTCTCTTATAATGCTGTGTTTAAAGTTGATTTCTTCTACTTCTTTTGGAATAGGGTTTTCAAGTCTTCCTGTTTCATGTTTACTGGATTCTGGTGTTGCCATGTTGCTTTTCAGGTTGTTGGAGGAATTCTTGCATTAGCACCTGCCCATCTCTTCCTCCAAATGCAGCCAGGAGAGTCTTGACATCTTGATCCAATCTTTACTGTGACTGACTGTGTACTTGGTGGATTTTCTTGGTCTGCCCTCTCTTAGGACCCTCAGCACTAGAGCTCTCAGATCCCCTCCACCCTGAAGCAGGCTGTGCTGGTGTATTTAAGGACCCTGCAGATGGAAAGGAGTGCTTGGGGGCAAGATGGGATGGGGTAACTAGAGAAAGCCAGTAGCCGGGGAGACACCCCACTGAATGGCTTGAAACATTTAGGGAAATAGAGGGGGCCTGAACTCCATTACTGGGATTGTAGAAGGAGCAGCGGGCTGCTTTTCTTTCCGCCCGGCTCCTGGCCGCCTGGCTAGCCTTACCCGAAATAATTACATGGAAACTGTATTCTTTTAAATACTTCCTGGCCCATTATCTCCAGCCCCTTACTAGCAAACTTTGATTAACCCCAACATTCTGTTCTCTACTCCGCCTATCTAAGCTGCAGTCCTATCAAAAGCCAAGGCAGTTTCTTTATTAACCAATGAAAGTAACACATAGACAGATGACTCTCCTACATCATGGGATAGTCCAGTGGGGCGGACACACACTTACCCCTCTGGATGGATCTCCTCAGTGCAGGAGCAGGGACTCTTGCTGGGTCAAGGACCTTGCAGGCAAAAGGGTGGACTGGGCGGGGACGACGACGACAAAGAAGCCTCTGCAGCAGGAGCTGGAGGGGCCCTGTTGCAGCCAGAATTCTTAACCACTGAACCGTCTCTCCAGCCACTCTTAACGATCTTTTATATGACATTTCTTTCCTCATGACTATGTTTCTGAGCAGGAATAAATAATTGCTGATAGCAAACAAATTTGTTAAAGGCACTTAGGTTTGTTCATCAACATCAGTAGGTTTGTCAAGGAAAATGGTAACAATGATTTGTTCTCAACCTTGAATCAATACTGAATTGATAGTTCATATTCTTTTTCTTTTCTTTTTAAATTTCTATTGTGTTGGTTCCTAAGATAGGATCTTGTTATGTAGCCCAGACTGGCCTCCAACTGGAAATCCTTGCTTTAACCCCTGAGTGCTAGATTACATGTGTGTACCACCACCACCAGCTTCTACTGTCTTATACTAACATTTAGGGAATTATTATAATTTGAGAGAATAGGAAGCAAGAGCTGTCATTTAAAAATATGCTTTTTCTTTGTTATTATTGAGTATTAGGTGATTCACATTGTGTGTATCTTTTCTGCCTCAAATACAACTAGGTAACCAGTAACAAAAGTCATCTCTACTTGCCTGCCCTGTGATTTCCAGTGCACTGGCAACGTCCTTTGGGCAGACAGCTCTCAGAAGCTGGGAGTTCTACTCCTCACAGTCCCCACTCGGTAGATAGGACTCTTTTGTCATGAGCATCTTGTGAAATGAAAGGGAGCCTCCTTAAGGGTGTGACACTTGTACTCTCTGCCATCTTTTGGTTTCATGGATGTATTTTCTATATGAGCAGCAGATGATTCCTAAGCACATGAAGACACTGTGCACTTGCAAAGGAGGAAGGGCTAAAGACAAACAATATGGAGGCACACAGGGTAAGGTCCATGTGCTATAATAATGTTTCTGGAAGATGGCAAAGGTCTACCCAGGAAAACCATCTTTCAAATTTAGTGGAAACTTGTGAATTTGGGTATAAGAAAAGAAATAAGCACGGGAAGAGACTGAGTAGGGGAAGGACGCTGAAAGCCCAGGTACAAATTAGGGATCATGTGAGACTGAATGAATGGAAAGGTCAGGTCCCCAAAAGCTTCCATTCTATTTTCTTAAGGGAAAAATGCCTGAATACCAGATTTATCTTCACATTCCTAGTCTTTTATATAGCTTAGAATGCAGGAAAATGGATCTACAAAATTCATTTGCAATCCCCCCACCATACATCCTTTCTGGCCTCCTTAGTATACCCTGAGATTGCAGGTACTGCTACACCTAGACTCAGACTGTGTTTTTAAAATATGCTGGAAAATTATATAGTATTGGCTTGTATTTTCATTAAGAATAATGGTTGTTATTAAGAATAATAATAAAGGTCACCTAATAGCTTTTGTCTTTAATCCCAGAGCTTGCAAGGCAGAAGGCAGATCTCTATGAGTTTGAGGTCAACTTGATCTACATAGCAAGGTTGTAGAGTAAGATCCTTACTCAAAGATATTAACAACAACAATAATAGTTGTGGCACTGGAGAGATGGCTCAATAATTAAGAGCGCTTACTGCTCTTTCAGAGGACCTGAGTTCAGTTACAAGAACCCATGTAGGTTGGCTCACAGCTGCCTATAACTCTAGTACTGGGGGGGATGAGATGCCTTGGGCATCCACACTCATGTGTACGTACCCACATATACCTACAGTTCAAAAAATTTTAATTTTCAAAAAGAATGATGGTTACATATAGAAAGATTTTCTAAAGAAACAGAAGGCAGTTGTAGATCTGATTCAGAATATTACTGTGTCTGCAGTAGTGTTGCTATGGTGCTCTAATAGAATCACAAAATAAGCAGAATGTTTTAAATCCTCGCTGCCAATTTGTAACTAAAATAGATACTGGAGTAATTTCTTGGCTTGAAAGACCAGGGTTTAGGGATGGGTGCCACCAGAACTCACTGCCCCCACTTTGTGTTGAACAGAGCTTGTATTTTCATACGTGAAGAAATAGTGCATTGTCAATTCATACATTAGGCAGGGGAACCAGCAACGTTTCTACTTTTGCAATGGTATGATTGTCACCTAATAGCCATTGATTTGCTACAGCTGAAGTGGGTATTCAGTTTTACAGTTCTTTTCAGGTTGAAGTGGGCTTTCTGTTCTGCAAGAGCAAACCAGACCCTTTGTAAAGGCCATTATTTGGTCTTTCTTTACAATGACAAAGAAGCTCCTGGGTAATTGCTCTACATAACCTGGTTGTACATCTCCAAACAATTTAGAGGTTTCATCTGTGCTGGTCATGTATGATTCGTTTGGAGAGAGAGAGAGAGACAGAGAGACAGAGACAGAGGAGAAAGGAATCACGAAACATACAAAGGTTTTCCACATCCCTTTCCCAAATTCACTATGATCCGAATGCTGCTTCTAACTCTATAGATAGAAAAGCTTTTGTGTGGTTCAGTGTCTCAGCAGGGAGCAGGGAGTACATTCTGGGGAAGATTGAAAGGTTTTATTGCAGTGGCTGTGCCAACAGGGCTAAGGGAAATAAAGGAGGACAGTGAAGCATCCCCCAAGGAACTGCTAGCCCTTGAAGGCCTGGACGTGCTTTCAGAATTGCAGTTGAAACTCTACAGAGCTCCAGTTTGACAGGAGTTGTGGTTGCCACTGCTACCTGGGTGTCTTTTAAGAAGAGAGTCAGATGGCCCTGAAATCATAAGAGCAGAAGAGTTATTGCTGCCCGCCCCCACCAGCTACAACACTCGGGAGGGCAGGCCCTGTACCTTACCTGGGCAGCACAATAGAGTCAACCCTGTTGGAGGACATGTGGTGATCCAGCCCCAAGGTTATTAGTGTGTGAGAGTTGTTCCCATTACTCATCTCTCTTGCATGGGAGACAGATCCGCTCCCCATCAATGCCGGAGGCAGGTGGGAGAGCTAGCCCTTAAGTCATAAGAGTGTGACAGCTGTCCCTGCCCCTCATCAGCTGCAGCACTGGAAAAAGTTGCCCCTACACTTCGCCTGGACAACAGAGTAGCGCGGGTCCTGAAAAGGTAGGCATGGGAGAACCAACACTGAGGACCTGAATGTCAGAGAAATGGCTCCGCCCTTTGCTCATTGTTGTAAGGGGTGAACTAGCAAGGACAATGCTGGAGCACTCACCCTGGTGGTGAAGACAGTGGAGAGCTGGCAGGCTGACCAACCTGGCAGCTGCCCAGGCCCAGAACCAGGGTTATGTATTGGCCCACCCCAACATTCAACCCATCTATGATCTGCAGGAA
Organism: Myodes glareolus; assembly: GCF_982192425.1. Lineage (NCBI taxonomy): Eukaryota > Metazoa > Chordata > Mammalia > Rodentia > Cricetidae > Myodes > Myodes glareolus. The sequence continues at coordinate 26,884,590 of NC_142053.1, read as the reverse complement.
TATGGGTCAGGGTTAGTCCTGCAGACCCTGGGCTGTAGGATTTCCATGACACAAGGTGGCAATGAGATGTTCAGGAAGAGTCTTAGTGAGGGATCAGCGTTGATGGTACAGCAGAGACCAGGGACCTTGAACCAAACCAATGACTCTTTGCGATGAATGCCCACATGTAAAGATATATAGATAAAAGGATTTACTGTGTGAGACACTGTCACACTGCAGTTTCCATGACAAGTTTTTCACTTTCTTTCTTTTTTTCTTTTTTCCCTATTTATCTTAAATTTTGTTTCGTTTTATTTGGGTGGGGAGAGATGGGTGGTATCAGGACGCATGATGTGAAAGACACAAAGAATAAATTGAAAAGAATGTTAAAATAGAAGAGAGCCAGAGCCTGGCATGATGGCACATGCCGTTAATCCCAGCACTGAGGAGGTGGAGGCACACTACAGAGTGAGTTCCAGGACAGACAGAGCTGCATAGCAATAGCCTGTCTCAAAAAACTGTGTGTGTGTGTGTGTGTGTGTGTGTGTGTGTGTGTGTGTGTGTGAGAGAGAGAGAGAGAGAGAGAGAGAGAGAGAGAGAGAGAGAGAGAGAAGAATGACCATAGACTACAGGAAGTCCAAGGCCTGAGGGAGTTCATTTGACAAGATCTCCAAAAAGAAGACTGCCTGTCCTTAGCAGACAAAAGTAAGAAAGGGGTTGCAAGTGTATCTAATTCAGCAAAAAGGAAACACTCTTTCCTCATTTAAGCCTAGATGTTTTTTCTATTTGTACAAAGCATGCCTATCTGGACCACAAGAAAACAGCAGGAGTGAATAACAATTTCGCTTTCATAAAGAGCTGAATAGAAAAGATAACAAGAGGGTGACAAGAGACCTACCGGTCATGGTAATAGATGAGAATGTGCTTGATGATCTATTCAACAGTGGGATTATGCCCAAATGAATATTGTATTTTCCTGTCATAAAACACAGCTTGAGAAAAGTGAATTCAATCAGTGAGGCAAATGTTTCTGACCATCGCTACCTAAGATCTAGCATATACCTGTATTATACCCACACACATACAATATACTATGTATTATACTATAGATACACATTATGCTACACATTTATACATGTATATATCTTATATCAAGCATCATATAATTCATCCGTTTGATACACAATTTGATACACAACCATTGTCATTGTCTAACTCAAAACATTTCCATCCCAAACACTTGCCTATACTATCTTAATTTTCCTGCTACTCATTACAAAAAGATCTGATTTACATTCTTATTATTTTGCACATGGCTATGTATTTACTTGATTTTGTAGACTTTATTTAAAAATTATCCCATAAAAAACACAGAGTTTGGGAGAGAACAGTTGTAAGTACTTCAACATCATGGTAACAAAGGACCAAGTTCAGAGTCTAAGTGAATATCCCGTGGAAGATAAAGGCATCAGAGAGACCAACAGAATTACTTTAACAGTATTGAAGGGTTAGTGTTATCAGAAATGTATTTGTCCTCAATAGTCTACCATAAATGCCAGAGTTGAGTAGTTTTATGTGTGATACAGCCAGGTGGAGAGAGAGCTGAGTCCCTGGCCTAGTTTTTTACATGAACAGATTCCTGCCTGAAAATTATGAGGAAGAGATAGTAATAAAAGTAAAGGGAATCGAAACTTCGTTGTGTGAAAGCCTCATGACCACTTTGAGCAAAAGTTAGGCTTAAAAATCTTGCAGGTAGAAATCAAATTTTCTCATCTTTTCTTATAAAAGAAATAACTAAGACTGAAAATAAAAATCCATTTGAGTGATTAAGAGCCAGTGCAATCATACGGTGTTTATATTCATTTTTTCCCCTGAATGTTTCTTTAATTTTTCCCTGTTCCTAAATTTATGGGATAGTTTTCTCAAGACTTTGACAGAATCCCCAAATCCCATGCCTAGCCTTGCTAAGCCATTTCCAGCTTTGGCACACTGTTCCCCCCAGGAGCGACACATAGCACGGCAAGTCTCTCTGCAATCACTAGGCTAAAGCAAAAGCCATGTCCCACTGGATACCTTATGGGATTTGAGGCTAATAGGATCAGAATTATTCAACTGGAATAATAACAGCCTGTCTTCTTAAAAATTTTGTCGGTTTAGCATGATTTGTCTGAAACACAGAGATGTGGGTCATTGGACAGGCTCAAAAATCATAAATCAAATATTGTTCTGATAGTGCATGTATTTACATCCTTCTTGTATACAGCACATTGCAACCCAGATGAGCATTATCATCTACAGTCATCTGATATTTGGCCAGGTGATATTTTCTTAATGTTATTGTCCATAATTCTAGTATATGTTCAAATTTAATGACGAACTTGTATGTACACTAAGGTACTATTGTTCTCTGATTTATAACCAAAAGATTAATATCACCATGCAATGTAATAATTTTGGCAAGTGGCAGCTTGGCTCCCACATCTGACACACCCTAGGTGCTGTGTATAAGTGCAGTTTCTTATGTTCTAAGAATCACAGTTGCTGGTGACTGAGCGATGGTTTCATGGATCTCTGCCTGTGTGGCTTGAGTCACGGTAGACAACAAAATCAATCTCTCTCACTCTCGCACACTCTCATGAAAATTCTGGGCAAGATGAGATTTCTTCACTGACATGTGAACTTGGAATTGAATCCTCTGTCCAGGCATTCACATTCATCAGCCTTGGCAACTGAATTCTTCTCCATTCACATGTTTCATAGGAAAGGTGATTAGAAATGGTTGTCACTGTGGGTAAATGCTGCAGATTTTGTCATTAGCATTTGTGAAATGTGAACTCACGTATTTAAACGGATCTTTTTTTTTTTATTGAGTGGAGAGTATAAATTTAGTAGTTCCAAGGATATTTAAAAAAATCTTCCACGGGGAGTTGTCAACATTTTGAAACAGAAATTTTGATATAGTTCTCACATGGCTTTTTAAGCTGCTAAAGTAGCCAGGTTCTTTTAGTTTCATGGACTAAGCTGAATACTCCAGGGAGATTTGTGTCCTTACTTAGTAAGTGTTCGTATTGTCTTCAAAAATATAATGAATTGTCACTTTTCTCAGTAGTCAGTCTCTTAGGGGCTGCCTCATATGGTACACTTGTTTTTATCAGGGAGGACACCCAAGACACTGGTGATTCAAATATTTCTTTCAGACATAGCAGGTATCTACTTTAGGGTTTGTTTTTTAGCATAGCATTTTGCCTGGTAATTTATCAGTTCATTTCCACCCCCCTCCAAGTAATGCACATGAAAATGATGAATGATTATACCTTTATTTTTATTTCTTTTGAAGCTGCCAGCCTTAGCTATTTACAGGAGATCATTATATTTTTATAGATCTGAAGCACTCTGCTGAATCAGCAAAGCAAAGGGTTCCAGCGATTTCCCTGATTATAGCTGCATCTTGTGGATCTTGCAAACAACTCATACTAAAACCACTTGGGAGAGGGGGAGGGGAAGACCCTGCTTCTTTTCCAGGGGAGCACGTACAGTGGAAGCTCTTCTAAAATATTGGTGCTATAATCTCTAATAAAGTGAATCACAGAACCATGCCCACTTCCTGAAATTCCTCCAAATACACTAGTACCCCAAATTAGTTTAACATTCAGATTGGAGGATGTAGGTAGAGGGGATATGAATAGAATTCTTTAAGAATGCCATCTTTCCCCTAAGCTCTGATTCACTCAATGGCTCCCTAGTAATCTCTAGAGATCTTCCCAGTGGCATGGGTTTTCTGGTCCAGACTGGTTGGTCTGTTCCGGTCTAGATGCAATGATCATGTCACAATCTCCGTTAAGCCTATGATTTTGCATATTAAGTAGTTCATTTTGCCCTGAGAAGCCTTGCACTCACAGAGTGAGTTCATATTTACTTTTATGTTATTAACCCCAAAATGGAACTTTCCTCTTTTGGAACCATGTATTTTTAGCAGGCAGGCTAATAGTAAGCTCTTATTGAATGGTGTACCTAGAGTGGCAAGAAAACCTGGACTAAAATGTGTTGTATTGGTTACTTCTTTTGTTCCTATGACAAAATACCTGACTTAAGGATGGAAAATTTTGTTATGTCTCAAGGTTTAAACGGGGATGCAAAGGACTGGAGAGATGGTTCAGTTGCTAAGTGTATTAGCTGTTCTTCCAGATTACCCAGGTTCAATTCTCAGCACCCTCACAATCATATGTAACTCCAGTTCCTTGGGATCCAATACACTATCCTAGCCTTTGTGGGCATTAGAAATGCACATGGTGTAGGACATACATGCAGACAGAGCACCCATACCCATAAAATAATATTAAAAATAATATTAAAATGAGTATTAAAAAGAAAAGATGCACTCCAACATTGCAGGAAATGCAGAAAAGTTAAGATGTAAGGTAAGCATAAAGTTGGGTTAAAAGAGAGACACAGAGATAGATAGATGAGAGATAGATAGATAGATAGATAATGAAGTACCTGGTCACATTGTATTAGCAGTCGGTAAGGAGAGAGAGAGACAGAGAGACAGAGACAGAGAGAGACACACAGAGAGAGGAAATCGAATTGGACTGATGAACTAGAAAATCTCAAGACAGAGATAGCTATATAGTTCAGTAGTCTAATGCTTACCTAGCATGTACAAAGCCATGGGTTCAATGCCTGTATTACAAAAGTTTAAAACACCAGCCTTATAGAGCTGAGGATGTACTTTGGTTAGTAGAAATTTTCTCTAGCATGCGTGAAACCTCCGATTCAGTCCTTGGCACTGCATAAACTGTGTGTGGCAGTACGTTCCTATAATCGTAGAATTCCACTTTGGAAGTAGACTGCGTAGCGTTAGACGTTCAAAATTCATCCTCAGGTGCATAAAGACTTTGAGACTAGTCTAGTGATATGGGAGAAAATGATGTCTGTTGGATTCTTTACAAATACAGAAACTGGGATGGTAGGGAATGAAGAAAGGACAGACACACAGAAACATGTGCATAAAAGCTGGGATTGGGTATTCTGGGCTCTTGGGTGGAGAAGCCACGGCACCTCAATTATTATACAATTGAACAGGGAGGTGGGGTTATTACAGACAAAACAGATGTAGAGTTATTACAGACCGCTGATTAGGGAAGCAGGTCTGTCTAATCTCAGTAGGAGTGGTCGATGTAGGGGAGCTATAAATATCTAGTGGAAGAGAAAGCGCTGGTTGACATTTTCTTCTCACACTATCAGCTCCCACACATTGACCAGAGGAAGGCTTTGAGCCTCAACAGGGAAAGGCTTTGCCACTAGTGTAGGAATGTGGGGTTAGGGGTCTGGGGGTCCTTACCATGGTCATGCCTATGTCAACATACATTCACTCAGGACTTCCCTTGATCCCTGCAGGCGTCTTAATTATAACAGTGGCTTGCTAGCCTCAGGTGTCATCAACTCAGGAATTAAGGCTTTAGATAGAAAGAAGCTCATGGTACATAAACCTTCCATTGAGACAGCATCTTCCTGGGTTTTTTGTCTTGGGAACTTGCAGAACAAAACAAAAGGGTTTCATTCCTGGCGTTTCACTTTAGGGTTATAGTTTAAGAGAAAGAAAGAAATCAGAGCTCCTGTATAGCAGGCCTGAGTCCCAAGGGTTAGTGTATCTCCTGTTGTTAGCACTGGGATACACTTGACCTTAAACAAAAAAGCAAATATGCAAACAACAAAACAAACAGAAGAGCCCTCAAGGCCTATCCTCAGTGACCAACTAACCTCTAAAGGCTCCACAACTTTCCAAATCAGCCACCCAGGACCAAGTATTTAAACATAAAGAGCCTATGGAGAACATTTTACTTTCAAACCATAACGTGGATATCTGATACCTACAACTATTTACAATCTGCCCCCACCTTACTCATTCAATGCTGATTTCGCAACCTCTCCTCTTGCCAATACTTTCCCAAGGTGGTATCATGCCCTTCTGTCTCTGAAATTCTTGCTATCTCTGGTCTTCTTATTTTTAAATTTATTTTATGTATATATGTGTGAACCTAAGTGTGTGTATATGCATACATATGCATACATGCTCCATGTGCATGCAGGGGCCCACACAGTTCAGAAGAGGTGTCTGACGCCCTGGGACTGGAGTTATAGATGGTTATGAGCTGCCATGCAGGTGCTGGTGCTGGGAACTGAGCTCAGGTCCTCTATGAGAGCACTAAGAATGACTGAGCCATCTCTCCAATCCTGGATCTCTGACCTTTACGTACTTCTCTTACTTTCCCAGTCTGCTGTGGTTTAAACTGTGCCCACTCTGAGAAACTCACAGTGACCTCTCCAAATCACACAAAGACTCCCCAGTTACTGAATTCACTAATATCCTTCTCACTGTAACACTTAGGCCCCTTAGCCATATTTCATTGAATTTTATTTTCTGGTTGCTTCATTTGAGAATGTGGCAAGTCCTTGGGGACACCGTTGATCTGGCAGTACATTGAAGTCAGTTTTAATTGTAATTTCTAAATAGTTTGAACAGTTGAATAGTTTCTAGGGGAACAAAGGATCTTCGCCTTGAAGACCGTGAAAGGGATAGCTGTTTGTCAAGTTCGAGAGAGCTGAGGTGGGAAACATTTTTCGATCCTTAGAAGTTTAGCACAATGTTTTGCTCCACCTCCAGTCAGTCTCTTCTTTCTGATACCATGATAATTTCCCAGTGATGTCTGACTCATTCGGCTCATCTTTTAATCCCTGCTATCTTGAGACTACCTGCTGTTAAGAAGAAATAGCAATCCCCATAACCCCAGCTGCATTGACAATTTCTTATATCCATTTCTTTTTGCCGATCTCTGGGAATACATGTATTCTACTTAAGCATTGAATTTAGATATTTTTCCCCTAAAGGAAATTTGTATTCCTGAGTACTGCTTTCAATGGACAGCTTCTGAAAATGAACAGAAATTCATTTTATAGTAAAACCATTTTTTAAAAAGTAATTTTATTAAATTATAAAAGTTTCCATTTCCGCCCCTCTTCCCAACACCCTCCCACTCCCCCCACTCCCTCTCCTCCTCCCTCTTCATCCCTTAGGGCAGTCAGGGTTTCCTGCCCTGTGGGAAGTTCAAGTTCCTCCCCCTTCCCTCCAGGTCCAGGAAGGTGAGTATCCAAACAGACTGGATCCCCAAAATCTAGTATATGCAGAGGAAACAAGTCCCAGTGTCATAGTCAATGGCTTTTCAGAAAGACTTCGGGCCAGCCACATTCAGAGAATCCGGCCAAATTCCGAGAATCTGGTTAGATCACGTCCTCGTTCAGTCCCAGTCCAACTGGCCTTGGTAAACTCTCATTAGATCCATTCCCTTGTATCAGTGGGTGATAGCATCCCTCGCAGTCCTGATTTCCTTTTTCATGTTCTTCCTCCTTCTGCTCCTCATTTGGACCTTGGGGGGCTCAGTCCGGTGCTCCAATGTGGGTCTCCGTCTGTATCGCCGTCCTTCGCCAGATGAAGGATCTATGGTGATAAGCAAAATATTCATCAGTATGGTTATGGGTCAAGGCCGGTTCAGGCACCCTCTCCTCTGTCCAGAGAACAATCTGGGGATCTCTGCTTGGACCTGGGATCCCATATATAATCAAGTCTCCTGTAAACCCTAAAATGACTCCCTTAGTTGAAATATATTCTTCCCTGATCCCATATTCACCCTTCCTCCCTCCCCCCAACCCAGACCACCTAGCTTTACCCATTCCTCCCCTACTCCCTTCTCTCTAACCCTCTCCCCTTCCAACAACCCTCCCCCCTCCATGCACCCAAGGTTACCTGGGACTCCTGTCTATTTCCTACCTCCTGGCGGAAAGCTAAATAATCTTCCTCAGGTTCATCTTCTTATTTAGCTTCTCTAGGATCACGAATAATAGGCTCAGAGACCTTTAATTATGGTTAGAATCCACTTATGAGTGAATACATACCGTGTTCCTCTTTTTGGGTCTGGCTTACCTCACTCAGTAAAGCGTTTTCTATTTCCATCCATTTGCATGCAAAATTCAAGATGTCATTGTTTTTTACCGCTGAGTAAAACTCTAATGTGTATATGTTCCACACCTTTTTTAACCATTCTTCTATTGAGGGGCACCTAGGCTGTTTCCGGGTTCTGGCTATTACAAATAGTGCTGCTATGAACATAGTAGAACAAATGCTTTTGTAGTATGTTAGGGAATCTCTAGGGTATATTCCCAAGAGTGGAATTGCTGGGTCCTGAGGGAGGTTGACTCCCAGTTTCCTGAGAAACCGCCACACTGATTTCCACAGTGGCTGCACGAGTTTGCATTCCCACCAACAATGGATGAGTGTTCCCCTCACCCCACATCCTCTCCAGCATAGGCTATCGTTGGTGTTTTTGACTTTAGCTATTCTGACAGGTGTAAGATGGTATCTCAAAGTGGTTTTGATTTGCATTTCCCTGATCGCTAAGGAGGTTGAGCATGACCTTAAGTGTCTTCTAGCCATTCGAAGTTCATCTGTTGTGAATTCTCTGTTCAGTTCAGTACCCCCATTTTTTAATTGGGTTAATTAGAGTTTTATTGTCTAGTTTCTTGAGTTCTTTGTATATCTTTGAAATCAGACCTTTGTCTGATGAGGGGTTTGAAGATCTTCTCCCAGTCAGAAGGCAGCTTTTTTGTTTTACTGACAGTGTCCTTTGCTTTACAGAAGCTTCTCAGTTTCAGTAGATCCCATTTATTCATTGTTTCTCTTATTGTCTGTGCTACTGGGGTTCTACTTAGGAAGAGGCCTCCTGTGCCTATATCTTGTAGACTACTTCCCACTTTCTCTTCTATCAGGTTCAAAGTGGACAGATTAATGTTGATGTCTTTAATCCATTTGGACTTGATTTTTGTGCATGTTGATAGATATGGATCTACTTTCATTCTTTTACATGTTGACATCCAGTTATGCCAGCACCATTTGTTAAAGATGCTTTCCTTCTTCCATTGTATACCTTTAGCTCCCTTGTCGAAAATTAGGTGTTCATAAGTTTGTGGGTTAATATCCGGGTCTTCTATTCGATTCCATAGGTCGACTTCTCTGTTCTTATGCCAATACCAAGCTGTTTTCAATACTGTACCTCTGTAATAGAGTTTGAAGTCAGGGATGGTAATGCCTCCAGAAGTTCTTTTATTGTATAAGATTGTTTTGGCTATCCTGGGTTTTTTTGTTTTGCCATATAAACTTGATTATTGTTCTCTCAAGGTCTGTGAAGAAGTTTGATGGGATTTTAATGGGGATTGCATTGAATCTATAGATTGCTTTTGATAGAATTACATTTTTACTATGTTGATTCTCCCAATCCAAGAGCAGGGGAGGTCTTTCCATTTTCTGGTATCCTCCTCAAATTCTTTCTTCAAAGACTTAAAGTTCTTGTCAAATAGGTCTTTCACTTCCTTGGTTAGAGTAACCCCAAGATATTTTATGCTATTTGTGGCTATCATGAAAGGTGATGTTTCTCTGATTTCCCTCTCTGCTTCTTTATCCTTTGTGTATAGGAGGGCCACTGCTTTTTGGAGTTGATCTTGTATCCTGCCACGTTACTAAAGGTGTTTATCAGCTGTAGGAGTTCTTTGGTAGAGTTTTTGGGGTCACTTATGTATACTATCATATCGTCAGCAAGTAACGAAAGTTTAACTTCATCCTTTCCAATACGAATCCCCTTGATCTCCTTATGTTGTCTTATTGCTATTGCTAGAACTTCAAGAACTATATTGAAGAGGAATGGAGAGAGTGGACAGCCTTGTCGCGTTCCTGATTTTAGTGGAAAGGCTTTGAGTTTCTCTCCATTCAGTTTGGTGTTAGCTGTCGGCTTGCTGTATATTGCTTTTATTATATTTAGGTATGATCCTTGTATCCCCAGTCTCTCCAACACCTTTATCATAAATGGGTGTTGAATTTTGTCAAAAGCTTTTTCAGCATCTAGTGAGATGATCATATGGTTTTTTTCTTTCAGTTTATTTATATGATGGATTACATTGATAGATTTGCGTATGTTGAACCAGCCCTGCATCTCTGGAATGAAGCCGACTTGATCATAATGGATAATTTTTCTAATGTGTTCTTGGATACGGTTTGCCAGTATTTTATTGAGAATTTTCGCGTCGATGTTCATGAGTGAGATTGGCCTGTAATTCTCTTTCTTGGTTGTGTCTTTGTGTGGTTTTGGTATTAATGTAACTGTAGCTTCATAAAAGGAGTTAGGCAATGACTCTTCTGTTTCTATATTGTGGAATACGTTAAGGAGTATAGGTATTAGCTCTTCCTGGAAGTTCTGGTAGAATTCTGCATTGAAACCATCTGGTCCTGGGCTTTTTTTGGCAGGGAGATTTTTGATAACAGCTTCTAATTCTTCACAACTAACAGGTCTATTTAGATTGTTCACCTGTTCTTGGTTAAACTTTGGTATATGGTACTTATCTAAAAAAATGTTCATTTCTTTTACATTTTCCAACTTTGTGGCATATAAACTTTCGTAGTAAGATCTAATGATTCTCTGAATTTCCTCCGTGTCTGTGGTTATGTTCCCCTTTTCATTTCTGATCTTATTAATTTGCATGTTCTCTCTCTGCCGTTTGATTAATTTGGATAGGGGTTTGTCAATCTTGTTGATTTTCTCCAAGAACCAGCTTTTTGATTCATTGATTCTTTGGATTGTTTTCTGTGTTTCTATTTTGTTGATTTCAGCCCTCAGTTTGATTATTTCCAGTCTACTAGACCTCCTGGGTAGGTCAGTTTCTTTTTTTTCTAGAGCTTTCAAGTATGCTGTTAAGTCTCCAATGTGTGCTTTCTCCATTTTCTTTAAGTGGGCACTTAGTGCTATGAACTTTCCTCTTAGCACTGCTTTCATAGTGTTCCATAGGTTTGAGTATGTTGTGTCTTTGTTTTCATTAAATTCAAGGAAGAGTTTAATTTTTTTCTTTATTTCTTCCTTGACCCAGGGGTGATTTAGTAGTTGACTGTTCAACTTCCATGAGTTTGTTGGCTTCCTGGGGGAAGCATTGTTGTTGAATTCTAATTTTAGTCCATGGTGATCTGACAAGACACAGGTGGTTACTAATATTTTTTTGTATCTGTGGATGTTTGCTTTGTTACCAAGTATGTGGTCAATTTTCGAGAAGGTTCCATGAGCTGCAGAGAAAAAGGTATATTCTTTCCTATTTGGGTGGAGTGTTCTATAGATGTCTGTTAAGTCCATTTGATTCAATACCTCCAATAAATCTCTTAATTCTCTGTTTGGTTTCTGTCTGATTGATCTGTCCATTGGTGAGAGAGGAGTGTTGAAGTCTCCTACTATTAGTGTGTGTGGTTTGATGACTGCCTTGAGTTCTAGAAGAGTTTCTTTTACATATGTGGGTGCCTTTATATTAGGAGCATAGATATTCAGGATTGAGACTTCCTCCTGATGAATTGTTCCACTTATGAGTATGAAATGTCCATCTCCATTTCTTCTGATTGATTTTAGTTTGAAGTCGATTTTGTTAGATATTAGAATGGCCACTCCCGCTTGTTTCTTAGGTCCATTTGCTTGGAAAACCTTTCCCAACCCTTTACTCTGAGTAGGTGTCTGTCTTTGTGGTTGAGGTGTGTTTCTTGTAAACAGCAGAATGTTGGATCCTGTTTTTGTATCCAATCTCTAAGTCTGTGCCTCTTTATAGGTGAATTGAGTCCATTGATATTAAGTGATATTAATGACCAGTGGTTGTTGACTCTGGTCATTTTTTTTTTTAGGTAGTAGAGTGTATGTGCTTTCCTTCTTTGATTTGTACTTGTGAATGGTCGCTAGATGTTTGAGTTATTGTAGGCAGTGTTGGGAATATTGGATTCCTTCGGTAGTGATTTTCCTTCTAATATTCTCTGTAAGGCTGGATTAGTAGCTATGTATTGTTTAAATTTGTTTTTATCCTGGAATATTTTGTTTTCTCCGTTGATAGTGAACGATAGCTTGGTTGGGTATAGTAGTCTGGGTTTGCATCCATGGTCTCTTAGTTTCTGCAGTACCTCTATCCAGGATCTTCTGGCTTTCATGGTTTCCATAGAGAAGTCCGGTGTAAGCCTGATAGGTTTACCTTTATAAGTTACTTGACCTTTTTCCTTTGCAGCTCTTAAAATTTTTTCTTTAATCTGTATGTTTTGTGTTTTGATTATTATATGGCGAGGGGATGTTTTTTTCTGATCCAGTCTATTCGGTGTTCTGTATGCTTCTTGAACCTTCATAGGAATATCGTTCTTTAGGTTGGGAAAGTTTTCTTCTATAATTTTGTTGAATATATTTTCTGGGCCTTTGATCTGCAGTTCTTCTCCTTCTTCAATCCCTATTATTCTTAGATTTGGTTTTTTTATTGTGTCCCAGATTTCCTGAATGTTTTGTGAAGAGAATTTGTTGGATTTGCCGTTTTCTTTGACCAGAGCATTTATTTTCTCTATGGTATCTTCAGATTCTGAGATTCGTTCTTCTATCTCTTGTATTCTATTGGTTATGCTTGATTCTGTAGTCTCCGCTCGTTTACCTAGGTTTTCCATATCCATCTGGTTCTCGGTTTGTGTTTTCTTCATTGCCTCCATTTCAGTTTTCAATTCTTGAACTGTTTCCTTTACTTGTTTGATTGTTTTTTCTTGGTTTCTCAGGGTCTCATTCACGGATTTACTTATTTCTTCAAACTTTTTGTTATATTTCCTCATCTATTTCTATACTCATTTCTTCAAACTTTTTGTTATATTTCTCATCCAATTCTTTAAGGGAGTTATTCATATCCTGTTTAAGGGACTCTATTGCTTTCATAATGGCACTTTTTTCCACTTCTTCTGGGTTAAGGTGTTCAAGTCCTTCTGTTGTAGGGTCCTTGGGATCTGGTGTTTTCATGTTGTTTTTCAGATTGTTGGATGAGGTCTTGCCTTGGCGTCTGCCCATCTCTTACTTCAAATGTTCTCTATTGGAACTTCTGTTACCGGGTCAGGTTCCCTTCTTGGGCAGGGACTTCACTGACAGAATGCCCACCTTTCCTCAGGCAGGCTATTGAAGCACAGGCACTCCCTCTTTCCGGGATGTGCTTACAATGCAGGCTCAGCTTGCAAGGCAGCTGAGCTGGGGAAATTTTATGGCCCCAGGGGGAAGGGAGAAATATAGGAATTCGTACCTGGATGGGAGCTGGGATGGCAGGCGGGAGGGGGTAGCCAGCACTGCAGGGCGACCTGGACGTCTATGGGGTCGGGGAACACCCAAGCTCCTCCTCACCGGGACCCTGCCATGGCCCGAAGCAAACTCACCCCACCGATGGCCCTCTGCTAGAAGTCAGGGCCCCTGCTAGTCAGGAATGTGGTTGAGCTGGCACCTGGTCCACCTGTCCTCAGGGAGGCCTTTAAGACCCAGGAACTGCCTCCAGCTGGGCTGTGCCTACAGCCCAGGCCCCCTAAAACCATTTTTTAAAATGTATTATTTATTTGAGAACATATAGTAAATCAAAATGATCATTTTAGCAAGTACTAAGTACATAAAAATATTGAGTCTATTCAGCCCTTTGATCATGAGTACCATTTTTTTTAATTGAAAATAGATTTTTTTCATACAATCTATTTTGATTATGGTTTCTCCTTTCTCAACTTCACCAACTAATAGCTTGAGTTATAGATACTTGTGTGTTGCCATGAGGGTGCTGGAAACTCAACCCTAGTGTCCACTGGAAGAGCTTTTAACTGCTGAGCCATTGTCTCTACAGCCCTCAGGTTTAACATTTCATCAAGAGCTATAGAAAGGTGACACATAGCAAGAGACTCTATAGGTTTTTACTGGTTCTACATTTCTGAGCCATCGACCAAAATTATGAGTCTTACTGGTTTGAACTCCTAAATATTTATTTACTCCATTCATTTCTTTAAATGCTAGTTTTCATTTCCTTAATTTACTGTGTCATTAAGCTTTTTTGTTGTTTTTTCGAGACAGGGCTTCTCTGTGTAACAGTCCTAGCTGTCCTGGAACTAGCTCTTATAGACCAGTCTGGCCTTGAACTCACAGAGCTCTGCCTGCCTCTGCCTCCCTCTGCTGGGATTAAAGGCATGTGCCATCACACTACTTAGCTACTAAACTTTTGTCTTTAAACTGGATTAGTAAAACAGGTTGCCCATGAGTCCCCCTTCCTATTTACAGCCATGTTTCTGTAAATTCCAGCCTACAAGAAGCCATCAGAATATTATTTCTTAAACTAAACTCTGATCATATAATCCCCACTTAAAACATCTCCTTTCATGTCCACAAGATAAAATAGCAAAATTCTAGGAGCGACCTCTTCTCTCCCTCCAATTCCTTTGTCTGTCACTCTTCGGTCTACCCTTTGTACACTAAAACCAAACTGTTTATACACTAAAACCAAACTGTTTATAACTACCCTGTCCTGTTCACTGTCTCCTCTGTCTCTAAACACTCTCTTTTTCCCTTCTATATTTAATTCTTATTTGTCAAGTATGGTTCATCTCAGATGCAAGGTCTCTTTGGCTGTTTCTCCACTCTAGGCCTTCTCGTAAGTGTGTCTCTTGGAGGATTTCTTGGGAATCACCCTTAACAGACTGCCAAATGCTTGTTCCCAGTGTCTGTACCTGAGGCAGTACAACTAAAAACATTCTTTTTAAATTTTTTTGTTTGTTTTTTGAAATAGGGTTTCTCTGTGTAGCACTGGCTGTCCCAGAACTTGCTCTGTAGACCAGAATGGCCTCAAACTCACAGATATCCTCCTGCCTCTGCCTCCTGAGTGTTGGCATTAAAAGAGTGCACCACCACCTCCTAGCTATCTAACAACATTCTTGAAGGCCTGGACCCTAGAACCAAACTAGCAGGAATGAAATATTGGATCAATCAACTGTGTGTTTCGGGGTTTTAGATAATTTGCTTAATATTCCCTTTCCTCAGTTACTTTCTGTGTGAAACAAGGATGTTGTGATGAAGCAGTTAGTAAATGGGTCATGCTTAGTATTCTTTCTAGTCCTGTGCAAGCATTAAGTGCAACAGTTTATCTGCCCAGAATCTATTGGAATACCTAAAACAAAGTAAACATTAACTCTAGGCTGATTTACAGAGCGTCGCATGCTTGTGGTTGAGGTACAGTTCACACAAGAGAAACAACCTTTTCAAAAATGTACACTGCAGTCACAGTGACTGCAATCACAGTGCTGTGCATCTATCACTTTTATTCAATTCCAGAATCTTCCCAATGCTTTAAAGGAAAGCTGCACTACTCCCCATTAGGCTCCCTGCACCCCTTCTCCTCTGTTGTTGTTTACAAGGAATATGACAAAAATATAATGTAGCAGGCCCAATGTACAAATAAGAATTGTCTTTCCACAATGGAATCTATATTGAAGACAGTTAGGGCATTAAATTGCACCCCCTGGGTCAGTCAGGCATCAGAACAAAATTCTCCACGGTCACCACTGTAATGCCGAGTGTGGCATTAGTCATCCTTTTAACTAATACAAGATTTCTTTGAAATGGCACAAAAGTAGCAGTTTTAGTTCAATTGAGGACTTTAGAAAGAAAGCATTCCACACTGTATAAGATGCACTTAATGCAGTCTGGCCTTTTGAAGTCTACCATCTGATGTATGTGGTGACAAGAGAGAAGCGCTCAGAGCAGGTGCTGTTGACAGCAGCATTCCTATGTGCCATCCTTGGCTCTGTGACTCCAGAATGACATTAGGTCCCTGTTGAAAGAGCCATTCAGATTATCTGCTGCCCACCAGCTCAGCCCATGCATATTCATACTTGAGAACAACACTGCCTTAATAAAGAGTGTTTTGGCATTTCTTAGGACCTAGCTATGGCTATTGATTTCTTCTCTCTTTCCATTGCCAGCTGCTGCCACTTTCCTGACCCTTTCAAGTCCAATTACACTCATATACTGGACCACTTCCTGCTTAGTCTCTCTCTCTCTCTCTCTCTCTCTCTCTCTCTCTCTCTCTCTCTCTGTGTGTGTGTGTGTAAAGGACCTCTGCGGTAATGAAATTGTGTTCCCATGCCAGGCTCATGTTGATAGTCTGGTTTCTGTTATTAGTTATTGCCTGATGAATTTTCTGGATTGCAGTAGGTCCATTGCTTTTACTTTCTGGATTCTAGAACCTTGATTTCCTTTTGTTGACTTTGGCAGCCACTGAGCTGGCTGTTCTGGTCCTCAGACTGCTGTCTTGACTTCTCTTCATCGTCCTTTCATTTTCGACATTGATACTGAATTTGTTCTGATGAATATATTTCATATTTGTACCTGACAAGAGATACTGTAATATTATCCTTAGCAATGTACTTGTTTTAAAGTTATTTATGAGTT
The DNA here is from genome assembly GCF_982192425.1 of Myodes glareolus. Lineage (NCBI taxonomy): Eukaryota > Metazoa > Chordata > Mammalia > Rodentia > Cricetidae > Myodes > Myodes glareolus. Next base: position 26,868,277 of record NC_142053.1, on the reverse strand, counting down.
TTCTCTCATATATGAGTGCAAATATGAGAGGAAAAAAATTAAAAAATTTATTGTGCGTGAAGGGTGGTAGTACCATTTAAGAATCTATTATCAGATTCATTTTTATTTTCTAATTACCAACGGTGATAAAACTCAATCAGCACTTATATTTAATGCCTCATTTTGGGAAGCTTCTTTTCAACTCTTAAAGGGGATGCATTCCAAACCAAAGACTGTGTAATCCAACCTTTCTTAATTAGGTAAGGATCCTGTAATTCTCCCGTTGCAGCTCTTCTTCATTAGGGATCCCCATGTCCCAATTGCTCTCTGTCGTTCAAAATACACAAGAGAGAAGTCAAGACTGCTTGTACGACTCAAAGGCTGATCAGTGCCCTTGACTGCTGCATGATTTATGTTTCAGGAAAAACACACTCTCTTCCTTAGTCAGGCTAGACGGACTAAGATAGTACCAGTAGCCATCGGGCTGCAAAAATAGATGAGGAATAGCAGCTAAGCACTTGCAATGACTGATTTTCTAGGCCGGAGTAGGATGGGATAGACTTTTATGGGCCAGGTGGGTGCTGAACTTTTCCTCATGTGTATGACTAAGGCCAACATGCCAGAGAGGAGGTGGCATAGCCTGACTTTGAACTTTTTCTGTGCTACCTTCTAAGAAGGTTGATTGTCTTCTTGGCTGACCTCACATAAGTACCAAATCTTTCTGTGCCTTGAATTGCTCACCACCTTAAAAATGAGATTAATATTAGTATCTATCAGAGAGATAGACTGTCTAGTAAGAAGGTGTTTGGCTCATTTCAACTGATGTTATTGTTTCTTATTCCTGTTATAGAATTATGTATAATATAATTGTTAAGAACATAAGCGCTCATCAGACTAGCTAGACCTCACTTAGGTACTCCCCACTTACTAGTTTTGACATGACATAAGTTAACCTTTCTTTTTAATGTATGCATATTTAAAATTTATTAATTCAAAATTTCATTCACACATATAATATACTTTGATCATATCCCTTCCATTATTCTTTCTCATCTCCCCTTTTCCCTCACCGAACCTTCTCTTCTCAACAAGTACTGTACCTACTTTCATGTCTTTTTGTGCTGTATTCATTTAATTAGGATTGCTTACAGGAGAATGGAGGTACTAACCCACAGAGGAACATGACCACCCCTACAGCAACTATTAACTGCCTATGGCTCCTCATAGTGGGATGGGACCTCGTTAACCCTTCCCTCACCCATGATGGAATGTTGATGGACTCAGTACTGGGCAAGTTTTAGGTGAGTAGTTGTTGCTGGCGTGAGTTCATGAACACAATGACCATGTCACAGTTAGAGGACAGCATTTCATAGCACTTCTTTGAAGAAGGATGCTTAAAAGAAATTCTACACTAGCTCAGAATTGAGAAATAAATGATTATTTATTTAGGGGTAGACTCACAAATCAGAATCCTCTGCTTGAACAGAGAACAGAGAGGCTGGAAAAGAGGCTGGACACATGCTCTACATCTGCATATATGGTATAAGAGACCACTCCCCAGTGGGTGGGTAACCACTGGCTGTAAGACTTCCTACAGCACTTCTTCCCCATTCTCTGGCTTTAAATTTCTTTTCACCGTTCCCCCTTTGGCAATGCTCCTTAAGCCTTGGCTGAGGTTTTAAATGAGTGATATAAATGTCACTTGACAGTCGCTTACTCTCAGCAATTTGACTACTTATAGGTCTCTATATGAATCATCACTTGATGCACACAGAAAGTGCTTTGACCAGTGCTGAGAGCAGCACTAACTGACCAGGTTGTTGGTTATCTTCTCTGATGCTGGGAAGGCCTCAGAAGTCAGTAACTCTCCTGTTTAAGTCTTCCTCTGGATAGTCAGATTACCAATGTTGTCACAATGTTTAAGTTTCATTTGTCTCAATTTTATTACCTGTTTTGTAAGATAAATAGTGATACTTGTTTCATGAGTTAGTAAGACTAAATGAAATTTTACATATATATTTAGATAATGCATATCTATTAGCATTAGTATATTATATGTAATATTTTATATCACATTTTAGTGATTTATCAATTAATATAGATATTAAATTTATTATCTCTAATAATTAATATTTCATGTATTTTAACATACAAGCATAATACCTAGCACATATCAAGTACTAAATATTGCTCTCTGATTTTACTCCCGTTACCAGTATGACCATCATTGTGGTTAATACTGTGTACTATGTTATTTCCAGCATAGGAAGTCACATGGGCTTTCAAAACTGCAGCCAGTACTATACTTTCCTGTTAATGTCATGTGCCAGTCACTGATGGCACATGAGAGGTCTGTGCCCAAGTCTACTGACAGACTTAAGATCTCTTTGCTTCCTGTCTGAGTATTGAGCATACTCTTGGAGAACTTCAAGAAGACTCTTTCTTAGTTCTTTTGGAATCATTCTTTTTTATATAGTTTTTTTAAAATATATTTTGCTTATTAACCACTATTGGGTGTATATCTGGTAAAGATTGTCCTCGCGTCCTGTATGTTGCTTCATCAATCTGTTGTTTTGGGGAAACTAAAAGAGAAAAGAAGTCGAGGAGAAAAAGGGAAACTTTTCAGGGTGGAGTTTCTAAGGGGCCAGGTCCTAATAGCGAGTTTCTGGGATTTTATAGTGAAAATGGGTTCATATATAGAGAGTATAGTAGTATCACCTCAAATATATGGTGTTGGTAACAGCTTGATAAGACATAATTCATAATCCATAAAATTCAACTGAAGTAGAAAAGTCAGTGCTTTCTCATGGATTCATACTGTGGCAAAACCATCACCATGATCTGATTTCAGAATATTTTATCACTATTTGAGAAACCGAAACTAGTTGTGCACCATTTCCCATAAGCCTACTAACTTTAGCCAACCAGTGATATATTTTCTCTTTGTTTAGAATTAGCTACCATGGGCATTTTAGGTAAGTGACATCATAACATGATTTATCATCTATTATTATTATTAACATGATTTATATTATACAATGCTTTCAACATGAATTTATGCTACATCATGTACCAGTAATACTTTTTCCCTTTATGGATAAACAGCATTCTAATATTTAGTGTCTTCTAATGTTAAAATGATAGTCAACATTAGTCTTCAAGTTATACAACATCCCCAGACACTAAACATTGTGGTGCGTACCTGTAATCCCAGTACTTTGGAAACCAAAGCAGAAGGATTACAAGTTGAAGGTTATCTTGTGCTGTATAGGAATTTCAGATCACTCTGAGATATTAAGTACTTGTTTGTAGTCTAATAAAATTAGAATATTAGTATTTCTAATGAAAAAGGAATGAGTAAATAAATAAATAAGTAAAACCAGCTTCAAAGTAACTCCAACTTTTCTTCACTTTCCCTATTTGGAGGGAGCCCTCAGGAGTTCTATACATTGTTGGACACATGGAGAAGGAATAGTTATGTCTATCATACTCATTTAGATATTCTGTTCTAGGTAAATTATCACCAGTTGCTTGGGTCTTAGCACTCCTACAGATGTTCCATCCATACCCAATTGCATCTTTTCTAGTCATAGAAGAGTCACTGTCTATTAGAAGCAGGCATATAAAGAAAATCCCCAATCTTTCTCTCCTTACATCAACAGGAGGAGGCTTTCATCTGCAAGGGGATGAAGGTGAGTATTGTATTTGTTACTTTTTCATAGCTATAGCTAGAATGCCTAAGATGACAACTTAGAAGAGAAGTGATTTTTTTCATTCATTTCAGATAGCTTTGTTCATGTTCTTTTGCTCCACTATGGGTAGGGCACATAGAGGAGGATATTGTTTACCCTATGGTGAATGGAAAGAGAAACAGGAAGTGGCCAGGCAAAATATATCCTTCAAATTCATGTTCCCACTGACCTGCTTTCTCCAACCATGCACCTCCTTCCATAAATTTCCAGAACCTTTCTCAAAGTGTCACTAGCTGAGGATCAAGTTTTCAACATGTGAGCTTGTGGGAGACGTCTCACATTTAAGATCTAACAAGAGCCGTCTGGCAAGTCTTATTTTCCTTCCTGTATTAGTCCGCTTTTTCATGGCAGGTCACTTACTGTCTCTCAAGAGTTCTGGCTATCCATGCAGAGATGAACAGGATGCCTAGTATAAACTCTGTGCTCCTTTCCATGGCTTAAAATGTCCTATATAATCGGAATCTCTGTATTTAACTAACTCTGATCCTGCCATTTTTTTCCACCAGGCCCACATTGACTTTCTTGTTATGCCTCCATAACAAAGTAGTACCTTTCCAAGTTAAGCTAGCATTTGAATTAAAATAATCCTAAAGACAAATAATATTCGACACTGTCGGGAAATACTGCTGCTATAGAGTTTAGAGTCAGATAAATTTAAGTTTGAATTCTCAACCTTTTGAACATAAGTCCTTAACTTCTGTCAATCACAAAATTTACTTCTCTGTAAAGGGACAAAATACAGAGTAGTGATAAAGACTGAGTTCAGTTGAGTGCCTGACATATACAGCAAACTTCTCACAAAAGTAAAATACTGTTATTCCTACATAGAGACATTTAATTTAACCTTTGTGTGACAATTAATTAATAGTGAGTTGATAGACAGTCATGAATTGAATTCTGAGTTATTAGCCATGTAGAAGATGAATTTCATGTTGCTTATCTGGGAAAGTTAATGCTTTCTAGAGGTGCTGAAAGGTTTAAACATGGTGTTTAGTAATGTATGTCAGCATGCGATATTGATTTAATATATAAGAACTGTTACCACCAAATGAGAAGACAAATATATTTTCAAGTATATTTGCATATTCACAGAGTCTTTGCTTCCTATTATTCTTACTATAAACTCTGTGCTTATTTCCATGGCTTAAGATGTCCTATAAAATCTGAATCTCTGTATTTAACTAACGCTGATCCTGCCATTTTTTTCACCAGGCCCACATTGACTTTCTTGTTATGCCTCCACCATGCCATACTCTTTTCTGCTTTGGAGGTTCTTATATTTGCTATTCCACTTCTGTATGTCACCAGATCTTCATGTTGTTGGCTTCTTGTCAATTTGGTTTCAATTCAGCTTTGATAGACCTTTACCAATCTTCCCAACATAGCTTCCCAATCTCCTAGTCACTGTTACATTATTTAGTTGTGTTTTCTTCTTGGCATTTAATGCAATTTAAAATTATTTCACTATTTGTAAATCTACTCCATTAGAATATAAATCCTACAAGGGAAGCCACTTTAACTGCTTAGCTCGTTGCCGGGTTACCACACCTAGAGTGGGCCTTTGGGAATAGTAGCATAAGTGTTTGTTGATTAGACAAGTGTACAGATATGGCAAAGATCTTCATTACAGTTTTAGGCATCATTGCTAAGACCAGGAGTAGTGTCACTTCATGGTATGGGACTGTTGCAGATCACACAGAGACAGATCATTAGAATGACTCATGTTTGCAGCTGGAAAGAGTCTGAATGTACCAAACTTCTCCATAGCATTTATCTTGAGAAAGTACATTGGATGTCTGGATATTTTCATTTTTAACTATTGTGACTAGTGTAGCAATAAACATGGATATACAAGCATTTCTGTTGTGTATTTACTCCAAGTTTGTGGAGTATTTATCCAGGAGTGGCATACATCTGGTAGTTCTAGTTTTAGCGCTTCCTTCCTTCCTTCCTTCCTTTGCTTGGAGGAACCTCCATGTCTTAGTTACTGTTTTATTGCTATAACAAAGCACTAAAAGACTTTGGGACACCTTAGCATTACTGCACCCCCCTTCCTCGAAACCAGGAAACCCAGGTAACCAACCGCGCATGCACTGGAGCTCTGAGTACTTTCCATCCCCATTGTAGTCTTTCTTCAATAGACCCAGGCCCTGGAACTGGGGTGAGACAACCTGCAGATAACCTGCAAGTGTTCCTCCTTGTAACCGCCATAGCATTGATCAATTAGAGTTAGCTGACCGTTAAATAAACTAGTCAAAATAGTTGACAAATGATTTCTGGACACTCCCTTTTGATTCTATACTACCCCCTACCTGATTTTGTGGGTTTTTTTCCTTTAAAAGAGCCTGTAATAGACAAAGCAGGGGTCCTTCTACTCTCAAGGCTGAGGGACCTCTGCCTTGGCAGAATAAAAATTCCTCTTGCTATTACGTCAACCGTGCAAAGAATGTCTCTTGGGGTGACGTCCTCTTTGATGGAGCTTTAGGGCCCAATAGCACCACGACCAGAGCAACCTGGAAAAAAAATCATTTAATGTGGACTTGTTTATAATTTCAGACGATGGGTCCCTGACCATCATGGTGGGGAAAAAGATAGAAGGCAGGCCATCATGACACTGGAGTGGTATCTTAGAACTTATATCTTCTCTATAAGATTGACGTAGAGAGATAATGGTGCGGGCATTTAAAATGTCAAAGCCCCCACCTCCAGCCAGGCCATATCTTCTAATCCTTCCCAAATAGGTCTACCAATTGGTGACAAAATATTTAAGTATATGAGCCTGCTGGTAAAATTTGCTAAAATAGGTGGAGGTAGGAGGACCATGAGTTCAAATATATGAGCCTATGATAACCATTCTCATTCACACACCATATTAATTTGCACAGTACACTGTTTATACCAATTTACATACCTACTAATACTAAATAAGGGTTCCACTTTCCCTACATGTTCACCAGCATTTATTGTCCTTTATTTTTTTGAAATGATAGCTATTCTGACGACAGTGAGATGGAATCTTAATACAATTTTAATCTTCATTTTTGTGGTGGCTAAGGTGTTGAACACTTTCAAATATTTATTGGTCATCAATAATGAATAGATAAGGAAAATGCCCATGACATTTGATATTTGATTCAACCATAATGAAAAGTGAAGTCATGACATTTGCAGGAAAATTGACAAATACAATTTGTTTTCTCCTAATTACAGTGTGTGTGTGTGTGTAGAAAAGCAACCTTGAGAGAAGAAATTTACAATTATTTAGATTTATTTATTTATTTTATTGTATGTGTAAAAGTGTTTTGGCTACATGCATATGTGTACATCACATGCATACTTAGTGTCTACTTAAATCAGAAGTGGACATCAGATTGCCAGGAACTTGAATTACAGTTATGAGCTACCATGTGGTTGCTAAGAATTAAGCACAGTTTTACTTTAAGAATAGCAAGTGCTTTTAACCACCAAGCCATCTCTGCAACATTAAGAAGAAGAGATTATAAGGGAGGAGAGAGGAAGGAAAGAGAGTAAAGGCATGTATGTAACATAAAAGCAAAAGTAAGGACTATATGGTGGGAGGAAGAAGATCAGCAAAGGCCCACATGGGGAAGGGACCAAAAGAAGATACAGAAATAAATTAATAAGAGCAAAATGTAATGCCATATATTATGAAAATGTCATAATGAAATTTCATTATACTGTGTACTATTTAAAAATTTTAACACAAAAGAACCTGCATTGAACATGAAAAATATACTTTATATTAGTCAGCAACATGTTTGTATCCGTGGGATTTTATTATACTTTGACTAATATAGATAACTCTACACTATCTACCTTATTTTGCATGTAGATATGGGTTTGGAATGCTTTCTGAGTTCTATTGCACAGACTCTGTGTGGCACTGAGAGAATGAGACACCTGGACCAGTCCTGGGGAGATAGGTGGGTTGTCAAGCAATGTGTGCAGATGACGGCTCTACTGACAACGAAGTCTGGAGAGTATTCTGCAATGGACAATTTTATTGTACATGGACTTATTAAGAAGATAATGGAAGGTCTCTGAAAAAATAAGCAATGACAGTCTGCTGTCCCTGCAGAATTCACAAAGGTAGAATGTCCTTGTCGGAAGACACTTTTCTTCTTTCCTTTTTGGTTTGAAAACGTTAACCATGGGAAATGATTTAGCAATATTCTTTGCCACAACTTAGTGATCCTTGATGCTAGATTTGCCAGAATCTGTCTAACAATTAGAGAGTTTGGACTTCCCTCCCAAGATTCTTTTGTCTCCTAATCAGCATGTCCTATGAATTATGCCTTTTGGAGTTCTCCATTCTTCCAACATTTTAAAAAGGATTTATTACTTTATGTGTGAAGGTGTTTTGCTTGAATGTATGTATATGTATCATGTGCATGCCTGGTACCCATAAAGATCAGAAGAGGGAATTGTATTCCCTGGTTATGGATGGTTGTGAGCTACAATGTTAGTAATGAGAACCAAATCCAGGTTTTCTGTAAGAGCAGCAAGTGCTTTGAACCTCTGCATTATATCTCCAGCCCTCTTGGAGGTCTCTTGAAGCTATAAGAATTAGTATAATGGCAAACTAGAAGACAGCAGATTGCAAAAGTTAGACGTGAAGTTTATCTGGCAGTGTTCTTTTTAAAGAGTGGTCATTAGTCACTCGTGGAGATTTCCATTCACCTTTTAGGTGCTCCTTTGTTTTCCGATGCCAGTGTTTCAGAAGCACACTTGACAGTATTGTAGCATTTGAGCACAGCAAGTATGTTTGGAGGTAAACTGCAGTTAAGAAAAATGTAAGAACGTAACAGGAGTTTAATGAAGCGACTTTTCTACTAGTAAATATAGATCGGAACCACTTGAGAGGAAGGTGAGAGGAGGAAGTGCTATGTGCATATTATCTTGCCCTAACCTCTGAGTTTTTTCTTCCATCCATCATGTCCTTGAAGCTTAGTGTTAAAATACTCCCACCCTGGTGATTTTCATGCCGACGTTTTGCACAGCACGTCTTTGAAAACCACTGATGCGGTCTCATGAGAGCTTTGCATACATGTGGAAAATGAGGTGTGGCAAGGACAGTGAGTTGTTCGTTAGAAATATCCATACTGGTAATGCTGTAAAAGATTATTGCTTCTAAGGTGGGCTCTGAGCCATGCTCCTTAAAGTCTCTTTTAATTTGTACTTGGATATAAATTTAATGCTCTTTTTACGATACTTGAAAGAGCTGTGTAATTTCATGGTCTGCTCATTACCATTGGCATTAAAGGAATGACTATTGCTTCTACTTAATATATCTTGCCTAGTTTCTTAATGACTGTGAAGCACATGGCATAAGAGCTCCCTTGCTTGCACATAGAGCACATAGGCTGATAGGGAACACCTCTTCTTTGGTGGGTAGGGTTGACTAACTGTATATTCCTTCCTTGAGCTTTCCTGCTACCCTCTCTCTTATTTCCTCTGCTGTTCTGAATACATACAAAGGAATAGTACACTTGACCCACTGGACCTCCAGGTACCTCTAAGCTCTAAATTTTAGGTTAATAAACCTTAGAAGGCAGCAGGAACAGTCCATTGGGTAGGACACTTAAAAATTATGTTAGGGACCAAAGTAAGGAAAAGGAATGGGTGCAGAGACCATATGAACTCTTTTTACTTTCATATTAACAGGAAAAGCATGTGGGGCATGGCAGTCATGTGGAAGAACATGCTTCTTCACCATCCTTAGTCAACTTCCTTAGCCCGGTACTTTTTCCCTATGCTTAACCAAGGATGTCCGACAGAGATGAAATGCCTTATATTTCAAAACACTGCCTAGTCTCTGTTCCTTTGTGTCCAGAATGCTTGAGGTATTTGTGCCAGATAAAATGAGTTGTGATAGAAGGAAATGTGTGTGGTCTCTTTGCAATTTCCCATCCCAATAGGAACGAGACTGACAACTGAAACAGAATTAGAGCAGGATTGAAAAGTCACAGCGGTTAAATATATTAGAGTTCCTGGCTTCCAACAAGTATAGATTGCACTGAGCAGAGAACGCTGGGATGTGGCTCGAGTCCTTCATGCCTGGGCAAGAAAGAGACAGAGAAGTGTGCAGGCAGGATGCAGCGAGCAAGCTGAGCACGCCCCTCTTCTCAGCAAATGGCCAACAGTACAGCTCTTTTCATTTAATCCCTTTCCTGTTTCGTCTAGGACAAAGTAGGCTCTGTTTAAGTATCCCTAGGGAGTTAGGGTGGTGGGGGCTGAGTGACTCCGTGAACAGAGTGAATGATTTTTGGTATGCGAAGCATCTTGCCAATTATTTTGCATAAACAATGTCAAAGAGCCATAAAAGCTTGCTTCTCATTCCCGTTACTCTCATAGCTTCCTGCATGCTGATTTGCTCCAACCTCCCAGGGAGCTGCTCCCAAGAATATGATAGACACAAGGATGGGGGTATGATGATGGAGAAACTTTTAGCATATAGATTGATTTAAAAACTCATTTGGATTTAATAGAATAATTATTGAGATTAATTATCGAGAAAAATGACATGCCATGTAATTGAATATTGTATAAACAAGATATAGTGGCTATAATTATAGTTCTACAAATACTGTAATAGGTGTATTAAGGGGAGTCAGTGAACCATCAAGTATTTCATCAAAGGTCAGTATTTCTAGAAATCTTTAAGGCATTTCAGACTGTAAATAATTATCTCTTTGATTCTTAGCTAGAATATATGCAGTAAACAGAACTGTGTCTTGAGGCTGCTGCCTTTGCTCACCTGGTGTGGTGTGATGTCAGCTGACAACATAAATATTTACTTTGTCTATTGGCTTGTACTAGGATCTATAGGAATGTTGTATTTTGGGATATTAAAACCTTTGAGTTAAAATTTACATATTGATTAGATGCTGTGAAGACAAGTACAGTCTTTGCATATTAAATGGCATTGGGCTTTTCTTTATTTATGTCACTATGACATTTAAAATAAATTATTATGAGTTTTATTTAATCATATGGTATATCAACTTTCAGTGCATCTAAAAAATCAACTGTGTAAAACATACAGAGTCAGAGACCAAACTAAGTTCTTCCAGTGCTAATTATATGATCTTGGTAATGGTATTTCAATTCTCCAATTCTCCATTGCTTTGTCTTCAGAATGAAAATAAATATATCTTTCTCATCATTTGTTCCAGCGATGAAATGAATCAAATAGGGCATAGCAAAGCCACATATGGATAGTAGAAGGCTAATCAGTGTTCATTTTCCTTCTACAAATACAAACCAGTTTTCATGCAAGAGGTTGTCAACATGATCTTGAAGGGTTACATAGATCCACATACTCACGTCATTCCCATTAACTAATTTGAAGACACCATCATTGTTTTAAACTTGGCTATTGTAATTCCAAGCCCTCACTTGCTCATTTATCAGACATGGCAGGTAGAGCAAGCTGTAATCTTTTTGGACTTCAGTTTCTTCCTCCTCAATTTGGAGCAAGCATAGCTTTCCAGTCTTGTCCCACAGGATTATCCTGAAGATTAAATCATAGAAACAACAGGCTCACACAGCACCTGTCTAAACCAAACACTCAATTAACACTAGCTATGAACCTTACTCTGAAATAGCGAGGTACACAGCAGGCTTATAAAACTCATTTACAATCAAAATAATAATCTTTGCCAGATTAATGGTGTTGCCTGTAGAGCATCTAAGAGGTTTGTCATCTTCTGAATTTATTCTCTAGATCTCAAATAGTATTTATTGCCTGCAAGAAACAATTATTTATTGAAACAAAATTATAAGACCATTTATCCATTCACTCACTCATTTATTTAAAAAAACAAATGATTATTGAACATCTATTAGGAGTGCTATGAAATTTTCTCATTGCTTAAATGTGTATGAACAAAATAGCCATGGTTGTTACTCCAATAGAGCTTCTATTCTAGATTATCTGTGAATTTAGGCACTGTGGCCTTGGAGTTTTTATATTGTACCCACCTTCAGTTCTTTTTGAGGCAAAGTAAGCTTTACTTGGAAAAACAATATAGCATAGTTGGGTTCATCATGCACAAGCATATAAAAAAGTATTGTGTGTCTGGTACCATGAGACAGGACATATAGTATAAGAACGATCTTAGGTGGCAGGTAAGGGGATTGGACGCAATGAGCAGCAGTAGGAGGGCAGAAAAGTGTCTTGCAAGCTTATGAGTCAATTCATAGACTCATTTGACCAAAGAAAACCCATTTTGTGTAACATACTGTAAATAACTCGCATTATATAATTGTGTATTTTAGGTAAGTGTTTCTATTACTGTGATGAAACACTATGACCAAAACTCTAGTTGGGGAGGAAAGGGTTTATTTGCCCCAAACTTCCATATTGTTGTTCATCATTGAAGGAATTCAGGACAGGAAGTTAAACAGGGCAGGAACCTGGAGGTAGCAGCTGATGTAGAGGCCATGGAAGGGTGCTGCTTACTGACTTGTTTCTCATGGCTTGCTTGGCTTTCTTTATTAGAGAAACCAGGACCACCAGCCCAGGGATGGCCCGACTCACAATAGGCTGGGCCCTCCCCATTAATCACTAATTAAGAAAATGCCCTCTAAAGCTTGATCTTATGGTGATATTTTCTCAGTTGAGGTTCCCCCTTCTCTGATGACCACTGCCTGTGTCAAGTGGGCATAAAACTAGCCAGTACAATGACTTAGATAAGAACCAAATTTTGAATGTACTTAAATATCAGGAGGGGAGTACAAACTTTGTTACTCAAACAGAAAAACAGTACATGAAGTGATATTTCTTCACATTTGCAGCTTTTGTTCATTCACTGTGTATGCTGAGCTATATGGCTATATATGAAAGTTAGCAGTAATGAACAATTGCAATGCAACCTACCCAAGGAGATGATGACCAAGATAGTATTGGTGGTAATTGAAAGGAATGGTTCAGTGATTCTGTCTCTTGGAATTGATTCCAAGGAATTAATTAGGCAGCAACGTCATGGCGTGTGTGCAGAGCATTTATCTCAGCATCTCAGATACTTTTAAAGTGACTAAATTATTGCTTCTGTGTTTGAAACCTGCCTTGACCCCTCATCTCCCACATCACATTTACTTCCTTCAGTGCTCTAGCAGTGCTATCATGAATTTGAAACTGATCATCTCCAGGCACAGTTCTTTCTGTTATTTTTGAGATTGTAATATAATTACATTGTTTCTCCCTTCCCTTTCCCACTCCAAACCCTCCCATGTACCTGTCCTTGCTCTGTGTCAAATTTATGGCCCCTTTTATTAATTGTTATTATATGCGTGTGTGTATATATCTATGTATATATATATATATATTCCTAAATATAACTTGTTTAGTCTGTATAATGTTATTTGTATGCCTGTTTTCAAGGTTGACCACTTGGTTTATTGATGTGCTTTTCCCCAGAGAAGACTATTTCTGATGGAGGAGGGCTAGCTGTCTATGTGTTACTTTCATTGGTTAATAAAGAAACTGCCTTGGCTTTTGATAGGACAGCAGCTTAGATAGGCGGAGTAGACAGAACAGAATGCTGGGAGGAAGAAGGCAATGAGGCAGACGCCATGCAGCTAGCCGCCAGGTCAGACATGCTAAATATTTCCTGGTAAGCCATGACCTCATGGTGAGATACAGATTATTAGAAATGGGTTGAACCAATATGTGAGAGTTAGCCAATAAGAGGCTGGAGGTAATGGGCCAGACAGTGTTTAAAAGAATACAGTTTCCATGTAGTTATTTCGGTAAAGCTAGCCGGGCAGGCAACGGGAAATGGCCTGCCATTCCTTCTACAGAATCTTAGCATTCTTTTGCTATCTGTTGATTTTTTAGTGTGTGGTTAAGGCCTCTTTTGGCTTTCCCCAAGCCACTTTGGCTTGTCTATTGATGTCATCCTGTTCCAGCTCATGTTTAGGCCTTCGAGGTGGTGAGATTTTTGTGGATGTAGCTTCTGAAATTACTAAGGGAGAGAGTCTCACAGCAGACTCCCTGACCCTCTGGCTCTTCCAGTCTGTCTGCCCCTTTCCACAATGTTCCCTGAGCCTTAGATATAAGAGATGTTTTGTAGATGTATCCATTGCAACTGGGCTCCACAATGCTGCATTTTGATTGGTTGTGGTTTTCTGTAATGGTCTCTGTTACAATGAGATATTTTCTTGATGAGGGCTGAGGACTGCACTTGTCTGTGAATATAAGGGCATAGATTAAGAGTGCAGTTAGGGATTATGCTGGTTTAGTAAAGTGATGGTTGTAGGTTCTCCTCTAAGGTCCATGACTTGATTAGCCCTGAGTAGTTGCTTAGGTTTCCAGTATCCAGGCATGATTTCTCTCTTGTTGAGCAGGTCTTATGTCCAATTAGAGAGTTTTGGCATGTTGTCTCATATTTTCACTGCCACATATATGTCCACAGGTAACATAAAATCATATTTTAAGGTTATTATAAATGATACCAAATGTACCTACCTTTCTGCAGTATCCTTGTTTTTGAACTCTGTCCAGTAATATAGCTCAAGCTGAATAGTTCTCAAAGTACAGCTATTTAGAACACATCTTGTTGTCCCTTGCTCCAAGAGATTTTTGTGCAGTTGGTCTCACTTGGAGACTAGGAATTTACATGGCTAACAAATTTCTGTGGTCATGCTTTGAAAACTACTGCTCCAGTTTCTTAATTTTAGCTATGGGAAAATCTGCAATTGTCTACATATACCATAATGTATTTCCTATTTCCCCTCACCTATCTATATACACACCATGCAGATACATATAAACACACACACACACACACACACACACACACACACACACACACACACACTTTATTTCCACTTTGGGACAGGTTCTCCTTATGTAGCTTAGGCTGCCCTGGAACTTACTGTAGACACCAAGCTAGCCTAAAAGTCTCAGAGATTCACCTGCCTCTGCCTTCTGGGAACTGGGATTAAGACTGTGTTCCATAACACTTGTCACAGATTTAGCTCTTAGGGTGTCTAGAACTCATTGTGTAGCCTAGGTTGACCTTGAAACTCACGATCCTCTTGTTTCAGCCTGTACAATGCTATTACAGGCATTTTTCAAAATTACATTTAACATGAATGTTAAGGTTAAAGTAATGAAGTCAAAAACACTAAAGTTCTTTCAAAGAGACTTCCAGATAACTCCATAGATGCCTATATATTTCCAGTTGTTTCATATTCTTGCAAAAACTAGGTAAGATCAGATATTTAAAAACTTGCCAATGTGATATACATTGTTATTTAAATTTATAGGAGATTGTGTAACTTTTAAACATTTTTTTAGACTTGTGAATTTCCTTAACTTTCTCTTTGTTCTGTATCAATGCTGTCTAATATAAATCTAATATGAGACAAATGAACTTTTAGAGTTGCTCTTTAAGAATTGCTAGAAAGCGGGTGGTGGTGGTGGCATACACCTTTAATCCCAGAACTCAGGAGGCAGAAGCAGGCAGATCTCTGTGAGTTCGAGGCCAGGCTGGTCGACAAGAGCTAGTTCCAGGATAGGCTCCAAAACTACAGAGAAATCCTGTTTCAAAAAACCAAAAAAAAGTTGCTAATACATGCATTAAGGAGAGTAGTAAGAACCAGTTGGTGTACATATTAATAATATATTTAATTTACATATCTCAAAAATATTATTTCAACATTTAGCCCATATGGAAATCACAAACAAGATATGGTGAACTGTACATTGTTCATGCAATGCCTTCAAAATATCAACTGTGTTATGAATGCTCAGCAGCTCCTCATAGCTGTCATTCTGGACAGTGTAGTTTCACTGTCTGATGTTTTGTAGGTTATAAGATGAAAGATAGTTTCACATATTCTACTTCTTGTCTCTTTATTTTTTAATATACTTATTCATATTGTATAATGTCCTACCATGGAGCTCTTGTAACTGCTGTGCCATGACTTCTGTATCACCTAGGTGTTTCTTAAACTAAGAACACTGAAAATAAAAATTATTCATCACAAGGTATAAGCAACCTTGCCCACATGAAGCTTTTACAAATAGGATTGTTCACTTTATTTTTGTTTCCTTGTACTTTTTGTGTCTTGTTTAAGCACTCACCCTTACCCAAAATTATACCTTATACCATTCTCTGTAATGTTCTTTATCATGTTTCAGGGTTTTAGTAATACTGGAAATAATAAAGCACTGGGAATTCATTTTAATTAACATTGCAAAAAAGATTATTATTTTGTGTAAACATTTCTATACAATAAAGTAGTTGTCTGAGAAGCATTGTTGGATAGTTCACTGTTTTCTGATTATTTCTAGTGGCATTTGTTCTTATTTCCATATGATGTTTCTGTGTTCTGCATGCTGTTGTACTTGTTTATTATCCTAGCCTAAGACAATATCACATTTTGAAAAGTAAATTCTACAGCTGCTGCCTTCCATGGGGTTGCACTTTCCATATTCACTTATGGATCAGAAATCATGGATTCTCACAAGGAACATACATCCAGAGATTTGAACTTCTGCAAGCCACAAATGAGCCAGTGGCAGCTGGATGCGGTGATGAATCCTAGTGGACTGGCAAGGAACATTTCATCTCTGAAGCTGAAGGTGGGTCCAGTGGCACCTAAACCCAATGATTGCAATTATACCAGGAAACATCTGGAGTTGGGAGCAGCGGGCAAGAAGAAGGCAAGGGATCCTTGGGGGACAATGGGACAGTCAGTGAACATCTGATTTTGGAGGGCCTAGATAAAACTTCCTGATTTGGGGAAATCTCTGGAAAAACGTAGAATTTCCTTGCTAATTAAAGCTTCTTATCAGTCTGGTCAGGTGGAGCCTTCATTCAAGGCTCAGATTTGATTAAGGAAAGTAAATGGAAATTTTTGGTAAAAAAAATGCTTTGATATCAGTCATCATCAAAGAAACAGCAATGAATCTTGTGGAGGATATGGGAAAAGAAGAGCCTTTATACAATGGTAATGCAAAGTAAACCAACAAAGTCACCATGAAAAAAAGTGTACAACCATGTAACTCTGCTCTTTCACTCCTGACTATACACCCAAAGGAATCTATGCCAACATATCACAGAGAAACCTTTATACTCCGATGTTTTTAAATAGTGACTCCATTCATAGTTTGAGAGATATAGAATTAGCTTAAATGTCAATCTATAGATGACTGGGAAAAAACTATGCCATATCTATATCTATATCTATATCTATATCTATATCTATATCTATATCTATGTCTATGTCTATGTCTATGTCTATGTCTATGTCTACATCTATATCTATATCTGCACATGGAATTTTTATGAAGCCATGAAGAATATTTCAATTGCACATTTTGTAGAAAATGAATGAAACTTGGAGGCATTGTGTGAAACGAAATAATTCAGACATGGGAAGACATACTGCAAGCTGTCTTTATGTATGGAAACTATAAAATGTTGGCCTGAATGTAGCATAGCAATTACCAGAAGATTGGGAGGGAGAGGAGAAGGAAGTGGGAAGTTAGATAATATATATCCAAACGCAGTTGGATCGAAACAATATGTTCTAGTTAGCTACAGTACAGTGTGTTGAGTACACTTGAAAGAATCTATTATGTGTTTTTTGAAAAAAGCAGGAGAGAAGCTTTAAAGGTCTAAGCACACACACAACTAATAATATATTTTCTGTTTCTTTGAGTTGTCCAAGGAAATTTATGTAACTAGAATTATAAAATAAGTGGCCTTTTATGAGTGCTTTTTCTCTTTGCATAATACTATAAAGACTCATGCATGGATCAGCACTTTACTCTGAACTGCTGGATAGCATTTCAGTACACAGACATGCCAAAATTTGATTATCTAGTCATCAGTTGATGCATATTTGGATTGTTTCCATATTTTTCTGTGTGAATAGTGCTGCAAGTTGTTGTGTGGATATATTTTATTTTGTATATGTAAATACTCAGGTTGTTGTCGTGACATATTCAGTTCCCACTTATCCATAAGTAGGAAAGAAATTTATCCATTTATAGAACCAATGTAATCTTCATGAAGTGCTCAGAAATGTATCTAGTATCTGTTCAGTTCTCCGCCGAGTCATCCATTAAACTCACTCAAACCAAGGTGAACAAAAATCTCCACTTAACCACATGCATCTACTTGCTAAGATGGGTAACCAGTATACATCTCAAAATGGGAATCCTTGAAGCAATATAAACATTTGAAAGCTAGTAATAATATAAAAGTGCATTTATAATACTAGTGTAGCCAACTGAGTAAGTTAAGTATAGTGTAGCAGGGAGACAAGAGAAAGCCTGGGCTACATGTCAGAAAGCTAGTGCTTTGATCTTATAACCAGAATAATAGCTTAAAAATAGTCAGGATTTGACTGTGCCTCATTTCTTTAGACTGTTGAATAGTTTGGTTGAATTTCAACACAACTGAACTTACAAAAGAAGTCTGGGTTCAAATCTCAATCTGAGCATGGACCTATGAAGTCATATTGGGAAAAAAATCACTAAATGAGTGGGACTTTGGTATCCTCAATGTTTTCATTTTTTAAACTGTTCTTTTGAGGATATCATACATGAGTATACTGTATTTACATCAATTCCAGTCCTCCATCTCTCTAGTTCCTCTCATATTCCTCCACCTTTTCTAAAATTCATAACCTTCTCATTCTGTAATTGTTATTGTCTCTCTCTCCCCTCTCACACACACAACTTACTGAGCCAATTAGGTCTTGTCCATATGTACACATATGTTTAAGACTGACCTTTTGGGTTACATAATGTACCTATCAGGGAGATTGTTCCTGGAGAAAATAAACTCTCACTCCCTCAGCAATCGTGGGTTGCCCACCTCTCTTCATTTATGGGTGGGGCCTTGTGAAGTTCATTCCATCCATGTTGACTTGTCAACTGATAAGGTCATTGTGTACATCTTGTGCAGGCAGCCATGTTGCTGAGATTGCACCAGTGTGACTTCCCTATCATGTCTAGAAGACACTATCCTGAAGTAGATGTCCTGGTCCTTTGGCTCTTATAATCTCTCTCCTTTCTCTCTCTCTCTCTCTCTCTCTCTCTCTCTCTCTCTCTCTCTCTCTCTCTCTCTCTCTCTCTTTTGGGAAGTTCCCTGAGTCTTAGATGTGGTGTTTGTGTTGTAGCTGTACCAGTTGAGACTAGATGCCCAGTGGTCAGTTATTCTTTGCATTTGATCAGTTGTAGCCTCCATATGCTGCTAAAACAAACTTAGATAAAGGCCAAAAGCTATACTTATCTGTGGGTATAAGGATACACATTTACTATAGAGTTGGAAGCCATTTTGGAAATTCCTTATGCCTATAGTATTCCCTCAATGAACAAGTATTTTCAATCCTTTTACATCTTGATAGAGATATTATTTCCCTATCTACACTTTTAATGAAAATGTAGGCTTTTAAGGATCCCAAAACATTCTTTCTTAATTTCTTTCCTGTTTGAACAATGACCTTACCATCCGTACATTAAAATTAAAGAAGATTATAAGGATCAAGAAAGACCATCATCTGCCAGCCCAATAGCATTAAGGCTATTTCGACCTCAACTGCCCTGTTATTCAGGTGTCAGCTGAGATTGGTTCTTAAGTGACTGCTTTTGTTTCAGGGAGTTTGACCAAGCATGCAAAAGTCTAACTTTAAAAAATAAATCCCATTTCTAGTTATTTGGAACATAAAAGATTTAGAGAACCTTTTACAATTACACTCTTTGTACCCGAACATTTTCATATTACCTATACACGAAAATGTTTAGAAAAAACCCCACTATTTTCTTAATGTCTAGCTTAGTAGTTTGTGTTAGGCCCTCAGTAAATGTTTGTAGAATGACTATCTTCTAAGTATTTCATGACGGACGGCTTGGCAAAAGAAAAAGAATACATTAGGTTAAAAATGGACCAGGGCAGGGTGGTGGTGGTGCACACTTTAATCTCAGCACTCCGGAGGCAATGGCATGTGAACTCTGTGAGTTTGATGCCAACCTGGTCTACAAGAGCTAGTTCCAGGACAGGCACCAAAGTTACACAGAGAAACCCTGTCTTGAAAAACCAAAATAAAATAAAATAAAATAAAAATAAAAATGGACCAGGTTTGAAACATAGGAACATAGTACTGTTTCTAATAGACAAATGGGGAAGCTAGAAGGCCTGATAATTTATGAAATAAGATAGATGTCTGGTTTTAAGTTCATTGAACAGGATTTCAGATGGATGTGATGGTTGATATCTTTGCCTGGGTGTTTGAGATTAGAGCTCCATAGAGAGGCCAGGGTTCAGTGGAGAACTTAAGATGGTATTCCTAGTATGATAGTAGTGCAAACTATAGCACTGGCGCTGTCAGTGAGGCAACTCACAGAGACCGAGAAAAGTAATGAGTCTAAAATGGAGTCATAATGCAGTGAGAAGGGAGAGCACAGCTTATAAACTCTATATAAGAGGCATAGTCGAGCTCTAAGCTATTGAAGACAGTGTGGTGTCATAGAAAACATAAGAGGTAAACTGTATGGAAGAAAGGAATGTTTTAGCAGCTGTGACAAGATTCAAATGCTGTGCAGAGCTCCAGAACCCTGATGACAGGCCAGCAGCTGTGCCACCCAGAACTAGTTATGACCCCGTGAGAATATGAATGTCACACCATTTCTTTTTTAAAATCCATGATAAGCCTTTGAACTTGAGCCTGGTCAGCAAACCAGAAAGATCAATTTAGGTCTTGATTTTTTCCATGTGTGCATGGTTGTGTATATAGCTATGTGTATATATAAGCATATGTTTGAGTGGGCATTTTGGTGCTGGTGTTGTTGTTGTTGTTACAAACATCTTCTGTTGTAGCCGTAGAAAATGCTGTTGTGATATCCTTGTCATGTAAAAGCCAAGCAGCCCTTGTTTAAATATTCTTTTAAATTGTCCAGAGGAGAAGAGGACATGGCCCTTTAAATTTTTCAAGGCTTCTAAAAGAGGTTCCGCGATCTAAGTTTCTAAGGAAACCAACTGTATGCTAATGTCAACTAAAAAGCTCAGACAGCATGCTGTGAGCAAGTGCAGGGTATGACCATAATTTTCTCCTCATTCCTTTCTTTCCAATAACAGAAAAAGAAAATTTAGATGTTAGAAATTCAGACCAGGAAATGGAGCTCCTTTTGGTAGAAGAGTAGTACCTTGGGGACTATAGGTCTAACTTATCTGTGGAGGCGTCAGTAATAGAATGACAACTATTTGAGAGAACATCTATAAAAAAAAAACAGTCCCATCATAAGTATGCTATATAAACATATGCATAGGAATTAATGTCTATAAAATACACAGAGTGAGCTAGAAAGTCAATATTTAGGCACAAGGTGAACAATTAGGAATAAACTGAACAACATTTGCTGCTGTTTTATTTGAACTGTCGTTAAAATTGCAGCCTAGGTTATGTATTTCATTTCCCTATGTTACGGTTAGACATCATTTGTAGGGGATGGAGCTCAGTGCTCCACAGCACTTAGAGAGGACCCCTGCACCAACATGGTGGCTCACAACCATCTTTAATTTCAATTCCCATTAGTATGGGAACATATTCTCTGAGGGTGACAGATATACCAATTGTACCCATATATAAATTCAGGTAAAACACTCATGTGCATATAATAAATGAATCTTTTTAAAGTCATGTAGAGTGTTTCAGTAGAATTTATTTGTATCTGAAACAAATGCCTGTGTGTATATTTGCATATATATGCAAAGATATGTGTTTATGTATATATTCAAAGATATATTGTATTTTATATATTTTATATGGTTTATAAAACCATATGTACACACATAAGCACTATCCATCTGAATGATGGGATGTTCAGTACTGTAGACAACATAACAAGAATTTTAAACACAAGGACCATGGATATAAATACAAAACGGGGCTCTAGTTTTGAATGAGGAATGATTTAGAAATAGAAATCAAAGTGGGACAAAGGTAATTGTCAAGAGAATAAGAAAGATGGCAAAGGCCGGCATGTTCTATCAAAGATTACATGCTTTTGAAATACAGAGCAAGTATGTCTTGGGCAGATAGCGCTTTCTGCTTTCTAGGCTGTAGTACAGAATAGCTGATTTCCTGGGGAGTGCTCAGGCCAAGGCTAGAGATTGGCAGGCAGTTTCACTGTCCCATTTTCCTTCTTCCTCGGCCTTTCTTTTTGCTGGAGCCAATCCTGAAATGATCTTCTCTATTTGGATGGCAAGACCATAACCTCAAAAACCCGTCTAGCTGATGGTAGCATACATGTAGGCTTTATGTCCCTTAAGAAAGGGAATCTAGTCATATTGTTGGCAGCATAAACTCAAATGTACACAGCGATGACAAATATTGTGGAAATGTAGGGAATTTATTTCTTAAACACTGCATTTTTGGTGAAATTTTCCTGAATAGATATAATGGCAATGAAAGGGAGAACACTACGGACAAATTTGGTAGGCTTTACAAGTGTATTCAAAAGAATTTAAAATTTTCTATTGCAAATGTGATCAAGAGAGTTTAAAATTAGATGAAAAAGAATATATATTTAAATATTCAAAGAATTGATTTTTGTCTATGCTGAAGCAAAACTTTTGTGTTAAACAATTGACTCAAGTTTTATCCATATGTAAAGGGTGAACTAACCTGAGAGATTATTATTTTTCTAGAGTTGCTTTTAAGAGCCTTAATATGAACCAAGTAGGAGACTTATTTAAGCAGGATAAAAATTCTTCATCTTTTATTTACTTTAACATCTTACAACAAATTGGTTAGGTGCTCCTTCCCAACTACTCATAATTTATTCATGGAACTGAATATAATCAGTCACTTGGTTTTCTTGGCTGTGAGCTATGAAACTGGTTAAAAGCATCTGAATCCAGGTCATATCAAGGGTTTATGCTTTCCTGTTAAGCTATTCAAAATCAAAAGTCAGTGTCTGATATTTGACCAAAATTATCTAGTAATATGTTCAGATTAAGTTCTTTGTTGCTGTCTTTAGAAGGGAGTTGTTTCATCATTTAATCTTTTCTACATATTTCTCTTTATATTGTGTCACACCACCCAAGTGAAGAGTGAATGGGTTGGACTTCTGAGGGAGCCCAAATCTGCTGTTATCTTATTACAAAGTACAGGTTACTTTGTCTGTGACTGATAGATGAATAAAACTCAAAATAGTGAGTAGCTGAGGTGTGTTTTGTCTATAGGAGCCACTTGGAACAAAGCTAAAGATACCTTTACAGCCTGGTCTCACCCTGGCTTCCTCCTTTGTTGGAAAAATATCCCCGACACTACTGCAAGGGTTCCCTGTTTTTTCTCCTTAGTTTGATTATTATGTAAATTTTTATGCTCTCATATTTTAATCAGAGTTGCTTCTTTCTCCAAGGGTGTATAGCAAAGCAGATGTAGTACTCCTATCAATTCTTTTATTTAATTTATACTTTAATTCACTTGTGAACCAGTGATGTTTCATAAGGCTACTTCACACATTTTACTCATTTTTTTTTAAAAAAAATCAGCTGAGAATTTGATACATGCATTTTGATCGTATTTTCCCCTCCAACTTGTCCCTGATCCATCCCCTTCCCTATCCAAGATTGGGTAATCCCTTTATTTAAAATAATCTACTAAAGTCCGATTTGTGCTGCTTGGATGTGTGGCCTTCCACTGGAGTGTGGTCAACGTATCAAGGTCCATACTCTTAAAGAAAACTAATTTTCCCTCTTCTAACAGCAATCACTTTCCCAGAGTTTATCAATTATTAGGGACTTCATGGCCACCCTCTTGTCTGTGCTGGCATTGTATCTGGCTTAGGCTTTAAAGGTCTTGTGCAAACTATTGCACCACTGTGCGTTCAAAATTACAGTTGCCCTTCTGTGTTCAAAAAATACAGTTTCCTTGTATCCATCCAGTGTGTGACTCTTAACATCTTTGCACTCCCCCTTCCTCAATTATCCCTGAGCTAATCAGAGGTCAGCGTATTCTAGAGATGTCCCATTTAGGGCTGAGTATTCTGCCGTCTCTTATTCTCTGCACCTTGACCAGCCTTGACTCTCTTTGTTAATTATCATCCACTGAAATCAAAAGCTTCCCTGATGGGGGTTAAGATTCACACATTGACCAATGGAATAGACTTGAGGACCCATATAAAATTCCACACTCTTTATCAACTCATTTACAGAGACCTGTACTTAAAGCCAGCGAGAAGGTTGAGTCTGTACGAACAGAATTTATAAGGATCAGGGACTGGATTAAGTAGCACAAATCAACCTTATACATTGTTATCATAGGTGACCGCTTACATAGTATGACTTGTTCACTATTTCCCTTCACCCACTTTCAATGCTTCCCCATGAGACTGTCAAGGCGCCTTGTAGTTTACCATTAGTGAGGGATTCTTCTAGTTTAAGATCTTGACAAAATATGAATTTTGTCTCCTAGCAAACTATTTTTAGATCCCCAACTCTTGAATGAGTAAATGACTTGGTGTTTTCTATAAAACTAATTCACAATGAAGGATTAATACAGGGTTTAAGACTGCCAGATGATACAATCCTTTAAAAGTAATACTTCTCAGCATTTGCTGAACATAAAGATTTCCTAGGGATCTTATTAAATTATGTGTTTAAGGGACAGAACCTTAGAGCCTTTATTGCTAATAAGTTGTTAGGTGATGCTGATGTTCCATCTCTACTAGAGCATCAAGAATGAGGAACATTTTAGGGAACAGCTTCCAAAACTTGTCTGGCAAAACAGCTGCTGTGCAGGGGATAGGGATAAGAGCTGACTTTTGTTGAACAAAAACAACCCATTTGCCTAGGGAATAGAAATGAGCATTCATATCTTAAAAATTATCTCAGGTGAGGGGTGGGAGAGGTGAATCAGCAATTAAGAGCTCTGACTGCTCGTCCAGAGGGAGAGGGACATAGACTTTCTATGGTTTTGGAGCCTTTTGCGATGATAGGAATGACACAGAGTAAGGCTGGGAAAATGGAAAACTATGTAGCTACAATTTTGTTTCAGAGTTCTTCCTATGCTTGGCATGGAATTAAGGGGAAGAGGTACAGTGAGGAGGTATGTGCTTTGACTAGCTCAGAGCATTATTCCATTTGTTTGTGTTTGTGTTTTCCTCCTAGAATTAAGATTGTCATCTTGGAAATAGTCAAGGCAGTAAACAAACTTGCATATTATTTTTAACTTCTAAAGGTGTCTTTGCATTTCTCGTCCGTGTTAAATTTTAATTCATAGCACGTTTTTCCATTGGACTGTCCACGAAGCACTGGGAATCCTTATTTCCTTGGAGTAATAGAGCAGAGGTGCAGAGGAATAGTCTATTAAGCAGGGGTGCTAGAGTCACTGTTATTTCTTTAATAGCTAGCCACCAAGCAGAGCAACAGCATGAGACCCAACAGGAGGATAGAGTCAGCGATGCACTTCAGTCTACAGCTATTCTGGTGTGATATTATTTCAGGCATCAGTGATGGCCAACGTGAAAGCATTTCAAATAAGACATTCTGGATGAGATGTGCCGCAAGCACAAGAGTCTACTGGGAACAGGTTGGCAGCCCCCGTGGCAGATATGAGATGGGAAATGCAGGCAGAGTGAAAATATCACTGATCTGCCAGAGGCCACATTACAAGCCAGTGCTATGGCTCATGCTTGTATTGAAATTTTCTTATTTCCATTTCTGAGAGACAGAGAGACTCTGGGCTATTGATGTCCTTAGTCTTGAAATCATTCTTTGGAAACATCAGATCCTCATTGTCACATATTCTTCAATTCTGTCTCTCTCCCATCTGTGTAATTGAGAAAGAGGATAGGATCTGCAGTCAACCACAGGGGAAAATTTTTTTCAGGTTATTCCAGGTGAGAAAGATACTTCTTTGTGAATAGACATTGGATTTGTGATTTGTCTACTTATATTATAGGGTAGAAAGCTAGAGGAGCCTCTGAGCCAGCCCATATTGTAATTTCTCTCTATCTTCTTGGGCCTAGACTTACTTTGACAAAACTGATCATGATGAGAAGAGGCCTGGGACTTTTCAGGGTCATTTTAACAAGCCAGGAGTTGCTGCCAGATGCTCAGCTTGACCTCCAGAGTGCTGACCCCGGTAAACAACAGTGTCTACTGAAATAAATGCCTGTTTTTGTTTTCTTTTTAAGCTGCCTTACGATGTGAATGACTTAAAGGTAGAAGTATTTGACACATTCTGTTTATTATTCATGTTAGCAACAAGGAAGAATCTCAGTGTCACCCAAAGGAACACATGAACAAAGTCAAAGTAACTCCAAAAGACAATTCTTCCTACAAAAAGCGTGTATGAGAACCCAAACTGAGTTAGCAAGCACACTGGGCCAAGATGGCTTCTGTCTTCTCTGTATGATATAAATGGTGACTACGTCTCATTCCATTGGTGGGAGATTGACTTTCTACTTTGATTAGTCATTTGGTATGAAGGGGTAGGTTCGGGAACTATGAGTCCTTGCAGTACTGACTACCTTTGATATATAGGAAATACACAACATACAAAATCCATAAAGAGTCAATTAAGTACTGACTTACTTCTCAACAAAATGCTGTGCAAATGCTCTGCTGTCCTTGAGGAATTCAGGCATAGTTCTTTTTCTGCTGTCTGGAAAC